>NC_051155.1:29785394-30100394 GCF_013339745.2 Dermacentor silvarum
CTATGCTATATTCCAGCCAGTTAAACTCGACGTAACAGCGCGCGCAAAAATTTTGCGTTCCGTTCGCCGTTTGTTTCTGCGGGTAGCAATTCAAACGCGGCTGAATAGGACCACGCATAAGCCTGGTTCGCCTGTCAGTGTGAAGGTCGTCGCACGGCAACGGTGGTGAAGGGTCGTCATCACTCGGTGCGCAGCTGAACGTATTCGTAGTAGAGCGCTGTTCTACGTCGCAACTGAGTTCGGTCTGGCATTTGTCGTCTCCTTGGCAAGAATGTGATACTTGAAGTGGGATGTCCTCGAGGTGTTCATTTTCGGCCACCCAGTGGGATGGTTCACTAGCACTCGCAGCCTCACATTCATGAGGTTCTGAAAGCAATTGTGGTCCTTAGCTCGGGCTACGAATACTACCTATTTGGAGCCTATTCTGTAAATTTAAACGCAAGCATGAAAATGAACAGCTTACCTGTAGAACGGAGCCAAGCTCGTAGCCTGTCTCCTTGAGCTTTCTCTTCAGCCAACTTGTTTCGTAGGGAGTGGCGAAACTGAACTGCCATGGCATCGCTTTCTGCACAGAAAATTTTTTAAAGCTGGATGAGCTGCGGCAACTGCGTACCCACGATGTTTTTTTTTTTTTTTTGGGGGGGGGGGGCGGAGGGGGAGAGGAGGGGGGTCATATGGTAATTTTTCTAGGCGAATCAGAAGGGGATGGGTTCGTTTACAAGTAAAGACGTGAATAAAGCCCATAAAGAGGAGTAAACCTGCAACTAGAAATGAAATAAAGTGTAACCCGCTGGTACACCTGTTGGGGAAACGAGGAAACGCATTAAAGGAACTCCCGAAAAAAATTAACTCACGAATCATGCTTCCAAGAACAAGTAAACAACCACAGATAGAGAAAAGTAAATATTTCTATGAGCATTTTATTCAGTCAATCAATTCACTCAGGTCTGGAAGCCGCGGCTGACTTCAACGCGGCTTACACCACATGGACTGGCTGACTGCTCCCCGCCGCTGCACCCTTTTATACCCTCGCGCCCGGCCTCCAGAAGGTTCTTGTGTCTTCTTTAGCGTGCAGCACAGTGGAAGCTAGCGAACGTTCTAGACTTCACTGGCACCTTCTATCCGTGGCGGCGTCACTCGGTGTCACGTGACGATTTTTTTCGCGATCATTCGATAGTTCTCTAGAAGCCCGACGCGGCGGCCGTTTCCAGGGGCGAAGAGGGTTTTTCGCCGACGGCTGGATATAGACGGGTTAGCGCCTGGCGCTGCGTCGCAGCGTCTTTTTATGGTTGTTGTTTTTTGTTGCGCACATTAGAGGGAAGGACTTGGCAGCAGCGGCGACAGCCCGACAACCTTCTCAAGCTACTTTGTATATTTGCACCTTGGACCACTGTTTCAACAGCTGCTTACGGCACGCTGTGATAACAGCAAGTGGAAGGCTCACCTGCAGTGACTACGTGTGACTGCCAGTGACGTCACGAACACCAGGTGGAAGAACAAACTACATAAAGGCCTGCATCTTCGATCTGCAACCACTTGGCAGCAGCGGGGGCAGCCCGACAACCTTCTCAAGCTACTTTGTATATTTGCAGGTTAGAGTTATTTTCCACAATTAATACAGAAACGCTGTGATTTCTGCCTTAGCTGCTGCCGATACCAGTGCTTGTGTGTTCTCTTGTATTGTGCATATTATGGCTGATTCCGCCAAATTTCGTGAGGAGCTTAGGAAGGAAATGTCAGATTTCAAATCTAAATTGGAACGCGAAGTCAGAAAAGAACTTAGAGAGCTGAAGGCAAGTCTTGACTTCTGCCATGCCGAACTCGAAAAGGTCAAGCATGAAAAAGGTGAAATCGCGAAAGAAAATAAGGAGCTCAAGGCAATTAACACGAAACTTGCAAGCGATTGCTCAACGCTATCAAAGTAAGTTGCTCAACTCGAGAACCGTGTTACTGTGTCTGAGCAGTACTCAAGAAACCGCAATCTCGAGATAAAAGGCGTACCCTTGACTAAAGGTGAAAGCCTTCCTAAGGTATTGCATAAAATCGGTGTGGTCCTGAGTGAACCTATCATGGAAACAGACATTGAAGTGTGCCATCGTGTGCCTACAAGGAATGCTGATGCCACCCCAAACATAATCGTGCAGTTTAAGAGCCGTACCAAACGTGATTCAATCCTACCAGAAGCAAAAAAGTCACTCCTGTCAACTCAGGAACTGGGCTCTTCCCCTGGTTCACCACTGTATGTTAACGAGCACCTTTGCCCAACGCTGAAGCATCTTCTCGGCATGGCGCTTGCTCAAAAGATGGTGAAAAACTGGCGATTTGTTTGGTCAAGCAGCGGCAAGATTTTGACCAGGAAAGATGAAACGTCACCGATTGTGCACATTCGCAGTGAGCGTGATCTAGACAGGATTAACTAGTTTGCGCTGACTGCACATATTTTTTGTTACTCAGTGCTTTTGCAATGGCTGTGTCCCCAGAATACGTTAACAATGCATTTCACCTTTGTAAAAACCCTTTCACATGTTTTCACTTCAATGTGCTGTCCCTAAGAAACAAGGAGGGCGAACTGTCAGTTTTCTTAGATGAATTTGTTTTCAATTTTGACGTGATAATGTTCACAGAGACATGGTGTTCTGCAAATACTGAAATTTTCAGCCGCAGAGGTTATCAAAGCTTCTTTCTTAATAGGCAACATAAGCAAGGTGGCGGTTTAGAAGTTCTCAAAATAAGAAAAAATTATGGGGTTTTACGTGCCAAAACTAGTTCTGATTATGAGGCACGCCGTAGTGGGGGACTCCGGAAATTTGGACCACCTGGGTTCCTTTAACGTGCACCTAAATCTAAGTACACGGGTGTTTTCGCATTTCGCCCCCATCGAAATGCGGCCGCCGTGGCCGGGATTCGATCCCGCGACCTCATGCTCAGCAGCCCAACACCATAGCCACTGAGCAACCACGGCGGGTAGAAGTTCCCGTGAAACGTGAGCTAGAATGTGAAATAGATACCGAGTTTTCCATTATATCCGAGAACATAGAATGTTTGACATTATTATGCGGCGAATATATTTTCACTGTCATGTATCGGCCACCGAAGGCACAAATCCAACATTTCATTGAATACATTGAAAAGCTTCTAAATTATGTTAATTAAAAAAACGCGAAACTAATACTTGGCGGAGACCTAAATATTGATATCTTAAAATCTTGCCGCATTAAAGAAACACTTTTTTCAGCAGTAGAGTCATCTGGTCACGCTATCATAACAGATACGGCAACGCGCGTTACATCCCACACAGAGACTCATCGACCTCTTTATTACAAATATACATAGAGAAAGTTTGACAACTGGTGTCCTGAATTGTGATATCAGCGACCACTTACCGATTTATTTGTTTATCAGGGGTGAAGACAAACTTGCATATGCGCAAATGAACGATGTATTGACGGTACAAAATATCGTACCTACAACTCTACAAACCAGCACTTACCCAAGCGCTGTGGCACTGCACACAATGTACCCCGAACGGTTCCCAAACCTGGACTGCCCCATGTGTGGTGGTTATGCGGACTTCGAGCATGTCATGTGGGGCTGCGCATCTGCCGGTCCCCCTTTCACCCAAGAGGAAATGATGATGCTTATTAAGGCCCAGGGTCAGACCTCTCAAATTCTGGCAGTCCAGAGGGCCCGCGAGAGGGCCATCAGGTTTGACCTGATGGTCCCCGAGTGGGCCTAGCCAGGTGACGTCGAGTTTACTCGCGTCTATTGTGGACCCAATAAAGTTCACTCACTCACTCACTCACTCACTCACTCACTCACTCACTCACTCACTCACTCACTCACTCACTCACTCACCTACAACTTTAAGCGCCTTCTACGCATGCCTTGAAAAAGAAACTTGGACTGACGTATACGATTCTTTAACAGCCGACGCCGCATACGAGGCTTTCATTTCTGCTTTCAAACGTATTTATTTTGAACATTTTAAGGAGAAAATATTGCGAAAATGTAACAAAAACCGGAAACCGTGGATCAACCGCGAGTGCCTGCGTAGAATAAAAATAAAAGCAAGATCGTTCCAAAAATTTCTTAAGACCAGGTCACCAGAGGATCTCGATATTTATAAAAAAAATGTAATAAGCTTAACACCTTTCTAAAAAATGAAAAGCGCTGTTTTCTGCACGATCAGTTTAGTAAAGAGCAATGTAGGGATAGTGCGCAGATGTGGAATAAGCTCAACAGTTTACTAAATCGCACACCGGTCTCGGCAACAGTCACAGAGCTAAACCATCAAGGTCGTCGTATTGAGGGATTCGAGCTTGCTGAACAATTTAGTACGTTTCTCAGAGATGTTGTGTCAGGTCCGCAAAGGTCAAGTAGGACTAAACTTGCCATAAATAGGAACCCTTCTAGCATGTATCTCGAACCAACCAATGAGGCCGAAATATGTGCCATATTTACCTCATTTAAAAACAGCAAAGCACGTGATATTGATGGTATTGAGGTAGCTCCAGTTAAACACGTGGTTGAAATAATAGCCCCAATATTGGCTTATGTATATAACTTATCAATATCTTCAGGTCACTTTCCAAAACAAATGCAAGTAGCTAAAGTCAGCATGATTTTTAAAAGTGGTGACAGAAATGACATGGCTAACTATAGGCCAATTTCGATTCTACCCATTTTTTCCAAGAGGTTGGAGAAGATAATTTATAAGCGACTAATGAAGTTTTGTGTGAAATTTAACTTGATTACTTCATCGCAGTATGGCTTCCTACCTAACAGATCCACAGAAATAGCTCTCCTAAAGCAAAAAGAATTAATTGTGGAGTGCATTGAAAACAAAGAATGGTGCATCGGTGTATTTGTAGACTATTCGAAGGCGTTCGATCGGATCAATCATGAAATACTTTTGGAAAAACTGGAATTGTATGATATTCGTGGAATTGCAGCGCTCCTCCTAAAAACGTACCTACAATATCGATGCCAGCGTGTGACGATAGGAAACCACGTGTCTACTTGCCAGAATATAACCACAGGAGTCCCCCAGGGAAGTATCCTGGGCCCATTATTGTTTGTGATATATATTAATTATGTAACAACTATGGGCAACGATCCAAGTTATATTTTGTATGCAGATGACACAAGCCTCATATTTAAAAGCAGCGACATGCAACACCTGATCTTGGTTATTAACGAAACTATGGAAAAACTTAGTACATGGAGCGCTGCAAATTGCCTGTTAATAAATTATAAAAAAAAGCTGTGTTGTTTCATGCGCGTCAAAGTTCGCTTATTGTACAACCAGTGATAAAGTTCGAAAACTGCAACATAGAAATAGTTGATACTGTAAAAACGCTAGGAATACTTTTCAATAAAAACATGAGCTGGGATCCTCACGTTAGCTCAGTTATGTCTCGCCTAAATAGGTGTGTTGGTGTTCTAGCAAAATTTCGGTCATACCTGCCCGTATCCGTAAAATTGTTAATTTATAACACACTGTTCTTATGACATCTTAACTATTGTTTCCTGGTTTGGGGAAGCACCACATCGTCTAACATTAGCAAACTGCATGTGCAACAAAAGAAGGCGTTACGTCATATCGCTAGTGCTGATTACAATGCACACACTGCTGAACTGTTTCGTCAGTTTAAAAATGTTCCCGTGTCCAAACTTTACGAGTATTTTCCATGCATGGGATACAAAAAATAGGTATATAACTGCGAGCATGCATTTGTTAGCATATCATCGCTGAAAACGAATACCATTGTATATTCATTCCGCAGTAAAGAGCATTGGCACCTGCCATTTTGTCGTACTCAGCATGGGCAGCAAATGCTACGTCATTCACTTGCAGTTCTGTTAAACAGACTAATTTTCCAAAACATTCATGTGGAAATGTGCAGCATACGTGACATGCGAGAGTATTTCATTCCATGATGTCGATACTATTTTCCACTGCTGTTATTGTTTTATGTGTTTATAATTATTGCCAAGCTGTTCGTATTATATAACACTGTATAACACTAGAGGTTGACCTGCAATGATAAACAGTTAAAATGCCTTTTATATTGTAGCCCTTTTTGTATGCCTTGTATATGGGGGCTCGGGCGCTTCTCAAGTGAATTGATTTTCACTTTTTGCCCGAGCATTCCCGCATTGTGATGATGCAAATAAAATATATTAATTATGTAACAACTATGGGCAACGATCCAAGTTATATTTTGTATGCAGATGACACAAGCCTCATATTTAAAAGCAGCGACATGCAACACCTGATCTTGGTTATTAACGAAACTATGGAAAAACTTAGTACATGGAGCGCTGCAAATTGCCTGTTAATAAATTATAAAAAAAAGCTGTGTTGTTTCATGCGCGTCAAAGTTCGCTTATTGTACAACCAGTGATAAAGTTCGAAAACTGCAACATAGAAATAGTTGATACTGTAAAAACGCTAGGAATACTTTTCAATAAAAACATGAGCTGGGATCCTCACGTTAGCTCAGTTATGTCTCGCCTAAATAGGTGTGTTGGTGTTCTAGCAAAATTTCGGTCATACCTGCCCGTATCCGTAAAATTGTTAATTTATAACACACTGTTCTTATGACATCTTAACTATTGTTTCCTGGTTTGGGGAAGCACCACATCGTCTAACATTAGCAAACTGCATGTGCAACAAAAGAAGGCGTTACGTCATATCGCTAGTGCTGATTACAATGCACACACTGCTGAACTGTTTCGTCAGTTTAAAAATGTTCCCGTGTCCAAACTTTACGAGTATTTTCCATGCATGGGATACAAAAAATAGGTATATAACTGCGAGCATGCATTTGTTAGCATATCATCGCTGAAAACGAATACCATTGTATATTCATTCCGCAGTAAAGAGCATTGGCACCTGCCATTTTGTCGTACTCAGCATGGGCAGCAAATGCTACGTCATTCACTTGCAGTTCTGTTAAACAGACTAATTTTCCAAAACATTCATGTGGAAATGTGCAGCATACGTGACATGCGAGAGTATTTCATTCCATGATGTCGATACTATTTTCCACTGCTGTTATTGTTTTATGTGTTTATAATTATTGCCAAGCTGTTCGTATTATATAACACTGTATAACACTAGAGGTTGACCTGCAATGATAAACAGTTAAAATGCCTTTTATATTGTAGCCCTTTTTGTATGCCTTGTATATGGGGGCTCGGGCGCTTCTCAAGTGAATTGATTTTCACTTTTTGCCCGAACATTCCCGCATTGTGATGATGCAAATAAATTTCAACTTCAACTTCAACTTTGGCGTCGGTGTTTTATGCCGTCGAAAAAGAAACCATACCGCCGGCGCAGTCACGCCTCGGCGGTATGGTTTCTTTTTCGCGTACTGCTCCTCGTGATTCTCTCGTTCGCGATGCGTGTGATGTCGTCGTACGTGCTTTGTGTACGCCACAATTCAAATCTGACGAAGCGATATGGAAACAACTGCTACGCTCGAAAGGGCGTACTTTTACGACAATAGGCTGAACCGTAAAATCTACCCGTGTGCTCGCTGCGTTTCCGAAACCAACGGAGACGCAAACAAGTCGTGTAATGCGCCTTTCAAAACGCAGACTTTTCGTAGCGCTTTTCTGTCGGACTTTGGTATGTTTTATGCACGTGTAGGGGAACAACCGATTACCACGACAGTTTCAACGTTGTACGAAAATAAAAGTGTAATATTATGAGTTAAAAAATATATATATATATATATATATATATATATATATATATATATATATATATACTCCGGAAGTTCTTAAAATCAGGGAAGGTGTTCAGTTACCGTGGTATCACATTTGCCGTTAACTCAGATCGGCTCGTTAGATGTCGCTAGGACGACCCGAACTTGGAATCCCTCACATCAACCGGACACGGGAGGCTCCACAACCGGGCGATGCAGGCCAGGCAGATATGAAGTTATCACAGGTAGACGATACGCGAAGACGCAGAGAACGTTCCCAGTTATCGTGCCCGCAACTTACCTATAATGATACTTTAAGAACTCGTCTCCTAAACTCTGAGAAATAAAAAGAGAGCGTGTTACTCTTGTAGGTACGTCCTGCTTGCTAAGTCTCCGTGAAGAGACGCGTCAACTCTCTTTTGAGCCACATGACACTCCGACGAGAGGGTTTACGTGTGCTCTTAACACACGTAAACTTGCAAATCAGAACTCGCAAAAAAAAAAGAGTCCAAAGACTCTTACTTATTGTGCAGCAAGACTCTTGCTACACAATATTAGTACCATCTGTATTATGAAGCATGATATATTGGAAACGAACCATCGCTGCCTCAAGTGTCATCTGGTGGGTGACCAACTGTTGAGCTCGTTCAGCGCATAGGCGCGGCTCGCAGCCTCGTCAAAATGAATGCCGGGGCCGTGACAAGGGCACCTAAAAGCTAGAGCGCATCCTGGAAAAACAACCCGTGTGCGTGGAAGCACCGCTTTTTTTAACCTTAATTTCAGGGAAAAAATTAAATCGTGGCCACATTAGTTTCGTTAAATTTCACGGTATACATGGGTCGATCATGTCACATTTCGGAGGCGTGGCACTTTGGGAGGACAAACAGAGGCTCACGAAATTGCGACACACGTATGGAGCGGCTTTGCTCCGGCAGTAACACGTGGATGACATGCACACTGCACAACAATGCCCGGGTCACCTCATTGGTGTTATTCTATCTGGGGAAAATATCGCAATACCAGCAGCGTACGCAAACAAGCGCAGCAGTAAGTATTGCTGCGAGTTTTTCTAGCGCTATGTTATACCGGGGAACGTAGTTGGCGGCCAAAGGCGGGACTGTCGAATGCTACGTTAGACGCCTTCCAGCTCGGCAGCGGGCAGTTGCAATCTAGGAAAACGCGTTTTTCTTTAAATTAAGCATTCTCTTAGCACGAAATAAGTACTACGAGGTTTCTGTAATGGTGGTTCTTGCAGCAGTCAGCGCTAACCTTATGTTTCCCTTTAGTGCCCCTTTGACAATAATGGGACCGGCGCGACTGAGAAAAAATATGGGGCCAACTTCGCGCCCCCCCCCCCCCTCCCCCTAGATGATTAGAGGGGGCGTTCGCCGCCAGCACTTCCCGGTAAACATTGTGGTTGCGTAAGCTGCAGTTGCCGGGAAGCCTGAGAAGCAGTCAGGGATCTTTGAATGCTGTCGCGTTCGACTCTTATCAGAACACATCACGTCCATTTCAGCCAAGGCCTCCCGATGGTTGGGATACTTGTGACGCAACTTGAGAAATGTCCTAATGTTCGAAAGATAGCTTATCTAACTCTCGAGTTCGCGTCTCTCATTTGGTCCCCTTACCAGAAATACTCAATTGAATTGCTAGAACGGATTAAGAACAGGGCAAGCCAATTCATCTTAAACGAATACAGCTACCAGTCCAGTGTAACACAAATATAACTTAAACTTTCACATTATTCCTTCAACACTCGCCGATACATTGCCCTGCTAACACTGCTTCACAAATTCATTCACTCCACTCGAGCACCGGCATGCTTGAAACGACTCTACTCCACGTCACACAGGCTTCATAATCATTTCAGCTATGCCAACATTTACGGTTCTAAACACGCATTCCAATACTCTACTCTTCCTCGCGCCGTCTAGTTTTGGAATTATCTCCCGGATAGCATCGCATGCTGTCCAACTATGATTCATTCGGTGACGCCTTGACCGACTGTATGTAGTAATAGAATGTGAGGTTATAGTGTTTTCGCACAGTGCATTCTTGTATTTTCACTGTTTGACACCTTATTGTCTCGTTAGTGTCGTTATGTAGCTGTGTTTACCGTTATCGTGCTATGTCGCGTTAATACCACGGTTGTGGTTCCGGTTGTGTTATGTAAATTGCTACTGTTTTATGTATGTAATGTATTCTATGTAATTTCTGTGTATTTTCTATGCACTGCCCCCCTTACTCAATGCCTCATTTGAGACCTGTAAGGTATTTTAAATAATAAAAATAAAAAATAAAGGCCAGGCCTAAGTGTCCTGCAAGTTTTTGTTACGCGAATGATCGCACTGATGAAACAGAAAACTGCACACGATATATTTACACAGCGGATTGCAACGCTGGCCAGTCTAGCTAACAGCTTCCGCGTGAGTCTGTCTTCTTCGTCGTAGTCTTCATCAGAACGACTGTGCTCCGACCTTTTTATTGAACGTGCGTATCAATATGTTAATCTTCCAATCCGCAACTGTCAGAGTGCAATGCTTACATTGTACTTTTTTTGTTCCTGTCCCCTTGGGTTGTTTAATGTTAGTTTCCTTGCGCTGCATAACTTATTGTCAATGGAAGCTCAAACGCTGGTTGCGTATATGTGTTTAAATCTCTGTACTGAGAACACAATACTTATGAGAAAACCATTATTTCAAAAATGATTATTTGATAACCAATTAATGACCATGAATTTATTATTTTAATAAATTTAGCTAAACAAAGGACGACAGTCACGTCAGAATTACAGACGATACGAGAGGAATGAGAAGACGATGAAGAAGTCGAGAGAAAGCAGCCATTCAATACCGTCAAGAAATAATCCCTCAGCGCGACTTTATTAAGTATCTAGGCATTATATACGATCAAAAACTTAGTTGGCGCAACCACCTCGAACATGTTACGTCTAAGGCAGCGCGCGCTGTTGGCATGATTCGAAAACTCGGTCACCGCCGCTCTGGCCTACGCAGAGGCACTCTCATTATGATTTATTGTATGTATTGTAAAGGCGTTTATTAGACACCAGCAGTTTGGGCTGTCCGTTGTTTTAAGGTCCGAACTCTAAACACGATGGCGTTTCTCGAGGAAAGCGCAGGAGGGATCGACCCACTAGAAATGACTGGAGAGCGTGACCCGCTATGGCGTTCGTATTCTTCCTTACAGTATGTTCGACCCATATTGGAATTTGGGTGTGTTTTATTCTCTGGTGGTCCAGCATACAAGATCAACCCCCTCGTTCTTAAAGAGCGAGAGGCCCTCCGGATTTGTCTTGGATTGCCAAAATTTGTTGCTAATAATGTATTATATCAAGAAGCCCGATTACCCACACTCGTTATCAGATTCCGCATCCTTACAGTAAAAACATACTTAAACATTTACGCACCTTCATTGAGACGATCGCAGTATGTATTTATTACGGAAAGATCTGCCTTCTTTGAAGAAACATGGTCCCGTCTATACAATCTGCAGGTTCTTTTTGTGCAAACTCAACTATAACCATTAAAGGTTCAGATAGGCGAGATCATTCCCCTCAAAAAGCCCGTAAATGCTATTAGAATTGAATTTGATGACATATTTACTTCCAATGCTAAACTCCTGCCAACTAAATATCTACGCGGATTACTGCAAGATCATTTAGCGCTAATGAAAATCAATACTGTAATAGCGACGGATGCATCAGTGTGTGACGAGAAAGCAGGTATAGGTAATTTTTCTGAGGCGCTATCCTGGTCTTATTCAATGCGACTGCCTGATTTTACACCTATAGTTCATGCAGAATTATTAGCAATTATATTAGCTCTTCGTAAACTTCCTGGAAATTCTTCGACAGCTGTAATAGTAACTGATTCGTTGTCAGTTTGCACAGCACTCACCTCATCCTCAGACAATACAGTTTTGAACGAACTAGAAAGATTAATCCCTTCGACCTTACGTCTGGTGCGTTTAATATGCGTACCAGGTCACCATGGTTTGTACTTAAATGAAATGGACGACGCACTCGCACGTACATCCCTACAGGGACCAGTCATGCATGTTCTGCCGACTTCTGCTTATATCACCGCGGCTAGGTTTAGAAAACTATGTCTCTTAAATTGCTCTGCAAAACAGATATTCCAAATCACAGACTTAACTTTACCCTTGGGATAATCAATGGTGTCCCACACGTAAATTGGAAATCTCAATTACAAAATTACGATGCCGTATTCCACCCCAATATTTTTATCTACACAGGTCTGGTCTGGCGATGTCCCCTCTATGTCATTTCTGCAATGAACCTGAAACCATTGATCATTATTTATTAAACTGCCGCCGATTCGCAATCCAGAGAAAGAAATACTTCGAAATTCCGTTCCGAAAATTAGGCATCGCTATAAGCACTGAAAATATTCTATCTTTCGGGGCATATACATTGGGTTTTAGCCACAGGAACGTATGCAGGGCCGTATGCGAGTTCCTCGGTGACACAAGGAGAATACCAAGTTAATTTACTCATATATTGTTTATTATTATGTTACAAAATTCCAATTTATGTTAATTTACTGATTGATTATTTATTAATTTTGAAAATTCCAATTAAACTGATTGAAATTTTTTTACCTTCTACCTTGATCTCCTTCCAAAAAGCACACTAATTCCCTATAAGATAAAATAAAATATGGCTCTAACATCAGTTAGTTTCAGTGCATAATTTCAACCCACCTGTTTAACCGCCGGCTTCTTGGCCAATCCCCCGTGGTGGGTATGCGCCATGGCATAGGAAGCAAGCAAGCAGCCATTCTTAGCAAAGGGTGAGTCGTGCTTTTTTTTCAGCGTATTGCAGAATTCGTCGGTACTCATTTAGGTGACATTAGATGGTAATACTGCGCAGTTGGAACTAGAGCACTGCACGGGCCGATTTTTGCGGCCCGGGCCCGGCCCGGGCCCGTTTTTACATTGGGCGGCCCGCCCGAGCCCGATCAAAACTTTTATGGCGAGACCCGGGCCCGGCCCGGGCCCGGAAATAATCTACGTTACCCGCCCGGCCCGGCCCGCCACCCCTTTACCGTAAGCCCGAGACCGGCCCGAGCCCGGCTCGAAACCGGCCCGAACCCGGCCCGAGACCGAAAAATACATGTTTTTCAGAGTTGAGAAGCCCGAGAATAACTCGCAGAAAGCCCGAGCCCGGCCCGGGCCCGCGTGAAAAAACCCGAGCCCTGCCCGGGCCCGGGTCAAAATGCACACGCCGTGCCCGAGCCCGGCCCGAGCCCGTGAAAAAACTGCTCTACCCGGCCCGGCCCGGCCCACGGGCCGGGCCGGGCCCGGGCTTTCGGGTAAGCCCGAGCCCGTACAGTGCTCTAGTTGGAACCCCCGTTTTCAGCAATTCCAGGACTCCGGCGGCTTTGGCTGCCTGCTGGACCCGCCACACCAGCTGTAGCTGGTCGGGCGGGTCCGAACTGTACAGCATGGCATCCCATTGTTCGGGTGTGGAGTTGAGGATAGGGGGGAGTGTCGTTTTGTTGGGACATGCCCAGGTAGTATGATACAGTGACGCGTACACCTCGCACTGGGGGCATTTATAGGGATACAGGGCGGGGTGTATAGCGTGATATAAGCTGAGGTGTGGGAAAGTGTTAGTTTGAAGTTGACGCCAGGCGACAGCGTCTTCGCGGGGCAAGGATGTGTGTGTAGGGGGATAGATGCGGCAGGAGAGGCGATAGTAGAGAGTTTTAGATTAGGGGGACGCAAGCGTAGGGGCCCGCTAGCGCATGAGGCCGCGGAACTGCGCACGCGCAGACCGGTCTGCGCGTGCGCAGTTCCGCGGCCTCATGCGCTAGCGGGCCCCTACGCTTGCGTCCCCCTAATTTAAAACTCTCTAGTGTTGTACTGAGGAAGTACAGGGTCCACCTGTTGCTTCCTGGGAAGTGCGCCTCCATTGTATGCCGCACAGACAGGCGAAAATTGGTAATCTGTTCGAGACCCCGGTTGCCGAAAGAAAAATACTTTCGCATTGTCGGTAGTACCGCTTTACTAGATTTCATATGAGGCATCGCTTAATGGGCACTCTTACTATCGCATGGAAACAATTATCTTTGATTCCAGGAGAAAATTCCACAGATTAGATAATGAGATATCCAACCGCGATGTCATCTAAGAGCCATGGTTCATGGTACATGGTACACAAGGAAATATTTAGTGCAGTTGTATTAATACAATTCACTTCTCAATTGGCACAAGCACTCGGTCTTGCCGTATGGTAAACTAGCAAAAAAAGCAAGAAAAAAAATATACCACAAAAGTGACAGACGGACGGTGACGCCACCTTGAAAGAGGCTGACAACTGAGTAATGATTTATGGATTTTATTGGCACAAGGGCTCACAAATAAGTGGAACTGCTCATGGCATGCTAAAAAGAAGAAAAAAAAGAGTGGTTTACATTCTTCGAATTGAGCACAATCTAAGCGTCGATCTAAAGTGAAATAATAATTTTTAAGTGTCCACAAGGCGGTGTGATTACGCCGCTGCCGAAAATTTACGCCAGCAGCAAAGTAGAATAAGCTTGCTAACTGCAATAATAGTTCTGTGTTTGTCAGGTTGAGCTTTGCGCCACGAGCTTGCTGCCCCGTGCTGGCCGCTCGCTTTTATGCCTCCGCTCACCTGGTATTGCGCCTGCTCTGCCTGCGTCTAGCGGAATACCGTGTAATACTTTGTACTATTTCTAATATTTAACGTGCTCCATCATAATGATCACGACTTGCTGTGAAAAAAATATTTTGGTGACGTAATGTTCATCACCAATGTAAGCTTGCGCATAATGGTAAGCTTTGCGGTTGGCTGAAAAAATAAATAGCTATATAACAAGAACATTTGTTCTAGGCCCCAGTAATGTTACCGCACTAACTTTACATGACGTCACAAATTCGGAATAGCCTGGCTTCTGGGACCTGTTTTCCCTGGGATTTCTCCCAGGATAGTTGTGCCGGACGATGTCCTGGCAGCAACAAAAGAGCCCACCTGAGTTTATGCAACACCTCAGGTGGGCAGAAAGGTTCGCTGATCAAATTCCAGTCGCCAACGTCATCACCGGTGCAGGGTTCACCATTTCAGAGCCTGTGTCCAGGTGATGGGTTGGCCGCATAGACCGCAGGGACGCCCCCCGGGTCAGACATGGGTCGGACGTTCCCAGATAAAACGCCGATTCCCCATGGGTGAGGCTGACCCAATTATTCGGGCGCAGCCACGGCACCATGCAACCTTCCCAATCTTGGCGCAGCGGCATCACAATTACCGCCACTTGCAGTTTCGGGCAGCCCAGCCGTAGACAGCCTGCCCTCCACTGCTCTTGACAGGCCAGGTCCAGTTCTGCTTACCTATGGCACATCCCACTGCACCGGAATTGCAGGAGGGGGTGGACAGCCCGCGCTGGTTTTGCCGGGTGCCTATTAGTTTTTAGGTACAAACGTTTTCCCCCTCACTGCCGCCACGGTCCTCCGACTCCAGACACGCAGCGTGAGCTCTCCATCTTAGCCGTGCGGGTCCCCTCTGCACCCGCACGTTGCCCGTGACGCACCCCGTGGAGGTGGGGAGAGCTCCCATCCAGAGGCCGCGACTCCACCCAGGCTAGATTACACGGACACGCCACAATCCGCATCGTTCAGGCACCTCTGGACCATGAATGAGTACCAGACTCAACCAGACACCGACTTCTGAGATCCGACTTCCACGCTGTGGCCTCCAGTGAGCTGGATTACAGGGGCGCGCAACCAACCCCCAGCCCTAACAGCG
Organism: Dermacentor silvarum; assembly: GCF_013339745.2. Lineage (NCBI taxonomy): Eukaryota > Metazoa > Arthropoda > Arachnida > Ixodida > Ixodidae > Dermacentor > Dermacentor silvarum. The sequence continues at coordinate 29,800,917 of NC_051155.1, forward strand.
CAGTAATTGACTCTCTCAAGGAATGCAATTCCATACCAAGGCTTCCAGGAAGTTGGATTACAGAGGCGTACCAAAGCCCCCAGCCAAATCGGTATGGTTCCTGCTCACGCGGTAACCCTTGTGAGCATAGATGTTACTCTTCCTTGGATGCAAGCCGGGAGTACTCGAATTCATCCGGCATCATTCGTGTGAGCGCTGATCAACACCGTGCCCCCAGGCAATAGGTTACAGAGGCTCGCCACAAACCTCCGGCATGGACCAGCCATGGCATAGTACAACGCAACACACTATACACGCCACAGCGTATAGAAGGCTATAATAAAAATCACACTAAACAATAACATTTAATTATTTAACGAATAGTAATTCTTTTTTTGCAGACCTCTATATTATCTAATTTCCGGTTAGATAACCATTACTGTAGAAGACAAACAATTTCAATTTTTAAATCCCGTGCCGAAGCCTTAGCGTCGTCACGGTGCTTTCGGGCATTTAGTCCTTCGTGGCGCAATGAATGTTCTCCAGACTTGCTTAATTCAGTCTTCGGCTAATTTACGTAGCATACAATGCAGACCACCTCTACCGATGCACAGTTAGATCCAAGAAGACACGATCAAAATCTATGACGTCACGGCGAGGTGGTGCGAGCTTCAAGACAGGGTTTCCCCACCGTTTTTCACTTCATCGCCTTTTCCAGCTTCTCAAATCTCCTCTGACGCTGAGAGTGACTGTATTGATGAACCAGATAAGTAATTTATTAATACAGCTGGGCGTATTTAGATCTCCAGCAACAATTTGTTTGTCGATAAAGATGGACTACCTTACTTTCAAAAAAATGAAATGCTCTACGGAGGACAAGAATGTGTTTCAAGGACTTTTTCTGTGCCAAGAATAGCCCATATATATAGCAGAGAATTTGTAGGCTCAAACTGGCACACAACCTTGTGTAGTAACTCCTCTCTTTATAAGTGAGAATAAATCGAGGTAGCGCCATCGTACCAATACAAGGGCGTACGTATGAACTGACGCCATTGAAGATGCCATATTGCAGTAGGGCTAAGTGCTGGGCTAGTTGGTCGACGGTCAACAAAGACTTGAAACCAGCGAACAAGACGCACACGCCTCTCCTTAAATACATTTAATAAAAAAAAGACGCATACGCAGAGACAAGTGCATAGCACGATCACGGCCGCTGGATAAAAAAAAAAAAACTTTTTTTACAGCCACACTTTTTTCCACATCTCATTGACAAATGCTATCAAAATCAGATTTTTCGGTATCAACACTCCTTTACCGTCAGTGTGAGCGACGGTACTTTAATGCACAGGTCATTGGGCTACCAAACCTGAAAAGCCTAAAAAAAGTCTCCCTCACGGTTTGCGTTTTTCCCCGGCCAAGAATCGTTACCGAGCTAAATATATTAACACAACTATACTTATTTATTATTATTTCAAAATACCTTACAGGCCCCATGAGGAGCACTGAGTAATGGGGGCATCACTGCAAGACAGTTTTACACGTAAATACCGAGACTCGAGGACCACAAAAATGAGTAGAAATCATCGTCGCAAAACAAGGTTACTAATGAAGAAGGTGCGGTAGCGTACAAAATATCGGCTAAATTTTATCACGCATATTGCTCGGGTACACATCGTATAAGAAAATATGTAGTTCAACGTATGAAAGAAAAAAACAATACTAACAATATGCAGATAAACAGAAAGAACAGTTCGGGGTAGTGTACAAAATACCGGATAACTTTTACTAAGCACATTGCTCGCGCATATATTCACACAGCGCGTAAGAAATGTTTATTTTAAAGCATGAAAGGGAAACAAAAGTCAGCGTGCCGTTACATAGAAATATAGAGCATGGCATGCAGAATGACACATTTTTAGGACAGAAACTGCAAGTTCAGGAGTTTCCTGAATTTATCCCTGTCCGTTTGCATGACACTGCAGTCAGGGAGGGAATTCCACAAGCGGATAGCTCGTGGCATAGCCGACGAATTAAATGCATCCGTGTTTCCGTATATGCGAGTGAAACTTAAATAATTATTCAGTCGTCGTGATATGCAACTTGCACGTTCCAGCAGCAAAGACGATGACTTCGTTTGATGAACATATTTATGGAACAAGGACAGCAATGCCACGTCACGACGACTGCTTAGTGCAGGAAGCGAAAGGTCAAGTTTGATTCGAGTTATGCTTTACTGCCTATATTGAATTTGCGGGAAATGGATCGACTAGCTCGGTTTTGGATGGCTTCTAACATGTAAATTAGGTACTCGTGATGAGGAGACCATATTGGCGATGCGAACTCGAGCTGTGGACGGACGAACGTCAGGAGGGCTAACTTGCGGATGTCAGACGGGGAATTACGTAGGTTGCGACGAATGTACCTTAGTGTTTTTGAATCATTAGCGCATATGGTTGTTATATGAGAGGCCCGGAAAGATTTGGTGCGAGATTAACGCCTAGATATTTGTACAGTGAAGCTTCAGACACTAGATTCACGTTTATATAATAAGAAAAACTTGAGTTAAATGTTTGCGTGTCAAAGTCATTACCTTGCATTTAGATAAGTGTCATTTGCCAGGCGTTGTACCAGTCGGTAACGCGTTGAAGGTCACCTTGAAGAGTAAGGTGGTCCTCAAAGCTGGTAATTGGTCGTAAAGTATACAGTCATCAGCGAAAATTCGCGTGCAGGAAGAGATTTTATTGGGCAGGTCGTTGATGTATATTAGAAAAAGCAATTGTCCTAACCCACTGCCCTGTGGTACACCGGAATTCACATAGGTGAGGAGTGAAGCAAAATTGTTCACAACTGTAAATTGCTGACGATTAGTTAGGAAGTTACGGATCCAAGATAGCGTGAAACAGTACAACTCGAGAGCAGGCAATTTGTAAATTAAGCGGCAGTGGGATACACGGTCGAAGGCCTTGGAAAAGTCGAGAAAGATGCAATCTTTTGGAAGGTTATGGTCCATGTGGGAATGTACGTCAGTGGCGAACTCTAGTAACTGTGTCTCGCATGATAAACCTTTCCTGAAGCCATGCTGGTTAGTGAAGAAAAACTCATTTGCTACAAGATGTTTGTGCATGTGAGACGCTATAATATGCTCGAACCTTTTGCAGCAAATGCTCGTTAATGAAATTGGACGGTAGTTTTCGGACGAATTCTTGCTGCCACTTTTGTACACAGGTACCACTTTATCAATTTTCCAATCGGAGGGGAGTTGGCCTAATGACAATGACTGGCGGAAAATACGGTAGAAAATTTTACTAGATACCGAAGTTGTATTTTTTAGAATTTTAGAGTTAATATTATGGACGCCTGAAGAGCTAGATGTTTTAGGGCTATTAATGAGACATACGATACCATCTTCTGTAACATCGATGGGCTCCGGCCATGTACTGGCAGTCGAGACCAGTGACTTCAGGAATGAGGGAAAGGTGTTCATTTGTGAGCATGGACGAAAAAAAAAAAAACGTGCGATGGGCTCCATGTACTGGCAGTCGACATCATTGACTTGAGGAATGAGTGAAAGGTCTTCATTTGTGAGCATGGACTAAAAAAAACGTGTTAAAGACTGCGGGACATTCGCTATCAGCAAGCGGAACTTTATTCTCACCGTCTAACAAAATAGGGTGTGAACCGCGATCAGGTGATATTGCCTGCCAAAATTTTTGTGGGTTGGACTTAAGAAGGGAGGGTAGATCATGGGAATAATATTTATCTTTATCTTCGCTTACAGCTGAGCAGTAAGCTTTCAAACATAAGTTATATCTGTCCCAAGCCGTGGGAGAGCGTGTGCACTTCGCATTCGTGTACAATTAACCTTTTCTTCTTATTTCTTAGTCGTCGAAGGTACTGGTTGAGCCATGGGTTCATTTTGTCACTTGTTATTTTGATTAGCGGTATATACTTTTCTACTAACGCGCATACCTTTTGCTTGGAAAGAAGCCAGTTTTCGTTACATTTTGTTACAGCCCATGATGTACAGCCGTGATGGGCTGAATGACCATGCTCACTTTGATTTTGTGTTCCTCAACCACTGGTGGATAAACTGCCTGGTTTGGTCTATATATACCCTTTAAAGCGAAACTTTCTTTGCCTATTCTCCCGACTTTCCGGGCGCTGCTGCTGCTTTGACGGTATTGCCGCGTGTGCCGCTGGGTTTCTTGCAGCACCACCAGATGGCGCTCACCTCCGCGCATCGCTTGGGGTTAGGGCTGAGTACCTAACGGAACATGAAAAATATGTAACGACTAAAGGTAGCAGGAATGCGGCTTTGATGAAAAATAGGACACTGTGGAATTACAATAGGTACGAAGTGGTGAGAGGGATTTGGAAAGGGGTGATGATCCCTAGTTTGACTTTTGGTAATGCCGTCCTGTGCATGAGATCAGAGGTTCGAGCAAGGTTCGAAGTTAAGCAGCGAGGGGTAGGTAGGCTTGCATTGGGAGCACACGGAAATACACCAAATCAGGTGGTACATGGTGACATGGGATGGACGTCATTTGAGGGCAAGGAAGCAAGCAGCAAGATAGAATTTGAGGAGCGATTGAGAGAAATTACAGAAAGGCGGTGGGCAAGGAGAGCTTTCAGTTATTTGTACATGAGGAATGTTGACACAAAATGGAGGAAGCTGACCAGAAAATTATCAATCAAATATTTGGACTGCAGGAGGGGTGCAAACCAGGAAACAGCGGTTAAGAAAAAGGTTAAGGAAACAGAGAGGGGTCTGTGGAAAACAGGGATGCAGACGAAATCAGCACTGGGAACATACCGAACTTTCAAGCAAGATATTGCCAAAGAAGATACCTATTTTAATTCTAGGGGAAGCTCTCTGTTGTTTGAAGCCAGGACGGGAGTATTGCGGACTAAGATGTACCGAGTCAAGTACCAAGGTATAGACACGTTGTGCTGTGCGTGTGGAGAAGAAGAGGAAACGGCTGAACACCTCATACTTTGCTGTAAAGGGCTTGACCCTACAGTGCAAAGCAACGGGGCTGATTTTTTCAAAGGATTGGGGTTTAGGGACAGTGGAGACAAAGTAGACTTTAGGCGGATAGAAATAACCAAACGGAGGTTATCTGATTGATGGCTAAAATCAAGGCAAGGGTGAAATTTCACCCTCCACGAAGCACAAAATATCTTAATAGTCACGGCTAGGTAGCGTGTGCCACCGCCCAATTTAAAGGGTTCAGCCTCATCCGGATATTCATCCCTCCATCCATCGCTAGGGAGCCTACATGCACGCTTGCATGTAGGCTCCCTACACATCACTGCCGGTGCCGCCGCTGCAGCGTTTCACAGTTTGTGCGTATCGCACGTGCTCTGCTTGCTTTCCAATGGGACAAATATGCAGATGCTGGGCTGCGGAGGTCGCGTGCTGGGTTGTGATAGTGTAAACATTACAATCGACCATAGCCTGAAGAGAGCGCTTGGAGCTGGCGTCTCAACAGCGTGCTGACAAACGTATGCAGAAGGAGCACGTAAACACGCGCCAGCGAAATGGCTCCAAATTCGTGCACTCAGCGTCGAGGACACCCAGGCCCGAAAGAAGCGTCGCGCGGAACAGGAGCGTCTTCGCTACGCAGCGAAACGTGGTGCAGACAGCGGATGTGTACATACAATTAACTGAATTACGTACTGCCCCGTAATGCGCAGTTTAATACTTCTGACATGATGCGATGTACTATGTGAGACAGTGATAATGCTCAACCCTCTGAGAGATTATGAACAATGACACACAACAACGCCTCAAGCAAACACGTATTCTTGTGTGTTCTGTGGACTATGCAGACAAAATGCAGTGGTGCAGGCAAGGCAACGTTTTACATCAGCTCACCACTTTCGTATTGGACTAAACACTCAAGAAATTACACATGCGCCGCCAACATCACCGCTAATTATTGTCAATCAAAGCAAACAGCATACAAAGCTTCGCTTACATCGATTCCCACAGTGCGCGCATGGGATCCACGTATTTTTTCTTTACACACATCATCGGTATCTTGTATATATCACGTGCGAGGCACACTCAACGAATTTGTTTCTGTGATTAGTCGAGAACCCAAAGGTACATTTCTTATCCGCCAAATGCGCCCACGCAAAGAAGACGAATTTCACGGGGTCGAAAACACAACGTTCACGCCTTGCCGCTCAGCCACTTTGTTTAAACAATGCGATACTTTATGCAAGCAGGATACCACTAGGGCAAGTAGGGCACTATCGGCCCATTTTTGCTGCGTTTCTGCTCCTTCTCTTTTTGGCGGTCAGCGCCTTTCGTTTGCTTTCGATTTTTGAAGCTTTTCAGATTAGAAAGCACAGTGAAATTTGTATTAGTGTACCGTCAACCTGACCAGTGTTCATACCTAGAAATATGATTTCCATAGCATGTGTCAATGGCATGTGGAAAAAAAGGTCCCGTGCCATTCCACTGCTGTAATGGTGGATTACCAGGGAAGCAGTTTAGCACACGACCTAGAGGTGACACAGAATTTAGATCAAAGGTATGATCAACCTTTATCTTGAGCGGCGACGGTGGTCATTCCGAAGAAAGACACAAGCACTTATTTTGATCGGCGGCATACATTCGCGTGGAAGACTACCGCCACCTCCTGGAACCGGAAGAAACTAGACACGCGCAACGGGACCTCCACCCGGCGGGATGTACACACGCGCGACGGGACCGCCACGCCGGCAGTGCGGAGGAAAACTAGGCACGCAAGCGCTTACATCTCCGTTTTCTCCTGTTTTTATTCGCTGTGAAATACAAACAGTTACTAAGTTTTAAAAATTAAGCAAGCTAGGACAATGCGAGTTAGTAGTATCGTCAGGTTGCTTCAAACGATGTTGTTTTTATCGCCCTTGCACGCACGAGAGCGATGCGACAGAGTTGTAATTATCTGAGGAGCTGAAATCATCAGGTCGTTTCATTTCAGCTAATGGTGGCCACTGCCTTGTGTCAGGCTAACAATGCCAGAATGAAGAATGGAAAAAACTATAATAGCCGTCTTTCCACTCGGTGTTATGACGTCCTGCGTCAAGAGAGTGCCGTGTCACACGTGTTGTTCATATAAAACGCTATTTCAGCTTTAATTTTGTTGCATAGAATCAAAGTACAAAATCCCATGATTTAATTAGGACTCGTAATGAATTCGCTGTAGTGGCGTCAGAACATGTTAGAAAAGGCACCTCTGGTCGTGTAACCGCTAAACGAGATCATGCAATTATCGCAATTATCATAATGAATTCGTCGTAATATAGAGTGTATGACGCGATATGATGCGAGTTCTGGTTTACAATTCCTTTTTATTTTTTTATTTTTTTTATTGCTAAGTGACGTTCACGCCACCCCTTCATGTTTCATGGTATTACGGAGATTGCGGAGTGATCAACACATCGTGATAATTCACTAAAACACGGCATTCGCTTCTCACCGCCACTTCACTTAATTGTTTAGCAATAGGTGGAGTGCTTTTTGTGATGTACTCGAAACACGAAGCGACAATAAAATTGATATGCTTGTGGCGACTGGAGGGCGCGACAATCACACATTCCGCGCTTGACTCAGGCTCTCACTAATCTTACTTAGCGCAAAGACAACAGCGCAGGGCCAAATACTTTTGTTCACCCTCAGAAATGCAGACCACAATTTCGACTGTGCTACAATCGCACGAGCAAAGCTCTTCAAATGAATTCACGCTGTCTACGCAGATGTAAACACGTAGTGCCTATCAGATGACCCGCGGCGCGATTCACAGAATCACACTATCCATGGTTCAGCCAGTGCCCTCCAGGCGGCGACTTTTCTTGATCTCGCGGCCAATACGTTGCGGCCATCGCAGCGAATGAAGGGAGCGGTGAAAAAGTGTTGCGAGTGTAAAAAAAAACGGTTTTTCCTGAGCTATTTGGTTCGTGATTGCTGCAGCGTACAAATACATTTATAGGCAGATCAAAGACAGGCAACGCGAGAACCATGTATTTAGGTCCACATTGAAGAAGCCCAGGTGGTTTAAATTATTCCGGAGTCCCCCACCATGGCGTGCCTCATAATCAGATCGTAGTTTTGGCACGTAAAACACCCTAATTTTAATAACCATGTGTCGTGTAGCCTCTTGTTTGTCCTCTCTGTCAGTTCAGGCTATAGGCTAAAGCGAGCCAATGTTTATAGCACGCTTGTTTTGGCTAGGTTGTGACTGCAGCGGGCTGCAAGGAATCGTTGCGCTGGAAGCACCACTCGCAGGTCGCATTGCGGATCGAAGAGTGCGAGGTGTAGACGCCCATGCAGTCGGCGTCGGCAGGTTGGCAAACGACACCCCATTCAGCGCCTTCGTATACACCGGCATCGCACATCGGTGCTGCCTGGAAGACACCGAACGAGAACTCCTCGGCACGAAGCGCCCGCAGCTGCTGCCGTCTGGTAGCGGTGGGCCTCATCACCGCCTTTACTGTGCTCTGCTGTTGGGCGACCGCCGCTGGTGTGAGGTACGCACGCTGGCCGCGAGCTGATATGGCGTAAATACGAAAACTAATGGCACGGCCGCTGGATATAAAAAAAAAGAAAGACAGAAAAGGTGCGGCCTGCCATGTCAGGCGGGCTGCAATCGGAGGGAATGTCACAGCCGTAGTTGCATTGAACGGCGCTAGCTGTCGGGGATGGGACGCGTCGACTTTCACGGGTGACGGCATTCCAAGCTCCTTCTTGACGCATTTTCTATGCCGACCCCAGACAACAGTCCCCGACTGGTGGCGCCGCGGCGGATTACATCGTTTTCGGGGCACGAGGCAGGCCACACATTTTTTTCCAGTGGCCTGGCTAGTGGCACACTATGGGTCCCGAGAACGACCTTACAGGAGCTCCTCTCACGTGACGTCAGGGCAGACTCGCATCTGTTGTCTGCTATAGTTCGGGCGGTGTCTGGGCGCCTCCTGTAGGGTTTCTGTTGGTTCGCTCTGATTCCTTATGCTAGTACACTTATCACGGTCCCCTGATATATGATTTTACGATATCTTCACTCGTCAAAACGTATTCAAAGAGCTTATTTCCTAGACAACCATATATTTCTCAAAGGCAGCGTTACAGTGGCGGCCTGTAACCGCTCTGCAGCGGCCCAGAGCAGCGTGGTTTTTTCATGCGCGGTTGTACATTCTGCAGCGGTAGCTCACGCTGATAATTGCGTAAACGCGAAAATCTAGGGCAGACAATCCAGTTAAGCGACTATACTTGCTTTGGTACAACAAGCATGCAACAAATGCTGGATATAGGCTTTTTAATGCACCATACCCACGGGTGCCGCCGTATTTGCTCACGTAACTGCGCCGGCCATTGAGCGCCTTCTGATCAGCGTTTGCTAATTTGCTTACAATGGAAACGGCGGCGAACAGTACGGCTCATGCAACCGCAATGTCGGTCAACACGGTAAACAGTGAGTGGGTAAACGTCATGACTTTGTCAAAGCTGCAGAGGCAGTGTAAGTATAAATTTAATTTGTACACTCTGCCTGTGTGGTAATCGTAAAAAAAAAGAAAGCAAGTGTTACACGTTTGTAAAATGTGGAGCTGAAAGCATGGCAGCTGTGGAAGAAGACGATGGCGAACGCGCGAGCAATGGCACGAGCGCGTCTCTGTGACCACGTGACGTATGCCATCAGGCACGCACTTGACAAAGCTTTAGTAAGCCTCTACCGTGGAGCAGTCGTGGTAGAGGCTGCAGAGAATGAAGCGTGCTCATATCGCACCGTGAAGGCCCGGGTTTGATTCCCACCCAGACCGCAATTTACCAAATTTTCTGTTCAAAGCCCCTAATTTGCTTTGTTTACAGTGTAATGATGTTTAATTAAAGAAAAATGTCACAGTTTCGCCCTAAGGGGGAAGCAATGAATGCGATAGCAACACAGCAATGTCATACGAAGTAAGGTGAGTGGCTTTGGTAGCAATATGAATTGTTGTAAACATGAGCTGATTAAGTAAGCAGGTGTGCTGCGGCGTAAGTAGACCGACATGAAGAGAGACTCGATGACCACGAGGAGGCGCGTGTGAAACGGTGGTGTTGATGAGAAGCGCTTCCCGTCGGCAGCGCGTGCGAAGGGACACACCTGTAGTGCTGCACTGCCGATCCGGGCAGCATTGCATGTGTAGCGTGCGTTGGAAAATGTGGCCCGACTATTACTAACTGAATGAACAAGCGTGGTGTGAGCGCGCACAAACAAACATGAATAGATCACACTGAATGACTGGAGACAACGACTGTCAAAACGCTGGCAGCGAGCTCATACGCCGCCGCGGGCGAAGGTACGTGCGGTCGATCGCTTCAACGGAAACTGAGCGGCGAATGCACGGCGCATAAAGGTCAGAGCCGTGTGGAGATAAGAGACGGTGCGGGAGAGCGAGCGACGAGCGCGGTTGTTGGCAGAGTAGAAGTGCGCCCCCCCCCCCCCCCCGCGCTCCCTCCGGCGCTGGCTTCCCGCTTCCTTGCTGGCGCGCGGGTGATTGAGCGCGTTCGCTCTCCGTGATAGCGCGCGTCCCCGCACGCTTCCGCTCGGGCATACGGCGCGCGGCGAAGATTTTATCTACAGGGAACCTCACGGCGACGGCGACGGAGACGGCAGAAATCCGGTTGAAGTGTCCATATAATTGCTATCGCAATAATAGGAAACAGCAGCCTAGTAGCGGTGTACAGCCCGAGCTCTCTTGCAAATCACCGCACGGGTCGTCGTCGTCGTCTCCGAGCTGCTATCCAAAACCCGAGGCGCGTCTGCTTCATTACAACAGCAACTTCACTGAGAAATGTGACGTTAATCCGAGCATTTCTAGACCTGTTTTTATTGTTTACGGCGTCGGCCATTTTTCGTCACGGCGCCATTAAGACAAGATCACTGCAAGGTCACCTCCAACATTGACACCGAAGGCCAACCTTAACCTTAATGATGTGCAATCTTACCGGCTGAAGGCGATGAATGTAGCAGCTTGGTGTTTTTACTTCCGTTTAGATTCTAGTCTTTACAGCGATACATTTGTAGGGCTATTACGGCCGTGCGCCTGCTTTCGTCGTTGACTGTATGTGCAACAACTTCGTTCCGAAAAAGGCTTGTGCACAGGCGTAGAAAATACCTATTAGTGACCTGCTCCGACTACGGTGGTTGGTTCCAACCGCGTAATTCTTGCCGCCAACGCTAGTAAACCAACTTGAAAATGGCTTTCTGATTACTGAAAACAAAGATTAACATGCATTTAAAATATGTTCTTTATTCTGGGGCGATTTATTCATCTTTATTTCCGCTCTGTCCTTCTCGCATTCCAATTTTATCATTATTTCTTTGTCTCACTTCAAATACTGTAGTAAACCCGCAGGGGCGTCTGTGTTAGCAGGTGTTTGGTGTGTTGCGATACCACGGACCCAAGCACATTCGGACGCTCCCGCGTGTAGTCGTGCGCAGCTTAGCGGTGTCTGGGGAAAGGAGGATCCTGGGGGTTTAGCCGACGCCGGATATTCAGACCTTTAAGGCCCCCCGGCGGAGGCAACACACCTTTTTGGTCTCTGCTTCTCATAGACGGTGCCTCCACACTGACCCACCTGGAGGAAATCTGCTGTCGCCTTTTCCTGGCTCCCTCTTCATTTTTTTGTTCTTTCCTACTTTTACATCTTTCCAGTCTTCTTTTACTTCTTCTCGGTTCTCAACTTCTGTGCGGCAAGGGTTAACCCTGTGTGGGTAATCAACCTAGATTACAGCATGTTTGGTTATAGAAATGATGTACTGCTGACATGTACACAACTTTCCTGTGTTATGTCGTCACGTCCCCTCGTTGGGCTCGGTGGTGGGTGGCAGGCATTACTGCTCTCGTACTATGGGATAAAGCTATCCTCTACTCCCTGATCGTCGCAGTTAAGTTTGTTCTTTGTCCTTGTAGTCGATGAAAGTCTCTTCAAGGTGATTATCATCGTTGATGAAGCAGGAGGCAGGTTGGAGGTAACGAAACTTGAAGATATATTGCAACGAAAATTATTTACATCGTCAAATGCAGAGTTAGCAAAACAACACTGATGCAAAACACACAAGTAAACAGCGCCTTACTCTTCTACTTTTTCTTAAGTTAGAGTCTAGGACAAGTGTCCCTACATACGACGAACCAAGTCTCACTGTTCTACCGCCAAGTGGTTACGGTCCAGACTAGTGTTGCATCGTACGGAGTCTTACTGATCTATCAAGTTTAGTGATTACAGCCTAGACTAAGGAACAAGCACCTCGTCTCGATTGAGATAGGTGAAAGAGACAAAGAAAAAGGGTGGTAGGACCGTTGGCCCATCCCACAGAAGCAGTTGCCAATGAGAATTGAAAGTTTGTAGAGCCACAACCCAAAGGGATGGGCTTACTGTTAAAAGTAAATGTATGGGAAAACAACCCTGTTTTCCTTCTCACAACTTCGTTTCTCTCTCCTATTTACACGTGGTCAGTGATGGCCTCAGCAAACACGCCAGGCACGCAAGATTTATTGAGGCCATCTCGAACCACAGCGACGTTTCTAGCCAGCAGGGGGCTCGGGCGCTGGTGTCACAACACCGCTTACCGCAGTCCCCCCTCAAGGTTTTTCCGGGCACGTTCACACTGGGGAATCTGGCGTCTACAGCGAACGGAATTCTCCTGCCGCCGAAATTCGCGCCGGTCACACTGCTAGCCCACCGCGCCGCCGGAACGCGGTACAGCGCCATCTGCGGTGTAAAGCGCTAACCTCCAAGCAAGCGCCGGATATACCGGATGTGCCCGCAGCCTCGAAACTGCGCAGTTATCTCCGCTCGCGTAGAGTTCGCGTGGTTTTATTTTTGCGCATCATCGCTGCAAGCAACGACAATGAACCCTGATCAAGAACAGGCAGTACTGCTAGGCTTGTTGGCAAGCACCTTTGTGGCGATGCATGACGCGCAGAAGCATTCGCAGAAGAGACGACGCCAGCGGCGGTGGTGGATTCGTCCTGCTTTGCAAGAGCGCGAAAAGCTTGGTCACGCCATCAAACTACTACCCCTTCTGCGAGATCGCGACGTGGAGTACTACAGAGAGTAAGTTCAGATGTATTGTTATTCGTGACAACAAATATTAAGTTTCGGACCAATTCGATCAGCATTTACGACGTCGCGACAGACACGACTGCGACCACGCGCGCGCGTCCGACTCGGCCGCCATCTTCGAAATTCTCACTCGCGCTCCGATTGGTCCGCGGTGAGGGAGACCGATCGGTGCGGAAAGGGCTATTCCGGCGGATCTCGCCGCCGCCGCACTGGGTTCCGCGCCGCTCCAGACGCCGAATGTCTCAGTGTGAACGCGCCCTAATAGCCGTTGGCGGCATCCGGACTCGGTGTTCTCAAGACGACCTTCTCCAACCGCGATCTTCGCATGCGCACCGCGCCTCTAGGGCGCGCACTGCAAGTTGTCACTCGACACCACGCCAGCTTTTCTCAACGCTCAAAACAAGATACACGTGGTTGCCGCTCGGACGCATAAGGGAGTGGAGCCCCGCTCCGTACGTGCAACATGTGGTCAACATTGCTAGGCCCCTCTAAACCTCGGCGGCGTCTCTAACCAGCAAGGGGCTCGGGAGCCGGCGCCACAACACCGCGTACAGCCGTCCCACTCGAGGTTTGTCGGCGTGGACCTATTATGACGATCGGCGGAATGCCAACCCAGTGCGCGCAAGACCGCGTTCTCCGAATCCGTTCTCCGCATCCGCACCGCCCCCCCCCCCCCCCCCCGTCCACCCCGGCGCGCGCCGCGGCTCGTCACCCGACACCACACGGGCCGTCCAACCCCCCAAAACAGAAACGGTTGCTGCCCGGACGCGCTGGGTAGTGGACGACTCCCTATTCATAAAACACGTGGGCAACTCGAGGCACTGCGAAAGTATATACAAAACAATCACGCAGCCCTACACTGCTCATTCTGCATCTTCGAGAGATGAGCGGCCTAACAGTCGCCATCCCAAAAGGGGTGCACCGATACAACACTGAACTTTTTCGTCCAACCTAAAGAAAGTTCCCAGTGTTCCACGTTGTGCATTGTGAAAATCCAGAGAAGATCTCACCATTTCTTATGGCGAGGCATCTCACTGAAACAATAGGACCAGGTTACAAAGCAACGAAGATAGCTCTAGTGGTGACTTGCTGCTTGAACTGTGTGAGAAAACACAGCACAGCAAGCTGTGTAACCTCGTGGCTATTGGGGACAACCCTGCCTCCATTTCTCCTCACCGTTCCCCGAACACAGTTCGTGGCGTAATATCTGACCAAGACCTTTTGGAACTAACTGGCACAGAACTGCTTGAAGGATAGAAGGATACAAAGAATCAAATTGAGACTCAATAACAAATAAATCCCAACAAAGCACTTAATTTTGACCTTCGCCATGCGCAGCCTACCAGAGTTCATTGACAAAGGGTGCATTAAGATCCGTGTGAAGCCGTATGTTCACAGGGGACCCTGATCACGAGAAAGAAATTCACAGAAGAATAAAATTGGGTTGGAGTGCATACGGCAGGCATTGCCAAATCCTGACTGGGAGCTTACCACTGTCGTTGAAAAGAAAAGTGTACAATCATTGCATTCTACCGGTGCTAACATATGGGGCAGAAACTGGGAGGTTAACAAAGAAGCTCGAGAACAAGTTAAGGACCGCACCAAGAGCGATGGAACGAAAAATCTTAGGACTAACGTTAAGAGACAGGAAGAGAGCGGTGTGGATCAGAGAACAAACGGGGGTAGACGATATTCTAGTTGACATTAAGCGGAAGAAATGGAGCTGGGCAGGCCATGTAATGCGTAGGATGGATAACCGGTGGACCATTAGGGTTACAGAATGGATACCAAGAGAAGGGAAGCGCAGTCGAGGACGGCAGAAAGTCAGGTGGGATGATGAGGTTAGGAAATTCGGAGGCGCAAGTTGGAATACGCTAACGCAAGACAGGGGTAATTGGAGATCGCAGGGAGAGGCCTTCGTCCTGCAGTGGACATAAATATAGGCTGATGATGATGATGATATGATTGTCAAGGCGAACTTCACTCTGCTAATGGTGATGGAGGGCACGCCGCATACTCGCGGTAATGTCCCAAGTGGAAACAGGAGAATGAAATCCTAGCGCTCAAGGTCAAACAAAAAAATTACTCCATCTCCCGCTAAAGGGAACCATGTGTGGATCGAAGCATCGGGGAGATGGTTAGCTTGAGCGGGAGGTGGTTTCGAGGCAGCGGCCCGAGCGCTCATCGCGGCGCTGCACAGGAGAGAGAATGAGTGCGCGCACTCCGTCATTTTCATACCGAGGAACTACCGTGGAGCCCCAGCGGAGTATGCAGCTGTCGCACCACCTGTCGTGCGCGCCGCTCCGGATTCCTAGAGGAGAGAAAGGGGGGAAGCGTAGGAGAGGAGAGAGAAAGGGAGGGGACGCGCATGCGCTGTGGGGGTGTGGGCCGCGGGCGCCGCTCCGTAGAGGATTCCTAGAGAAAGGGGGAGCGTAGGAGAGGAGAGAGAGGGGAGGGGACGCGCATGCGCTGTGGGGGTGTGGGACGCCGCGGGACGGAGGGACGGACAAAGCCTCCGCCATAAGCTGCTTCGCATCTAAAACATTTATTTCAAAGAAGCGATACTGATACCACATATTGAAGTCGGCTAAGAAGACCTTGTCTTTAAAAGCGAAGGGAATAGGTTCACGGCGAGTTCACTTGCCAAGGCTGGCTGAGTGATGTAATGCTCTTTCTATATAGCGCATTTGCTTGCTCCACGAACACGAGAGTTTTAGAGCGAGATCGCGAGGTCTATTAAGAGGAAGCATTAGTTCGACCGATCCAATTAAATACATGGGAATGGAGAAATCGATTGTCTCGGCAACGACTGCACCAAACTTGATAAGGTTGGTTGCATTTAAACGAAAAAGTTAAGATATAGTTAATGTTGTAAGCGAATTTTTCGTTTACGCCGTGGCTTTTTTCAGAAAAATTACTAGAAATGAAAATTTTAGGAAACGAAACTATCAAGTTTACAACTATTTAACTCAGCAAGCAACAACGATATCACAATTTTGTTAATTGCATAAAATAGTACATGTAAAGCGGATAAAATTGATGTATTATACATGGCTCTGAAATAGACCACTAAAATGTGAGTAAGACTTTTGTAAAACCCTAGTAAAAAATGTTACAAATTCACGTAAGATGTAAATTTTTATATAAAGTTTGTCCGCTTTGGATGCTCTAACGGATGCAGTTAGAGCATCCAAAGCAGTATATGTGTTCTGGGTGCAGAGCTACGAATTTTTAAACTTCGTCCTTCCATTTCATTTTTCAACCTTACCAATTTTTGAAAGTTGCGTTCAAAAGTACGCCTAAACGGACAAAAGTGATCTAATATACGTTGTTCTAAAATACACCACTAACGTGGGAGTATAACTTTTGCAAGACCCTTGAAAACGTTGTAAGCATTTACGTATGCTATTTATTTATTTATTTATTTATTTATTTATTTATTTATTTATTTATTTATTTATTTATTTATTTATTTATTTATTGCAATACCTATATTCGCCCGAAGGCATTCCAGTAGGGGGTTTGAAATAGAAAAGTAAAAGCAAACAAATGCACATAAATATAAGAAAAAGTGAACAAGTGCGCTGAATTAACAAAATTGTGCGATACAAAAGAATATGTATACAGGAAAAAAAAGCAAAAAAAGAGAGCACTTATATTCCCATTGTACAGCAAACCAGCAATACCAACATAGTTATATGCATACAACACATGTTGGCTCACAACTGCAAGGAAACGTTCTTCGCGGACCATGGTCATGACGTCACATGGAAGGCGATTCCAAAACTTGATGGAAAACGAAAAAAAAATGTCACAGTTTCGCCCTAAGGGCGAAGCAATGAATGCGATAGCAACACAGCAATGTCATTCGAAGTAAGGTGAGCGACTTTGGTAGCAATATGAATTGTAGTAAACATGAGCTCATTAAGTAAGCAGGTGTGCTGCGGCGTAAGTAGACCGACATGAAGAGAGACTCGATGACCACGAGAAGGCGCGTGTGAAACGGTGGTGTTAATGAGAAGCGCTTCCCGTGGGCAGCGCGTGCGAAGGGACACACCTGTAGCGCTGCACTGCCGACCCGGGCAGCATTGCATGTGTAGCGTGCGTTGGAAAATGTGGCCCGACTATTACTAACTGTGGTGTGAGCGCGCACAAACAAACATGAATAGATCACACTGAATGACTGCAGACAACGACTGTCAAAACGCTGGCAGTAAGCGCATATACGTCGCAGCGGGCGAAGGTACGTGCGGTCTATCGCTTCAACGGAAACTGAGCGGCGAATGCACGGCGCATAAAGGTCAGAGCCGTGTGGAGATAAGAGACGGTGTGAGCGAGCGACGAGCGCGGTTGTTGGCAGAGTATAAATGCGCCCCCCCCCCCCCCCCGCTCCCTCCGGTGCTCGCTTCCCGCTTCCTTGCTTGCGCGTGGAAGATTGAGTGCGTTCGCTCTCCGTGACAGCGTGCGTCCCCGCACGCTTCCGCTCGGGCATACGGCGCGCGGCGAAGATTTTATCTATACGGAACCTCACGGCGACGGCGACGCCGACGGCAGAAATACGGTGAAAGTGTCCATATAATTGCTATCGCAATAAAACAATGAATTCAGGAAAAGAGATGCGCGTGTGGTTACTTCTTTTATCTTAAATGGATGGTCACAGCGACTAGACATGTATGCTGGCGGTTCTAAATAAGTATCCCTGCTTACGGCTGAACGATTAAAGTAGATGTCGAGTAGGAAAGTAATGGGGGCAAGCTTCCGCCACGTTGAAAGATTAGGCCAGCCGAGCGAGTGTTTTATTTCGTAACACTGCTAGGAGAGTTTTAATTTCCAGGCATGAAATGAGCAGCACGATTCTGAAGCGCTTCTAAGCGGCCAATAAGGTTTTGGGTATGTAGGTTCCATACAATGGAGACATATTCAAGACTGGGTCTAACGTTCGATAAATATAATCGTTCCTTTACTCTTCTTGAGGAGCACTTCTAAAATGTCGGCGAATAAAGTTGGGTGTACATGCAACTTCAAAAGTTATTGCATCTATGTGACGGGTCCAAGTCAAGTCTGATGGAAGGATTATACCTAAATATTTTGCTTCAGTTGTTTGTGAAATGGGCTGATCATTCAAGTAGTGACGGGCTGGAAGTCACTTGCGTTTTCTAGAAAACCGTATGTACTTGCACTTAGCAATGTTCAAACACATAAGCCACGTGTTGCCCCAAGTATATATTTTGTTAATGTCAGCTTGTAGTGCATATTTATCTGAATAATTAATAATGTCGCTATATACGACGCAGTCATCAGCGTAAAGCCTAATTTTTGATGTTATGCCAATGCCTATATCATTAATATAGATGAATAACAATGGCCCCAGCACTGACCCCTGAGTGACTCCAGAAGACATAGAAGTTGTCGTCGATTCCATTCCATTTATCATAATCTGATAACGTCCCCAGGGATAGCGCTGGAGCCATTTGAAGAATGTTTCTTGGTAAAGCGAGGAAGGACAGTTTATGCAATAACAGAACATGCTAGAACTTATCGAACGCCTTCCGAAAGTCTAGTAATACACAATCGGTTTCAGGACCCTGGTCAAATGATTTGTATAAATCATGAGAAAATTCAATGAGTTGTGCGGTGCAGGAATGCCCTGCCCTAAAGCCGTGTCGGTAATTCACAAAGAAATTGTTTCGCTGAAGGTGATGGAAAATACTCGAATATAATATACGTTCCAAATTATTGCAACTCACACATGTTAGGGATATTGATCGATAGTTCAGGACGAAATTACGAGGGCCGCTTTTATGAATGGGAACTACGTTGCCCATTTCCCAATCCTGTGGAAGGGAGGACGTGTTAAGGGATACAGTATAAAATACCGGAAAATATTTAGCCAGGACTGGTGCGCAAGATTTTAGAACTATGCTTGGTATGCCGTAAGGCTCCGCAGCCGAGTTAGTATTTAAAGTTTGCAGTAGCTTCAGGAACCCAAAGCTGTCTATTGTTACCTCAGGCAGATTCATACTGAGGGCGTATGTAATGCGTCAACTCTTGAGGCGTAGAGCCAAAATAGAGTCAAAATAATGACTAATACAGCTTGCATTATCCGTATAATCAACAACGGCTGCGCCATCGTGCATAAGTGAAGGGATGTCACTATCATCTTTACGGTTAGATTTGACAAATTTCCAGAGTTCTTTTGGTGCCTTCTAATCTTCGATCCAAGAGATAAAAAGAACGCCCTTTTAGACGCATTCAGTTGAAGTTTTCATTGTTGTCTTGTCTCGACTAGCGCTTCATATAAATGTTGGTCCTTCTGTTTGACATATTGCCTAAAAATGCGCTCTCTTTTTTTTATTAGAGATTTAATGTCGTTGTTGAACCATGGCTTACGTTTTCTTTGTTTTCCAGTAAGAATTTTATATGGGATATGTAGGTCTACAAGGTCAGTAAGCTTTCCTTTAAACAGTGACCATAAGTCCGCGATAGTGGTGACACTGAAAGCCTCAAATGTTTGAAAGTATTCCTCTAAGGCCTCCAATGTACCATTGTAGTTGCTCCTTTCGTAGAGATAGACCTTCCTGAATCGAACGATCAAAGCATCAGGCGATGGACAAATTACGTGTGCGACCAGAAATTTGTGATCCCTAATGCCAAGTATTTGGACAGCAGAATCATATGCGGTGAGTTGGAAAATAAAAGATCAATAATGTTATCTGCAGAGGCAGAAATACGAGGTGGCTACACTGACAAACTGAAAAAGGCCGTGGGTGTTTATAAGATTGCAAAAGGCACAACATAAGGCTGGCTGAGAAGAAAACACAAGTATCCCGTTGATCCACTGGACTTCAGGCATGTTAAACACTCCTCCAAGTAAAAGATAATCTGTATCACCTTTCGTTAGCGTGTCAGACAAGCAAGTAAAGGCGCGAGGGCGTCTATCACTTGGTGGGCGGTAGAAAGCGCCGACTGCGCCGACTGCGACCCTTCACCTCTGAAATGCACTCTGTACCCTGAGGGTAACATAAATAAATAAATAAATAAATAAATAAATAAATAAATAAATAAATAAATAAATAAATAAATAAATAAATAAATAAATAAATACACCAGGAAGCAGAGAGAGAAGACTTTATTCCAGGTTAGACTAAGACCTATAGATATTCCTCCGCCAGGAGGACCATGGCCAGCTGGTCGGCGAAGACCGCCGACGCCAACCACACCCGCCAGTGAGGAGGCGGGGGGTTAGGGTAGTGAGGGGATTGTAGGGCTGCGGGGCAAGAGAAAAGGATGTGCTCTACATTTGCGTACGTAGAGGGGCAGTTGGGACATGAGTGGTCTGAGCGGTAACGATAAAGGTATAGGCGTGCTGGAGTGATCAAGGTGTTGAGCTGGATGGCCCTGAGGGTGCGTACTTGGACAGTGGAGAGACGAGGGTGTGGTGGCGGAAGCGTCTGCAATGAATGCCGGAGGTGTATGTGTATGCTTCAGAGTTTTCTTATAAAAGTGTGCCTCGTCCGCTATGGCCGGGCAAGGCCAGGGGATTGTCGGCGCCCAGCTATTAATCTCGCGGGCAAGCTCATGAGCGAGCTTATTGCCGATAATCCCCGCATGACCTGGCACCCACACCACAGTGACCAAAGCAGGGGAGAGAAGGGAGAGAGCGTCAGAAAGGTCGTCATGCAGATTATCGGGAAGTCTGTTGTCGCGAAGAGCCCTGATTGCCGCCATGGAGTCTGAGCAAATGCGATACCGAGGAGAGGGAGGAAGAAGGGTTAGTTCGTGCGTCACGTGAACGATCGCGGCCAATTCAAGGGATAGAGAAGAAGTAGGAAGTGAGAAGGGGCCAGCGGTGGAAGTGATGGGAATGCCAAGGGGGGTCGGCATTGTCACACAAGCAGTGGAGCCATGAGTTTGGTAATACGCTGCGTCGACGTAGCATGTGACAGTGTCCGGTGGAAAAGGCTCGGGGAAGTGAGCGCGGGCTTTTCGTCGTCCCTCATGAAGATGTGGGGTCATATTGGAGGGAGTAGGGGCACAGCGGAGATTGCTGGGAAGAGGTCGTTGAGGGGTGTACAGAGGAAAGTCAATGGGCCGGATGCCAGCCCGCTGCAGTAGCCAATGACCCTGCGCAGAGCTGGATAGGCGGCCAAGTTGTCGATCCCTATGGAGGCGCAAGAGCTCTGCAAGGGGAAGAAATAGGCCTGTTGCGTATAGTTTGGCTGTGGATGCGTGTGTCGGAAGATGTAGGGCAGCTTTATAGAGACTGTTTAAATCCGATTGAATGCGATGCATTTGCGTCTGCGTAAGTGTGCAGTATGGCAGGGAATAAAGTATTTTGTTCAAGGCAAAGGCTGTTACAAGTTGATTGGCTTTGCATTCGTCGAGGCCGCCGCGCCGCTTGACCACTCGTCGGACTAAGTGAGTTACTTTGGCATGTGGTGATTGTGGACTGTATTGCGCGGGCGAAAGATTGGTCTTGGAGGGAAAGGCCTAAAACCCGGCAGGATGACGTGTGGGGGATGGGAGTACCGGCGAGAGTGAGATTAAGGAGGGAGTTTACAGACCGTTGGTACTTTGTAGCGGAAAGGAGCAGCAGCGACAGATTTCTCTGGAGCCGCTTGCATACCAGGGCGGGAAAGGAATTCGGAAATGAGGTTGAGGCCGGATTGTAATGTGAATTCCACCTCCCCCGGTGAGCCGTGAGTACACCAAAGGGTTATGTCATCAGCATAGAGAATTGACTGTAGGTGCGAAATCTCCGACAAGGATTTTGCGAGAGGGGCTAGCCTGAGATTAAAGAGGGTTGGAGAGAGCACGGCACCTTGAGGTGTTCCGCGGGTGAGCGCGATGGGCGGGGACAACGTGGTCCCGAGTCGGAACTGAGCTTGTCGAGAGCGGAGAAAAGAAACGTAACAATAGAGTCGGGATCCACAGCCGGTGTCTTCGAGGGGGGAGAGGATAGCGTCATGAAGTGAGGTATCGAAGGCCTTGCGGACGTCCACAGTGACAAGTGCGTGAACTTGACACCTCGAAGGTTGAAATAAAGTTTCCTGGAGAAGGAGAAAGAGGTCTTGAGTAGACATGTGGGGGCGGAAACCAATCTGATTGTGCGGAAGGCAGTGAGTATCGTCGAGAAGATCCGTAAGAAGTGCGAGTACCATGCGTTCCATGGTTTTCCCGACACAGGAAGTAAGTGAAATGGGTCGCAGGTTGGAGAGTGTGGTGGGCTTGCCGGGCTTTGGTATTAGAGTAATGATGGAAGAGGTCCATTCATCGGGAAGAGTGCCGTTGGTCCAGTGTTCATTTATTTTGTGTAAAAGAAATTCTTTATCCGAATCAGGCATGTTCTTCAACAGAGAGTAAGTGATGTGGTCCGCACTCGGAGTGGTACCAGTCTTGTTTTGAGCCAAGGCTCGTTCTAGGTCCGGCAGAGTGAAGGGGCTGCCCAAACCGCTATTGGAAGGCCCTGCGTACTCAGGGTACAGGGAAGGAAGTGGGGGAGGGATGTACATATCCGTGACCTGTTGAAGGAGGGAAGTAGCACCATGCTCGGAGAGATGCTTTTGGATTGTGGGGAGAGGAGCAGGTTGAGGGCCAAGGAGGGACCGGAGGATCAACCAGGCTGATTTAGTGTGGAGGGAAGAGTTGATAGAATCGCATATGCGATTAGAATTTGTCGTCTCAAGGATGGAGCAGTGAGTTAGTATGTCAGTGTTGAGTGTGTCTAATGTGTGTCTAAGCTGGATGTTGTTAGGTTGGGTACGGATGCGACTAAGGAGGCGTTTACGGCGTCTCTAGAGACGCATGAGGTGTGGGTCAGCGTGGTCCGACGGGGGGTTAGCTTCTGTAGTGGTGGTGGCCTGCGACCGCGTTCGCCGTAACGAGTCCACCCACGCATCATAGTTGGGAGTTGACTCCTGGACTCGCAGGCGACGAAAGAGGTCCCAGTTGGTCTGGGTGATGCGTTTTTTGGGTTTGTGAGTGAGGGTCAGTTTAATTTCAATTATGTGATGGTCGGATAGGAGGGTGTCCGGAAGGACTTGCCAAGTCTCTGGAGGATTGTGGCCATGGTGAAAGGTGAGGTCAGGCGTTGTATGACGTTGTTTTGCGTTTCCGTCTCGTGTGGGTGTGTCTGGTGTATTGATGAGTGTATATGAGTGCTGCATAGTGTCTGCGTGAAGAAGGCGGCCAGGGCGCAGAGTGTTTGGGTAACCCCAGATGGTATTTGGGGCATTGAAGTCTCCGCCAAGAATAATGTCACGGTGTTTTGGAAAGGATTGAAGAAAATGAAAGAGAGGAGAGAGAATTGTGGCAGAATTTGGGGGATTATAGACGTTCACAAGTGTGAGAGGTGGGTTCGGGGGGTCTGGGTAATACGAAATGGCTGTTACATATGGAAGTAACGTGGATGGAACATCTTCCACTTCATAAGCGATATCCCGGCGAATATAAATGGAAGACAGCGGCGCGACGGGGTCGGCGTGCCGATCTCGGTAGCCTGGGATGTTTTTGGTATGCCGTGTTTCTTGTAGAAGGATAAAGTGAGGTAGTGTGGTTTGCGTAAGGAGCCATTGCTGTAAGGGGGTGCGGTTTGTGGAGTCGCTACGGCAGTTCCACTGAATTATTGTGATCGCCATGATGCTTGTTATTGGAAGGGTTGGGTGGAGCGAGAAGGGTGGCGGGCTTAATTTTGGGCGCCAGGCCTACTGACGAAGCGGGTACGGGGTGGCTGCGCTTGAAGGGGTGGTTCTTGTCTTCCATAGGGCCTGGGGAGTCATTAAATGCTTGGTTTATGGTGGAATTCAGATTGTGAAGGGACTGTGTGAGGTTTGAAATGAGCGTCTCGAGGTTGGAAGTACATTGGTCTTGTGCCTCGATACGTGCTTGTTGCATCTAAACGAGTGATGTGAGTGCGGTTAAGCGAGAGGTAAGCTCTGTCAGCCCCAGCTCCAGCTGTTCAACGCGGCAGGCAGAGGGGGAGGTTGTGGGTGCGGGTGCGGGAGTCGTCGGCGACCTTACCTGGTGAACTGGTCTCTGCAGGGGCGAATCTTGCTTAACCGGAGCAGGCGTGTAGTATTGCAGGCTTCGGTTGTGCACTCGGTGCTGGTTGAATCACAGGGTTGGTGACACCTGGGTCCGACGCGGGTGCTGGCCCCCCCACTGGGCATGTGTAGGCAGTAGGCTTGACGAGGCGCGCACCTTGGATATAGATGAGGGACTGGAGGGTTTTACTGGGGGTTGTGACGTGTTCAGACTCTTCCACTGCTGTCTGTGTAGGAGGCGCTGCTTCTTGGTCGCGTTGGCGCAGGCTTCGTCCCGTTGCTTCCGAGCTGGGTATATTTCTGCAAAGGGAGTGTGATGGCCTTAACAATGAAGACACCATGGTGAGCAGGAATGTAGTTCATCAGGCTGGCTGATGGGTGTGGAACAAGTGGGGCACAGGCGCTGGTTTGCGGGGCAGGCACACGTGCGTTGTTCATATTGCAGGCAGATAGTGCAATGATGGGCCCGGGGCTTATGGGGACGGCAGCGGAATTCGAGTCGCTGGTAGTACACGGAAAACAGAATGTGCATACCGGCGAAAGTGATCAGGGCGGAGTTCGTATTTCCCATGCGGCGGGCCAGTAGGATATCGGCTTGATAACTGTCTAAATCACGCAGAAGTTCTTCTTGGGAAGCATCAGGGGCAATTCCGTGGATAACCCCGCGGCAAGAGTTGGTTGGAGCTGCGAGGTATGGAGCTACGGCATATATGCGGCCAGCGAGCATGATACTCTCAACGCTGAGAAGGCGGCTGGCGAGTTCAATGTGGTGGGTCTTGAGTATGGCGAGGCGGTTGCGATTGCGTAGATGGACTGAAACGTCGGCACAAGCATGCGCCGAGAGCTTTGCTGCTCGTATGAAAGCTGGGAGAATGTCTAGCAGCTGGGCGGAGGTGGCGGAAGGTAACGCTGGCAGGTGGACACAAACCGCATGGAGGTCAAAACTTGGGCGGACAGCAAGTCGAGGCATTCGGACATTTCCGGGCGTTGTCCATTCTCCTTCAGGCTCATCCAACTCGATAGGGGTTGGAGTGGAAGTGGGATCTAACGTCGGCGTCTCGTCAGCCATGCCGGCACGCAGCGGTGGTAGGGTAGGGCTAGTGAGGCCGTCACCGCTTCAAAACTTGAAGTGGCCGAAGACGCCTGTCCGTGGGAAAACCCCTAGGAAGGAGCATTATCTTGCACCACACCGACTCACAACTCGAGTCAACGAAATTAATAAAGAAACTTGGTATAAACTTTCTCACAAGAATGAATACACCACCCCCATGAGAATTGCTGTCTTTTTTGGTATGCTATTATATTCAACAGGAAACACTTCAGTGCTTGGAATCGTCTCATCAAGTAAAGATTCGGAACCAATCACCACGCCTGGGCAGATCGACAACAGCGCAGCCAACTCATTAGTCACATTTAATAGCACGGCAGTTTACAAGAATACAACAGATTTGTCCGCTTTAGATGCTACAACAGATGTAGTTTGCAGAACAGCGATATTTGTTTTTGGTGGAGAGCTACAGATTTGTAAACTTCATGCTTCTATTGTTTTCTTACGGAATTTTTGCAATTTTTGTAAAACATTTTGAGCATAATTCAAAATTCGGCTTAGAAAGTCACTGGAGTTTGTCTTTGTCATTTAAATGCAATAATGTTAATTCACATCGGTCCAGGCGTTCCCTAATAAATACGTTTCAGTCTTTTACATGTATTTGAATAGGCGGCATCTGAGTTGGCCCCGAGCAAAAGCTAGTTTCATGCAGCTTTCATGTCATCTGTTTCAGTTGTCGTCCTATTTACTTGCCTCAAAAATTTCCTCCAAAAAAGAAAACTTCATTTGTCGGCATGAATGATTCGATGATTCACCCCTTCAGGTTTAGGCTGTTACCTATGCTGTAAACGAAGCACCCGGAGTGTTGAAAAGCTTTTAGTGTGTAGATCCGCGGTACATAAGCGCCCCGGAGGAGCGCTTTGGTGAGAATTTTGGAGAGAACTTCGGAGAACTTTCTTCATGAGCGGCCTTGTCGCAGGCACTGAACGTTACGATAAGTGAAAGGATTGAACGAATATGTGCACGGCACATGAGAAGTCCCTGATGCAGTGTCTCCGTGCTGTCGCTGTCAAGCACAGCTGAAGTTACACGACTTCAAGCTGCAATTAACTCTTCCGGTGCCTGTCCATTCGTCTTATGCATACGCATAAATTTAGAACAATGATGCGATCAACCAACGAAGCTCATAAAAGCGGCGAAATCAGCTGCTAGCGTTTGCACCGTAGTTGACGCTTTGACCGCGGCTTTGATGCACATACGTCTTGACGCTGGCCTCTTAAGACGGTCGGCCACAAACTTTGTTCGGACGGTCAATGCAGGATACCCGAAAGTGACCATAACAAATCGCGCATTTATGTAGACTGTACACTTATAAGCACATAAATATTGCTCTTAGTGAGAATGATGCCAGCGTAGTTATTGAATGGCTTTGCCTAGTATATGAAACGAGTAATGATGCAGCAGCTATAAAAGTGGTAAACAGGCGATAAGAAAATGCGTAATCAACCTGGAGCAAATTGCGCTGGCAGAGTGTGTCGCACAGCTGGAGCACCTGAAGCTTCAATGGGACGGCAGCAGATGCATTGCGAGCAGCAGCAATGAACTGCGCTTTCACGAGCAGCAGTGAGCTATTGACTAAAACAGTTCAATATTGTGAGAGGCAGCAAAAAACCATAAGGCTCTTCACCTTCTGAAACGTCTATAATTGAATTGCTGACGCAGATCCCGAATCCATGCTGAGGCGGCAACTGCCTCTTCGGAAACTATATATGTGACGCTATATGTATACGGGGTGATCATATTTAACTTCCCCGGAATTTTTGAAAATCGGCTATGGCAGATATCATAATTTTTGTCCTCGAAATGGATTATTCGAAGAGCCGGACATTACTAGCCTGAGAAATGGAAATACGTATTGAATGAACAAAAAAAACAACTCATTGAATTCTAATTAAACAAATGAATTGTGGCGCCAGGAAAAGAAGAAGGAAAACCAAGGGGAGACAGGATAGGGCGCCAAACTTTCAACTAGTTTTATTTCCAGCACCATCACCCAAATATATACATTTCCAAAAAAAAGTAATGCGCACAAAGACAAGGCGCAGTACGTGTCACAAGCTAACTCAGTGCGCTATCTAAAAACAAACATTCACTTTTGTAGAGGGAAACAGAAGGCACGCTGACACAACCCTTCCTCCTTATGTGATACGCCTCGAGCAGTTCGCGCGCTAACACTTCTCTGCTTCTTCCTATCACGCGCGTGTCGTCAAACCGTGGTGCACAGCCATGCGAGGCACAATGAAACGGCAGGTGTGAACCCACACCATTTTTAATCGATAAAACATGCTCCATTAGGCGGTCATTAACACAGCGGCCTGTTTGGCGTATATGCAACTTGCCACAGCTCAACGGAATTTCGTATACGACGCCCACCTGCAACGCAGTAGTGGCTTACTGGTGTGCTTCTTTCCGAACGAAAGCTTGGCCTTTTGAGAAGAAATGCGGGCGCAAAGCTTAGACAACTTGTTAGGGGCCGAGAAAACTACTGGAACGTCATGCCTGTTAGCAACTTTTTTCAAATTGTGGGCGGTTTTGTGCATGTAAGGCAAAACCAGTGGTCTCTTCTTCTACATGACCTCAGGCTGTCTGCTGCACCCTTTCTCTTTCTGGAGCAAAGATTCAGCCACACTGGTTATGACCACCCCAAGGAAACCCGGCTGCATCCAACCTCGAAACCTGTAGCTGAAAACTGTCGTCCATTGTGTGCTTGCAAGACTTCTTTAGGCAGACCTAAGACAGAGTGTCGCGATAGCTCTTTTCACAGTCTTTGGGTGTGCGGAATCATAAGGCAGAAGGTCCTTACGGGCGCAGGGGATGTACCTCCAACACGTATGAGTAGTGTTTCGTAGCAGGTTAATGTCTAAAAACTGCAACCGATTGTCAAGTGGAAGCTCATGCGTAAACCTTAAGCCTTTTCCATGCTGTCTGAAAACAGATAATACGTGATTCACATCGTCACAAACAGTCAACGGATTATATGTCTTTAGAAGTACAAGAAAATCACCCACATGTCTAAATACCCTAGGACATAAGTCTGAGTCAAGATTGCTGGCAAGTACTTGGTCAATACATGAGAGAAATATGTTACATAGGACAGGAGCTACACACGACCCAATGCAAATACCCGCGCGCTGCCCATACAGCATGGAATTCTAATTAATTACTTTACGGCACATATGGAAATTTACGAATTGTAGCTGGTGAGCCTGCAAGACGTATCCACTTGGAACGAATTCTCAGGATGACACCAGTTTCGAGGCATTATTTTCCAAAGTGTGCGGCAAAGTACACGGGCATTCCAGTTGCTTTTGTGCTTCAATGCATAGCAGACTGTTTTGCTATAAACGCAATTGAAACAACAGTGCACTTTTGCGCGGCCAGTTGGATGGCGGGTATCCCTAAACTGATCTAATTATAGAAATTTGTTTCAGGTGGGTGGATACGCTTTGCAAACCCACTGGCTACAATTCGTAAATTGAAATATCTGCCGCAAAGTAATTAAGGCATTATTTAGTGACTTTTTATTGCAACATCAATTATATGGACACCCTAGGCGAATTTCTGCCGTCGCCGTCGCCGTGAGCTTCAGTATAAAGTCCAAGGGCGATAACATCGTCGCCGCGCGCCCTACTCTGAATGTGCGAGTGAAAGCGTGCCAGGGGAGCCGACGATCACGGCTCATTCTCGCCCGCGCAAAAGGGAGGAAAACGCCTTCTTTCGCCGAGCGCGAGGCATCCACCGTTGTGAGGCATCGGGGGTACGGGGAGGTAGGGGGGGGGGGGGGGTGGCAGTTTACTCCGGCTGCAAGTGCGTATGTGGCGGCTGCGCGCGGTCGCGCAGTCGTACCTTGACAGAAATCTGCGTTGGGGGCACAGTCTAGGTGCGTCGGCGGCTCGTAGCTTTGCGCGTGCTGTGTGTTTTCGGCGCTCACTTTGCGTTGAAGCGATAGACAACAGCACGAAGGTCACTTCGTTTACTGCTGCTGCCGCGTTCTCTCACAACAGCGTTTTGACAGCTAGTGTCCGCGGCCATCCAGTGTGATGTGTTCGTGTCCTGTGCGTGCTGACACTATGCTTGTTAATTTCGTTAGCAAGTGAATGTTTACAAGTCTGTACGCCGATAAAAGTACTATCCTTACTTCGTGTGGTTGTCTGCTAATTTGGTATCGCAATCGATGCTTCGCCTTTGGGGAGAAACTGCGACTTTCTTTGTTTAGTTTAAAATGTGTTTTGATTTTTCATGCATATCCCGCCTGTTAGAATATGTAGTTCCATAGCCAGAATTATGCTATCTGCAACAGGTGATTTTTAAAATTCCTGGCAAACTTAAAAATAGCCTGGGAGCTGGTGTAAAGGTACAGGCGCTTTATATCAGATATATAGGTATTTATTCGTTGAGAATTATGCTCTTCCTCCTATTGATTTTAGCTGGATGTCAAAAGAACGAGTACATATTTTTCGATAAATATGACTGACGAAGGATTGATTTTCGCCTTAATTTTGAATAATCAACGCCGATTCATTGGCTGTAACTTAATCGGACAACTTACGGTGCATGTGTCGACGATATACAGTACATTGTTTATTTATTGACAATACCTCAAGGACCCTGTAGACGGGGCAGGCAGCTAATATTGGTAGCCGGACTGTGCAGCCGATTCTTGTTGCAGGCGATTCTTGTTGCACGCTTGTCAAGTTTTCACGCTCATGATGGCACGGTGAAAACACCAGTTTTGTGATGTTGACAAAAAATGAATCAATGGCGGCTTTCAAGTGAGGACAGCTGTCACGAAGGTTTCCGCTTATGGGCAGAATGTTCCAGTCTATGGCTGTCTTGCTAAATAAGGTTTGAAGGTACCTGGTGGTGCGAGCAAAGCGAGGATATATTAGTTTGTACATGGCTGATGCGCTGAGAGACACACTGAGCTGAATTGATGTGAGAACAGCTGGGTAAGGTATGAAAAAAAATTGTAAAGCCAGCATAAGGCGTGGTTGTCCGTAACGATGTCACGTGAAATGACGGCCGTGGAGATAAGGGCGAAACTTCTGTATCGACCAAACAATAGCCAGGCAGTCTTGCTCAGTGATGCTTTTCGGAAGCGCTGAGTACACGGCTGGCGTATGCAATGACTCTGTCTCGCGAAGAGTTCTCGCGTTGCAGAAGAACAGCACCTATACCGCGGCCGCTAGCGTCTGTGTGTAGGAGAGTCGGTGCGGCCTCATCAAAATGGCAAAGCACAGGTGCAGACGTGAGGGCGTCCTTCAAGCGTGCAAACGCTAATTCGCATTCCTGGGACCACAGAAAGGGCACACCGAAAGCTAGTAGCTTGTGTAATAGAGCTGCGATGGAGGTAAAGTTCTGGATAAAGCGATGGAAATAAGAGGCGAGGCCAAGGAAATTGCGCAGGTCTTTGAGTCTGTCAGGACGAGGAAAGCGAAGGACTTCAGCAGTCTTGTCAGGGTCCGGCTGAATGCCATCCCTGCTCACGGCATGAATCAGTATCTTAATGGCTTTGCTGGCGAAACGGCATTTCTTGGCGTTCAGCTGAAGACCAGCGCGGGCGAGGCACTTCAGAACTTCATCCAAGCGTTGCAAGTGCTGATTAAATGTCGATGAAAAAATGACAATGTCGTCCAGATAACAAAGGCAGGTCTTCCATTTCAGGCCACGCAGCACGGTGTCAATCATGCGCTCAAAAGTCGCGGGCGCGTTGCAGAGCCCGAAAGGCATTACGTTGAACTCGTACAGTCCATCGGGGGTTGCGAACGCCATTTTTTTTTATCGTCTTCGTGCATGGGGATTTGCCAATAACCGGGACGCAGATCGAGGCTGGAAAAGTATTCCGCACCTTGGAGAGAATCAAGGGCGTCGTCAATGCGGCGCATAGGGTAGACGTCTTTTCGAGTTATCTTATTGAGCGCCCGGTAATCGACGCAAAAGCGCACGGAGCCATCTTTTTTGCAGATCAAGACAACAGGAGACGACCAAGAACTAGCCGAGGGGAGAATTACCTTGCGTTCCAGCATGTCGGCGACGTTGCCTTCGATGATTTTCCGCTCGGCTAGAGAGACACGGTATGGGCGGCGCCGCACGATAGATGTGTCGTCGGTCAGAATGCGATGCTCTGCAACGGTTGTTTGGCCCAACGTTGACGAATACACGTCGAAAGAATTAGAAGAATTAGCGTGTTTTTTCAACAAAGCCAGCAGCTGTTGTGTCTGCGCGGGTTTCAAGTCGGTGCTGATGACTGCTGTAAGGGCGGCGGCCGAAGAAGAATCACGAGAAGATGGGTCCCCAGAAGAGACTGATGTAAGTGGCAAGACGCAGACAGGCTCCAGATCGGCGACGCATGCAACGGTTGTGCCTTGCGGAAGTAGGATTTTTTTCTGGTGTTGCATTTGTGGCAGTGACCAGTGCAGATCTATTGTGGAATCGAACAACTCCTGGTGTAAATGCTATGCCTTTAGTAAGGCAACGGGAAGAAGGGAACACCAAGAAGTCACCATGGTCAATGTCGTTGGATAGGAGGGTAGCAAGTTGGTTTTGTCCTGGGAGTAGTTCCATATCTTCCGCAGCGGTCAGGTGAAATGGCGTGTGGGTTTCTTCGCCAAGCAAGTGTTCGGTGTCGGTAAGGTGTACCACACGCTGCCCACAACAAATAGCAGCAGACGCAGAAGATAGAAAATCCCATCCCGAAATCAGCTGGTGAGAGCACGGGTATAGCACAGCAAACTGTATGTGATGGAGAATGTCCTCAATAAGTACAGGCGCAGTGCAGAAGGCAGAAGGTCGAATAGAGTTCCCTTCGGCTGCAACCAGCGTGGGACCTTCGTAAGGTGTCATAATTTTCTTTAGACGGGAACACAAATGAGCATTCATAACAGACAAAGCCGCACCAGTATCCACTAAAGCATCCACGGGCACTCCTTCAACATACACACGAATCATATTGGATGGGCGCGCTGGAGGAATTTCAGTCTTATGTGTGTATGCAGTTTTTCCTCCGGAAACTGCATCGCTTAGTTTTTCGCGCGAACGGTAGAGGTAAGTGAGGCAGGCCGAAGTGGTGACCATGAGCGGCGAAAGGGCGATGGGGAACGGCGTCTGGCTGAACGGTAAGTGCTTCAGGTGATGCAGGCGGAGATGGAGAGCGGTGCGAAGGGGAAGAGTAACGCCGCCCTTGGTAAGAGGCCCCACTGTAAAAATCGCGCTCACACATATCGTAGCCCCGACGCTCGTCTTGCTGGCGCTTGCGGCAAAAACGTGATATGTGGCCGCGATAGCCGCAATAATAGCAAGTAGGACGAGACGGACGCCAAGGCGGGTAGTAGGGGGTGTTCGGTGTACCGTGTGACAGTGAGGTCAAATGTGCCGATGAAGGCTCTGGCGGTGATGACGGGAAGTGAACCCTGGGCGAAGTAGCAACCGACGCGTAAGTTGGTAGCGGCAACGGAGAAGTGACGTGGCCGAGAGGCTTGGCAGCAACTTGCGCTTATGTCGGTAGTGTGGTAGTCGGTAATGCGTGAGGGACAGGAGCTTGTACTGGCACAGCGCAGATCAAGGACGCCAGTTCTTCCCTGATAACGTCACGCAATGACCCACCAAAAGGTTGGCTGGGACACGTCCAAGGTGAGGGTAACCCCATCGATTGCAACTCTTCGCGTATGAGCGCGCGTACGCAGATCGTGGTCCACCGTAGAATGGGCACCGTCAATGTCGGGCTGTAGGCGGACAGACTCGAGCTCATCGAGGCGCTGACAAGTGGTGACGACGTCAGCGACGGTAGCCGGATTCTTAGTGGCGAGGGCATGGAAGGCAAGAGTTCCAATGCATTTTAGAATGTTACGTACCTTGTCCGACTCCGACATTGAAGAATTCACACGTCGGCAGAGTGCAAGGACGTCCTCGATGTACGAGGTGTACGACTCGTCCAGGTGTTGTTTGCGAGCATCCAGGCTTTTCTTGGCGACAGTGGACCGAACGGCCGGTGTGCCGAACACTTCACGAAGCTGGTGCTTGAAGAGAGTCCAGTTGGTCAAGTCGGTCTCGTGGTTAACGAACCACGTCCTCGCCACACCAGACAGATAGAAGGAGACATGGCGGAGTTTATGAACATCATCCCAGTGATTGGCGGAACTGACTCGCTCATGATCGTCCAGCCAGTCTTCGACATCCTCTCCGCGAAGACCATCGAAGAGATGGGGGTCACGCTGGGGGCTGTTGATGACAAAGGAAGGAGGCACTTGCGATGTCGGAATGGTGGCAATAGGGGCCCCAGGCTGCACGTCCGGCGGCATGCTATCTGACGGTGGGCGCAAGTGGCTACCTGAACGAAGCTCCAGGAGGCAGACCGGACGGCCAGAGGACGTAGGACCGAAGAGCACACTCCACCACTTGTGAAGTCTCGGTTGGGACGACGTTTATTAGGGCCGGGAGCTTGTCAGCGAACCAGCGCAGCACACAGGCGATGATGATAATCACAGATACAGGCGAAGAGGAGGATAGGTAAAAGTGTGAGGATGATGATGATAACATACAGATGAGGAAGATGTGCGTAATAAACGCCCACAGTATTCGCGGGCATTAAGCAGTGTGGGGATCGAGGTGCCTTCCCGCCCCTCGTCCCCCAGCTCGCGCGTGGCGCTTAGCTCGATCCCCGGGAACCGCCGCCGTAACGGCAACATGGCGGACACGGCTAGCGCGCCGGACTTACTTTCCCGCGCAAACCGTGCTTCTCCCCCCCGGGATTGGACTTGCCCCGCGAGAACACGTCACCGGGACGCGCCCTGATCGGCCTCCCGCGCGGCGGCCCCCGGGCACCCTCTGCACCCGAGCTCTCGTCCGCTGAGCGCTTCCTCGCCGCGGGAGAGGCTCACAGGCTCGCAACGAGGTGGTTAAGTGAGACCTTTGTTCTCGCGACTCCTCGTTATTGCGCTTGGCGGACCGCTACCCGGTTAGCCCTAGCGCAGCGGGCGCGCGTACTCGATCGGTCTTGCGGCGAGCCTTGGCCCGTAAGCGCCGTGACTGTAGCACTGAGCTGTACCTTGGGTGAATAAACCCGTGTTGGTTGGCGATCTGACTCCGGAGCCTTCTCTGCGCCGTGTCGGAGAGTCGACGAACCCTGCCGTAGCGCCTTTGTGCGTTGCGGAGTGGAGGAGCGTCGTGCCCTTTCCTGACCGTCGCTCGTAGGGTAAGCCTTGTGCAAACCCATCTCCACAGCAGTCACGACATCATTGATCTAATTTAGTAAATCGTTTTGCAGAACAAAGTTGTCAGTCATGTCAACGATTGGACGATAAATGACGCAGTTATCTGTGAACAGGCGTATCTTAGAAGAAATATTGGTAGGTGCATCTTTAATGCAAATTACAAAAAGGAGCGGACCCAACACAGCGCCTTGTGGCACGCCATAGAAAATAGAAGATGAACTTGAAGTTTTGTTTGCATGTACTAATTACTGTCGATTAGTAAGGCAATCTTTAATCCAGCCTAGGACAAAGAGATGTACGTCAAGTCATCAAAATGTTAATAGCAAGCACTTATTTAGGAATTTGTCGAATGTGCTTTCGAAGTGAGTGCAGAAGGTTGTCAACAGGTATGTTTTGATGAAAAATTCGTATGAAGGCTGTGAAAAAAAGTGCGAGTTGCGTTTCACATGAACAGCCTTTTTGGCTGCAATGTTGCCTTGGATTGAAAAAGTTGACGGAATTAAGGCAGTTAATGGCATGGGTTTCAAAGACATCCGCCATAAAGTTTGAACAAACATTCGTTAGGCGAATTGAGGGGCAGTTAGAAGAGTGTTTCTTGGGAACTGGAAAATTCTTACTCAACTTTCCAGTCGTGAGGCAGCGCGCTGCATGACAAAGACAAAAAAAAACGTGAGATAAGATGTTATATATTTAGTATGTTTAGGCACTGTAAATTTGTTGCCATCCCGTCAGCGGATAAAAACAATAATGAGTCAATTATCTTCGCAATGCCTTCAGGCGAAAATGTGATTTCTGCCATAATGGGGTTATCGAAGGGTTGGAAATGCGGGATGTCATTATCAGTATCTATGGTGAAAACTAAACAGGGCATAAATTTCAGTGTCGCCGTTTCTGCTTCATTGGGAATGGTTTCACCAGCGTCACGTTCAAGATATATAGTCGGTTTAGCTTGTTGTGCATTAAAGGGACACTAAAAGGAAAAGCGATTTCTGCTGTATTAATAGATTACCCTTTCACAATACCGAAAACGCCACTCTTATGGCGAGAAGCTCCTTGGTAAGCCAGAAAGAAACGAAAAACACAGAAGGCGAGTGGCGACGCCCCCTTGAAGTTCCCGCACCAGCTCACTGTGACGTCATGGATTTTGACAGCGTCTTCTAGGTCCCAGTTAATTCTTTGGCGGTAAATATGGATTACATTGTGTTCTAAGGAACCTGGAGACTGAATATGACAACTTTAGCGAACTTTTACTGAGCCAACGCGGCCCAAATACGAAAAATTACATTAGAAGCCGTGACTTTACACTGAAGTGTTGACGTTAAGGTTTCCGCGCGAAATTAAAAAAAAACTTTGAGCTCTAATACTCTACTCTAATAAATGATCTATTGCAGTGCAATTAACGACAGCAGAGTTTTCAAAGAATACTTTATCAGTCTAGGTTGATTTATTGTTTTGCTTTAGTGTCCCTTTAAGTTCTTTGCAAAATTGTTGAGGGTAAGTAAGTAAGAGAAAATATAGGCAACGTAAACTAAGAAGATTGACCGACGATTACGATACTCCCAAATGCGAAATTTGAGCGCAGCTCTATACGTGTTTTCACTTGGCCATATATTGACTGGCGCGGACAATCTGCCTCGTGCGGCACGTTACAAACGAAGTGTGGCGCGACTGCTTCGCTAATCGGGAGATCGCGAGAGGCCGCGCGTGGGTGACGCGTGGGCGCGACTCACAGCCGCCGCCGCAGGCAGACCTCCGCTCATGCCGCACTTTGTTTCCATATATGGTATCGGTGCACGCGCTCGCCGCATGCTTTATCATTGGCGTCATCAGTGAACAGGCGACGCGCGCTGCTGTGGCGCCATCTCGTGCCTTCGTTGCCGCCGAGCCCATCTTGCGCGACACTACGCTTTTCTTCTCACGGTTTCGCCCTACCCTCCTCCTCTGCTTTCCCCCACCTGGTTCCGCTAAGGTTCCGCTGCACCCTCCTGCTTCGCTTTCCTCCTCGCGCTCACTTCGCTGTCACCGTCTTTCATCACCCACTGCGCTCCGCGTTCGCTCTGTCATCTTTCGCAGTGCTCGTTCGCTCGGTTACGAGGGACGCCGACGCTCGCTTCAGGAACGGTCGCCTAAGAGTTGCGCTCTAAAATAGCTTGCCCTAGGTAGCAATGGATCCAGTTCTTCACATTACGCATGTGATGCTCTTACCAACTGAGTTACCACGACGCTGTTTTCCCATCCACTTTCTGGAGTCATCATCACCATCAGCCTATATTTATGTCCACTGTCTTGCGCTAGTTGATTCCAACTTGCGCTTGCAAATTTCCTAACTTATCACCCCACCTAGTTTTCTGCAGTCCACGACTGCGCTTCCCTTCTCTTGGTATCCATTCTGTAACTCGAATGGTCCACTGATTATTCATCCTACGCATTACATGGCTCTCCCAGCTTCATTTGTTACTCTTAATGTCAATTATAATATCTGCTATCCCCGTTTGCTCTCTGATCCACACCGCTCTTTTCGTGCCTTTTAACGTTATATAGGACCACCATTTTTCGTTCCGTCGCTCTTTGTGCGGTCCTTAACTTCTTCTCGAGCTTCTTTGTTAACCTCCAAGTTTCTGCCCCATATTTTAGCACCGGTAGAATGCAATGATTGTACACTTTTCTTTTCAACGACAGCGGTAAGCTCCCTGTCAAGATTTGGCAATGCCTGCCCGTATGCACTCCGACCCAATTTGATTCTTCTGTAAGTTTCCTTCTGATGATCAGGGTCCCCTGTGAGTAATTGACTTAGATAAACGTAAAGGCTGACTGGCGATCATAACTTCTTGTTCCCTTGCCAGGTTATTGAATGTTATCTGTCTTCTGCATATGAATCTATAACCCCAATCTTGCATTTTCTAGGTTGAGGTCCTCAAACATTTGTGTTAATTCGTCCCCATTGTTGCTGAATAGGACAATGTTATCTGCTTGGGCTTTCATTTGTAATAGAAAATATTAAGTTGTCTTCATCAGCTGGCATCGATGACATTAACTCTAAACTACTAAAAACACGAAACATATTTCGGCAGCGTGTCTGTGTTTTCATATTTTCGCAGTCGCTTTCCACAGGTACCATACCAGAAGAGTAATAAGGATTATAAACAGGGATAAAGTGCCTCAGAAAGGCTGGCCAACGTTTCGATAGGAGGACCTATCTTCGTCAAAGGCGGCCTCGTCATCCTCGGCGGGTTAGATTTAAAGGGTTAGTGGAGTGACGTCACGTCGATGTCGGCTGTGGCTGGCTGTAAAGGGAGAGACTGAAAAGAAAATGAGCGCTGGCGCTTGGCTGGCTTGGCGCGGTTTCTAAGACGAGGGGACAAAAGCGGGAGAGCGAGAAAGCGGCAAAAAATATTTTAAAAAATGTCGCAGTTTCGCCCGAAAGGCGAAGCATCAATTGCGACAGCAAATTGGTAGAGAGCTATTCGGAGTAGGGATAGTAGAGTAGTTTTATCGGCCGCATAAACTTGGACACATTCGCTTTCTAACTGAATTGACAAGCGTGGTGTCATCGCGCACAAGCGAACATGAATAGATCACACTGAATGACCGCAGACAACGACTGTCAAAACGCTGGCGCGGCCGCAGCAGCGGGCGAAGAATCGCGCGGTCTATCGCTTCAACGGAAACTGAGCGGCGAATGTACAGCGGATAAAGGTCAGAGCCGTGTGGAGACATGGCCCCGCTCGACTGGCGCGCGCGCTCGCTCGCTTCTTAAGAAGCGAGTGCGCGCGCCATTCGAGCCCGGCCGTGGTGGAGATAAAGAGACGGTGCGGGCGACGGCACCGCAGCCAGTGCAAGCGTATTTGTTGGCAGAGTAGAAGCTGCTCCCCCCGTCCCTCTCGCGCTACCTCCCCGCTTTTTTTTATTGCGATAGCAATTATATGGACACTTCTACCGGATTTCTGCCGTCGCCGTCGCCGTCGTCGTCGCCGTGAGGTTCCCTATAGATAAAATCTTCGCCGCGCGCCGTATGCCCGAGCGGAAGCGTGCGGGGACGCGCGCTATCACGGAGAGCGAACGCACTCAATCACCCACGCGCAAGCAAGGAAGCGGGAAGCCAGCGCCGGAGGGAGCGCGGGGGGGGGGGGGGGGGGGGGCCGCACTTCTACGCTGCCAACAACCGCGCTCGTCGCTCGTCCGCACCGTCTCTTATCTCCACACGGCTCTGACCTTTATGCTGCATTCGCCGCTCAGTTTCCGTTGAAGCGATAGACCGCACGTACCTTCGCCCGCTGCGGCGTATATACGCTCGCTGCCAGCGTTGTGACCGTCGTTGTCTGCAGTCGTTCAGTGTGATCTATTCCTGTTTGTTTGTGCGCGCTCACACCACGCTTGTTCATTCAGTTAGTAATAGTCGTCGGGCCACATTTTCCAACGCACGCTACACATGCAATGCTGCCCGGGTCGGCAGTGCAGCACTACAGGTGTGTCCCTTCGCACGCGCTGCCCACGGGAAGCGCTTCTCATCAACACCACGGTTTCACACGCGCCTTCTCGTGGTCATCGAGTCTCTCTCTCTTCATGTCGGTCTACTTACGCTGCAGCACACCTGCTTACTTAATCAGCTCATGTTTACTACAATTCATATTGCTACCAAAGCCGCTCACCTTACTTCGTATGACATTGCTGTGTTGCTATCGCATTCATTGCTTCGCCCTTAGGGCGAAACTGTGACATTTTTTGCTTTCACGTGGGAGATTGCGTTGCCAGTTCTCCTTGCGCTGGGTTGCAAGATAAGCATTTGGTGCCGCAGCACAGCGTCGCCCCGTCTCCCTCCCCCCCATACCCCCACGGCCTTTTGGGCGACAATCGCGTTTGCTTTCCGCCGTGCGTTGGCTCTCCGTGATAGCGCGCGTCCCCCGCGCGCTTTTATTCGTACGGCGCGCGGCGACGATTTTATCGCCCTTGGAATCTATACGGAACCTGACGGCGACGGCGACGACGACGCCAACGGCAAAAATCCCGTTGAAGTGTCCATATAATTGCTATCGCAATAAATGAATAAAAAAATAAAAAATGGAGAGAAGGCATAAGAGGGGGTTGGGTGAGTGAGAGGCGAGTGAGCGTTCCGAGGTGTCGTGGGCGGCGTGCGTTTGGGGTCCCTGAAGAGCCGGTCAGTCGGTCAGTGTGCAAGTAACAACAATACGAGTTGAAAGCATGACTTGAGTAGCGTAGCATCAAAGCTTCGGGTAATTTTGAAGGTGTTAAGATGGCGACACAGCGTCTGGAAAGGGGGGGGGGGGGGTGATTGTGGTTGACCGGGAGCAGCTCGGTCTGTCAAGGGGCGATAGCCTCAGTAGTTCACCGTATAGGCGTCGTCACGGCGATTACAGAAGTGGCGGGACCCTGTGTGCTCGAGGCGCCGGAAAAAAAAGGGGGGTATCCTGGCGTCTGGGACTTTGGCATGTGTCGGTGTGGATCTTTAAAAGGAAAAGGACGCAGCAAAAAAAAAAAAAAAAACGGCATAGGAGGGTGACAGCGGAGAAAATATAATTTGAAATAAAAACACTGAGGGGACAGGTGTACCTTGACCAGCGCTCGTATGGTTGATCTATGCGTGAAAGCATGGGAGAGGACAGTAAACTGATTGGTAGGAGATATGCAGGGAAGAACTGTAAATGGAAGAATAGGTGAGGTTGAGCATCGAGATTAGCTGGAGGTTTAACTTGTTTTCTGCCTTTGTTAATGGTATAACAATTTAGGGTTTATGTTACTGCTTTTAGCGATTCTAAGTTGCCACGTGATAAATTGATCCCCGTCGGGTGCAGGCATTTAAACTTGTGCAAGAGGTATGATTCTGTATATTTTCTGTCGCGAGGTGAACGAAAATTTGTTTGTAGTATATAGAGTCTTGCTTCATCGAATATATGGCCGTGCTCATTGAAGTGGCTAGCTACTACTTTAGGTAAATTGTGTATGTATCTGCGCGATGGCCGTTGAGTCTCGTGTGCATTCTCACCTATGTATTGCTTCTTACAAGCGGCACGTTCTAGACAGTAGACTACGTTGCTTGACGTGCAGGTGAAATTCGTAGTTACCTTGTGAATGTAATCTGACGCTGTACCTTTTACTGTAGTAGTAGATTGAATATGTTTGCATGTAGAACACCTGGAGCGGCCACAGGGACCGGATGTTGGCTTCGTCTTTGTCCTTAGTTTGGCGTGTACAAGAATGTCCTTGAAATTACTGTTCCGTCTGTAGGCTACTTTGGGCGGGTCAGAAAATATCTTATTAAGTTTCTGGTTGCTGGTGAGAATTGGGTAATATTTACTGAGGATGTTGTTCACGTTGGGGAGTGCGTTTGAGAATTTAGTAGTAATAAGAGGCGTTGTTGTCCTTGTGATCTTAGGGCGGGGTTTGAGGACCTCGGTTCGATCAAGCTTGTTTGCATCGGTGTAGACTTTCTGAAGTGCAGTGTTCGGGTAGTTCCTGCTTGATAGGGTTTCCTTAAGGTGATCGAGTCTGTCTACGTGGTCATGGTTTTCAACGCAAATGCGACGAAGTCGTGTGGCTTGGCCTTTAAAGATACCTTGTTTGCAATGTCTGGGATGGTGGCTTGTATAATCTAGGTACTGTTGTTTATGAAAAGGTTTTCTATACAGCGTTGTCTTTAGTGTCCCATTCTCAGTATATATTGTTGTGTCCAGAAAGTTTATGCGCTCATTTGAACACTCCGATGTGAATTTTATTGTTGTGTGAAAATAATTTAGGAAAGTTACAAATTTATCTAAACTGTCCTGACCATGTTCCCATATTATGAATATGTCGTCTATGTATCGTAGGTATGTGTGGGGCTTGTGGGTGCAACGAGATAGGAAATCTGTTTCTAGAGTACCCATAAATATGTTCGCGTAGGTTGGTGCAAAAGGTGTGCCTATACTTGTCCCATGTATTTGTAGGTAGTAATTTTCCTCAAATTCGAAGTAATTATATATCAGAACTAATTCAAGAAGAGACAAGTATACTTCAATGGAGTGTTGTGCATTGTGTTCGGACAGCTTTTCTTTTATCGAGTGTAAACCATCAGGGATTGGAATGTTGGTGTACAGGGCCGTGACGTCTAGTGTTGCGAGAATTATGTTTTGCGGTAGTGCGCCTTTTGTATTAATGTCCTTTATAATTCTGAGTAGGGGGGGGGGGGGTATCTTGTACAAATGACGCAAATAATTTCGGAAAGTCACCAAGGAAGTGGTTAAGAAATGTGGAGAGGCTTTCTGTCGGGGTGTTGTTGTTCGATACTATCGGACGCCCTGGGATATTAGCGGTGTGAAGTTCAGTGGGTGGAATTTTATGAATTTTCGGAAGGAGGTAGAAGCGTCCTGCAGCTTTGTTGCTTGGTTTAAGAAATTTAAATTCTGACGGTGTTATCAATTCATCACCCAAAAGTGATTTCAGCCTGTTGGTAATTTTCAGTGTGTATGGTATTGTCGGATCGTTGTCTAGCTTACGGTAATGTTCAGGGTTGTTTAGCTGTCTGTAAGCCTCGTGCTTGTACTTATCTATGGGCCAAATAACTATACTTCCACCCTTATCTGCTTCCTTAATGACAATGTCGTTCCGGCAACTAAGATTTGAAATAATACGACTCTTTGATAAAGTTATGTTTTTAGGTCACTTAGCTGTCTTGGATTGGCTTATAATTTCTTTAGTGACAGTAATAAGGTATAGGTCGAGTTCTACGGCTTGTTCTGGTTCAGGAGTCCAAGTAGATTGGGCTCTAAGTGGGGTCGTCCCGGTGTCTGGTGCATTGATGTCGGCGAAAAAATGTCTTATCCGCATTCGTCGGGAAAATTCCGAAAGATCCTTGTGATACTCAAATTCATTTCTTGTGTTGTTCGTAGGACAAAAATTTAGGCCCTTGCTAAGTACGCTTATTTCTTCCTTACTTAATGTTTTTGAAATGTCTACAACATTAGATGATTTAATTTTGGGGAGACTTCAGCCCCGTCTGGTATTTGTAGATTCGAGCTCCCTTTTGTTGGCGTGAGGTAGCCACTTTCTCGCTCTCCCGCTCTTGTCCCCTCGTCTTAGAAACCGCGCCTAGACAGTCAAGCGCCAGCGGTCATTTTCTTTTCAGTCTCTCCCTTTGCAACCAGCCACAGCCGACATCGACGTGACGTCACTCCACTAACCCTTTAAAACTAAGCCGCCGAGGATGACGAGGCCGCCTTTGACGAAGATAGGTCCTCCTATCGAAACGTTGGCCAGCCTTTCTGAGACACTTTATCCCTGTTTATAATCCTTATTCCTCGTGTGCTCTGTCATCTGTCTCTCCTCTGTCATCCTCTTTTGATTTTGGAATACCAGAAGAGTGGAAGATGGGGAAGGTTGTTCCAGTCTTCAAATCAGGTAACAAAAATTCTCCACTAAATTACTGCCCCATCTAATTGACAAGTGTTCCCTGCAAGATCATGGAGCATGTAATCTAATCTCATATTGTGAACTTTCTAGACGCTAACAACTTTTTTCATCCTTCGCAGCACGGGTTCCGCAGGGGCCTGTATTGGGAGACCCAGCTTGCACTCTTTCTTCATGACATTCATGCTAATCTGGACAGAAACATTCAAACAGACGCCACATTTTTGAATTACGCGAAAGCGTTTGACAAAATATCGCACCGGCGCATATTACTAAAACTTTCTAATTTGCATCTGCGTCCTGATATCCTAAAATGGCTCAAAAAATGTTTAACAAACCGCTCGCAGTATTTCTCAGTTAACAACCACGCTTCTAACGTTGCATCCGTCACATAAGGTGTACCACAGGGATCCGTCCTTGGCCCCCTTCTTTTCTTGATTTATATTAACGACCTATCCTTGCACGTATCCTGCCATACTAGTATGTTTGTCAATGACTGCGTCATTCACAGCGCAGTCAATAACATCACTGACCAAACAGCTCTTGAAATTGACCTCAACTACTTACAAGAATGGTGTGATCATTGGCTGATGACACTCAACTCTAATAGATGCCATCTTGTTTCATTTACCCGTTGTCATCGCCCGCTTCGCTTTTCTTATCGAATTAGTAATCTCTCTGTTGAATTAGTAGAATCTTACAAATAGTTAGGTGTCACCTTGGCTAATGACCTAACCTGGAACCTCCATGTTGCTAATATCATTTCATCGGCTAACCAAACATTGAGATTTCTAAAACGTCAGCTTCGCTTCGCTCCATTGCATGTAAAGCTGTTAGCCTATAAATCTTTAGTAAGAACAAAACTTGAATACGCATCTTCCATCTGGGATCCGCATCAAGCATATCTCGCCAAAGCCCTTGAGAAAGTTCAATATCACGCCACCAGGTATAATTATGCTACATACTCCTACGACCGTCAGAATTTCATACTTGAAAAAATAATCTTCCTACCCTCTCCCTCTTCCACAGGTTCTACTATTCGACGCTTAATCATCCACCATACATCCACCCCCCCCCCCCCCCCATCACGGCGGTCACAACGCATTGGCCATCCTCTGCAGGTAGCACAACCATACTCACGCACAAATACATATTCAGCCTAGTTTTTCTACCGAGCAACTAAAGACTGGAATGCCCTTTCTCA
Organism: Dermacentor silvarum; assembly: GCF_013339745.2. Taxonomy (NCBI): domain Eukaryota; kingdom Metazoa; phylum Arthropoda; class Arachnida; order Ixodida; family Ixodidae; genus Dermacentor; species Dermacentor silvarum. The sequence goes on from NC_051155.1 coordinate 29,844,955, forward strand.
TCAAGTCGCAGGCTGTGGTCGCATGTTCATCACAATCCCTTCAAGATGTAACTTCTTTATCTAACTAATTGAAAGCATTGTAACACTTGTTTATATATGTTCTATCCCCACCCCTTATGTAATACCCCTACTACGGGGTCTTTAAGGAAATAAAATGAAATGAAATGAAAAACCAAAGGTTGCTGAGATATTCGCTGTTGATCCTCACTCCTAAGTCTTACCAATCTAAGCTTGAACACTTCTAACCGTGCAGTGAATAGGATGGGAGAGATTGTGTCTCCTTGCCTGACCCCTATCTTGATAGGTAACTTTCTACTTTTCTTTTAAAGAACTAATGTAGCTGTGAAATCTTTGTAGATATTTCCCAAGATATTTACGTATGCCTCCAGTACTCCTTGATTATTCAATGCCTCTATGACTGCTGGTATCTCAACTGAATAAAATGCCTTTTCTTAATCTATGCAAGCCATATAGAGAGGCTTATTGTACTCCGCAGATTTCTTGATTACCTGATTGATGACATGGATATGATCCATTGTAGAATATTCCTCCCTGAAGCCAGCTTGTTCTCTTGAAAATTATCTTGTTGAATATTTGATACAATACTGAGAGCAAGCTAATGGGGATATAATTTTTCAATCCTCTAACGTCTCCCTTCTTATGGATTAGTATAATGTTGATATTCCTCCAGTTCCCTGGTACACTTGAAGTCGTGCGGCATTCCGTATAAAGGATCGCAAGCTTTTCAAGCATGATGTTTCCAGCATCTTTTGTGAAATCGACTGTTATATTCCATCTTCTCCAGCCACTTTTCCCCGGGTCATGTTTTGCAAGGCCCTTCTAACTTCATCGCTAGTTATAGAAGGAGCCTCTGTATCCTGTTAATCACTACTTCGAATGAAAGTAGCTTGGCTGCTCTGGGTACTCACTGTACAGGACAGTATAGAATTCTTCCACTGTTTGGACCATGTCATCCAAATTGGTGATATCACAACGATTATATTCCAGTGCATACATCTTGCTTTGTCTTATACCAAGTTTTCGTCTCACTGATTTAATGCTGCATTCATATTTTAGGGCTTCGTCAATCTTTCCCAGGTTATAATTTCGAATGGTTAGTCGTTTCTTTATTAGGTTTGTTGTTACATGGGAGAGCTTACGTACTGGTTTCCTTGGTACCTTACCTCCCACTTCAATTGCTGCTTCTGAAACCAGCCTAGTTACGGTTTCATTTATTACCTGTATGTTATCTTCATCTTTTTGTTCTAAAGCTGCATATTTGTTTGCGAGCACCAGCCTGAATTGGTCTGCTTTAGCCATCACTTTGTCTAGGCTGGCCTGTTTCTTGACTAATTTCATTCTTTCTCTCTTCAAATGGAGAGAAATCTTAGACCTCACTAACCTATGATTACCGCCACTTCACCTTACCTAACACTTCTATCCCGCACTATGCTGGGATCGGCCGAGAGTGTGAAAGCTATTTCATTTCTTGTTTCTCCATTATGGCTTTTCCAGGTCCACTTCCTCGTTGGTACGCTTCCTGAAGAAGGTATTCATTATTCGCAGGCTATTCCTTTCCGCGAATTCAACTCTAGTGTGCCTAGAGTCAATGCCTTTCTGGGGTTTTATTGCGATAGCAATTATATGGACACTCAAAAGCAGATTTCTGCCGTCGGCGTCGCCGTCGTCGTCGTTGCCGTGAGGTTCCGTATGACGTCAATGGAGATGAAATCGTCGCCGCGCGCCAAAAGCTGTATGTGCAGGTGAAAGGACGCGAGGGGCACGCGCTTTCACGGGAAGTGAACGCACGGCGGAGAACAAACGCGCGTTCTGCGCCGTGCTCCCTTAAGGGCTGCAGAAGTAGGCGTCTCTTTCTTCCTTTACAATCACCATATATGTAGAGCAAACGCGCCTTCTTCCGACGCGCGAGAGGCCGTGGGGGAAGGGGGGGGAGGGAAGGGAGGCGACGTTTAGCTGCGGCACCAAGTGCCTATTTATATCAGAGGCTCCCGCAACAGTCACCAACGCCGCACGCATTTTGAGCGAACGCGGGAAAAACGCCGACGGCGTCGACAACAGTTCTGCGTGTTGCCGGTGCTGCTGCATGTCCAAGTTTATACAGCTGATAAAGCTAATATCATTACTCCGTATGGCTCTCTACAAATTTGCTATCTCAATTGATGCTTCGCCTTTCAGGTGAAACTGCGACAACTTTTTTATACTTATCTACTAGAACTAACCCTGAGACTGTTGGCCAACGCCACCACTCACTACAGCCTTGGCGGTGGATTTGGAACATCCTTTCTGCCGCAGGCGTCACGTCTGCGTGAACTTTTGGGTGAAGGCAGCTGGTCAATAAACCCTCACATGCTACCTGAACGCACTTAAGCTGCGGGATTCGAGACCCTCGCTGTGTAGTAAACGAGAAGAACGGAAACCAAGGGGCCCGATTTCTTTTGTTGGTCATATGATAACAAGCCAACAAACAATGACACCATGGAGAGCATAGGGGAAATTATCCGTAGCTCTTAAATGAACCAAAAAATTTTAAATCAATAGAACATGAAAGTGGATGAAAAACACAACTCGCTGTAGGTGTGATACAAAATCGGGCCCCTCGGTTTCCGTTCTCCTGTAAGTGTCCACCTAGTGAACATGTCGATTTTGTCTGCTTCTGAAGTGCTGATTGACTGGGGGCGTTTGTCTCCTTCTGAAGCGTACGCACGCATAGCCAATAAGCTCAGCCAATAAGATCGTCAGCAGCAGACGAAATGGAGATGTCCAATATGTCGACACTTGCAGAACACCCTCCTAGGTCAGCAAGAACTTCCGCGTGTTTATAGTATGCTTACGCACAACGCTTATGCCAGCAGTGGAACGCAGAACGCTGCTTTGCTCCATCACAGAGGTGACTGAGCGTTGCGTCTAGGGTGCTCACAATTCACTTCGTCGTTTTTAAGGCGAAAGCCTTCTATCTCTATGTTGCAAGGCCGCGTTGTGAGTTACAGAAAGTGACGTGACCCAACGAAGGCCAGAAGCGAACCAAAGCATGTCCAGCCGTGTATAAGAGATTATTAATGATTAGCAAAGTTACTAATGATTGATTAGTGATCGGATTAATGCCGATTAAGGTGCATTAAGGCCGAATAAGGTGGATTAAGGTGTATTACGGAGGATTGGGGTGGATTGAGGTGGATGAAGGAGGATTAAGGTGGATTACGGTAGGTTGAGATGGATTAAGGAGGATTAAGGTGAATTACAGCAGGCTTTACAAGGCTTTCGCCTTCGTGTTTAGGCGATAGCTAAGGAGACCTGGGAGTTTTGCAGCTAAACGCACTCCGCGTCTCTGGAGACACTAACCATCTGCGCCTGAGCCACGTATACGCTGTCAGCAGAACATCTTGACAACGGCGGCGGCAGCACCGACGGCAGCACCGACGGCTTGAATACGCCTCGTGCGCACTATACGTGTGTCACAGCTGTCCCCGATTCGTCGTCGGCGCGAAGTCGATCGACGGGGTAGACAAGCTGGTTGGTCGTTCCGTACTCAAGCGAACACAGTGAAGAGAGTCAGAGTCGGGAGTAAACAAAAAAACAAGATATTTATCGGCTGATAAATATACACAAATTAATAAAATAGAATAATAAAAAACACAAGTCAGACTAACACACCTGAACTTAATATAACACAAGGAATAACACGCAAATAAATACGAACAATTAACAGTAGATATCAAAATGAAACATGGCGCGGATCAAATATACAAGAATAACACTTAACAGTAATTTACTAAACAAAGTTCAAAGGAAATCAAAGTTCAAAAGAAAACCAACGATGTCATACGCATGGCCGGGCAGCAGCAGCAAGTCCATAAACCGCGAAGTCGGTGCACAAAGCTTTCCCGAAGAATGCTGGTGGTCCAATCTTGTCGAGGTGGATGCGATTGCTGAGCTGGGTTTCCCGGGAGTCTAGATTTGACGTCTTCTCTCAAGCCGGTTGAGCTAACTTGAGGCGAACTACCGTGAGCTTCGTTGCAGACGCTGGTTTGACGTCTCGTACGTCAACAAGTTCCTCGGAGTTCCGACGTGGTCAGGCGGCCCAAGCGATATTGGGCGGCACTAGCCCCCCGACGGCTTCTCAGCAGCGCATGGGTTCAGCTTCGAGACTAATCAGCAGGGCCCAAAACCTGCGCTTAAATAGCCTCTCCTTTCCCTAGTTCCCTATGTAGGGAAACTGCCGGTATGTAGAGATCTCCGAATTCACGGCCCCTAGCTCCCAACAGTCTTGGCCGCGCCCCTTTAACCATGGACGAAGAACCGCAGATTCTCCTCTCTCCCAATGTCAAGGGCCAAGGTAGAGCCCGGCATACCACGCGGACGTACACGCACACTTCTGGGTCCGTAATTAGCGTGTCGCGTCTCAAATCGAGATGTCCCCCGTGAGGCCACGACGCTGTTGACGCCCGTAATTCGGCGTGTCGATAATCAGCGCCAAACCACTCGACAACTCGAGAAAATATGTCGCTACGTGACAGTCGCTAATCGAATTATACGCCGCATAGTGAGTGCACCACGTTTTTGGTGGCCGTTAATTGGCGTCGAAAACCCCTCGAACTCTCGAAAATATGCCGCTCCGTGACAACGTGCTATCGCAATAAATATAAGATACAGTAAATAACTCGAACATGTAAGCAAGCGTTTTCTATCCGGCGAAATTAGTTTTCACGAGAAGCACAAAGGACGCAGTGATATTCAACAAAAAAATTTAAAAAAAAGCTTTTAAAAGAACTTTAAAGAGAAAGTCGTTTTATGAAATGTTTTTGAGGAATAAGTAAAGTGTGGTAATGGAAAGCGAAAAGGGTAATGAGTATTGATGTCACCTAAACAGTAAAATGAATGGAGATTGACCAAACGTAGAACTATTGAATGATGAAAGTGGCACTAAAGTCGTGGAATGGAGTTGCACACAAAGATAGAACAGAGACCCAAACAGATCAAGAACAGGCAGTATTGGTGCTTTGGCTTTATAGAATTAAATTATACACGTGTCGCGTATTAGCTTCAATGTTCAACCCCGTACCGATCGACAGAAATCTCTCGTTTCTCTTAGTGAAACTTGTCTGGCATAAAAATATGCAAAGTACTTTACTAGCGAGTTTTTTCTACGTTTTTTTTTTGCATGCGTGCATAGGAAATCGATGAGAAAAGCAAGAGCGCTAGGCATAAAAAATTGTCATCAGGGGCCATCGGTCCACTCGGCCACCAATGACAACCGCTACTTGAAAGGGAACAAATTAGGGACCGCATCTCTCATCTCCGAAGGGCACAAGTGTTATTTCAGAAGACTGCATGGAACAACCAGATGTGTAATAAATATACGGCGCTTACGCCCAATATAGAGTACTTCCTTCACCTGAGTTTTTAAGACACAAAAACTGTGAGCAGAAGTGGGGTTGGTTTATATTCATTCTAGCATGCCCACTTGCACTGCTAAGCACCTATACCTACACCAACTACCAAGACGGGCTATCATTGCCCTACTCCTCTGATTACGAACCTTTTGCAAATACCCAGCGTCGCGAGGTATAAATGCCTCCGATAATTTGACACTGACACTCAACCAAGCAGTCTGCCGCACATTTGAACATGGTTAGCGCGGAAGAAAGAACCACAACGACAGAGCGCAACGATTGATAGCATGTTCAGTTTGTTGTAACACCAACTAGCCCAACGCGACGTGACTTTAGAATACGCTGACAGACTACATCTATGCGATGCCTTCGATTTAACATGCCAAGTGATAAGCTAGAACGACTACTCTCTCTTTCCCCTTTTGTGACGATGCAGGCGAGCCGTGGGCTGCTGGCAGCCCAATTGCAGCGACTGGTCGGCAGACATGTCCGCTGCGATGGACCTCAGCAAGGATCCCTGCCAAGACTTCTACGCATACGTGTGCGGAAACAAGAGGGGCGTAAGTATTTCACACGATTACCACGAATATGAAAATCTGTGAACCAATGTAAATTCAGAAGTTTTCATGCAGTAATACACGACGCACTAAGTAATAACCACGCAAACAACACTTTCACAATGTAAGAGACTTGGACAAAAGAAGTGGTAAGCCTTTCCCAAATTCCTACGGGGGTCTGTGGATATACTGTTCTCTTGGTTCATTGAAGTGTTGCCCTGATTCTATTGTAAATTATTTTGCAGAATATTTAATGCAATACCGAAAGCAAGCTAATGGGCCTATAATTCTTCAGTTCTTTAACGTCTCCCTCCTTATGGGTCAGTTTAATTTTAAATTTCTTGCAACTATTTGGTACACTTGGAGTTGTGACATATTGTGTATAAAGGGCCGCAACCTTTTGTAGTATAATATGCCTTCAATCTTTGATTAAATCGACGGTTATTACACCTTTTCCTGCCGCGTTTCCCCGGGACATTTATTGCAAAGCTCTTTTAACCTCATCGCTAGTTACAGAAGGAGCCTCTACATCCTGTTCATCATTGCTTCCAATCAAGTTTGTGTGGCTCGAAGTGGCAGCGTAGAGTAGAGGAAGACCATCAGGTTTGAAATCTCAAGATCCTAAGTTCGTATCCTTGTCCAGACCACTACACTTTTCGGGTTTAAAGTGGCGCTTGAAAGAGACGCTAAAGAGACAAAGACGAACGCCAGTTGGGCTCTACTAGTCCAGGAGCAACCCAATTAGGAAGGTCCACAGAGCTTCATCAAAGACAACGCCGCACTAAAACAGTAATTGGCGTTCCTGGTGCAGTATTTGGCCACTACCTTCCTGATGACTCTTGCTTTTAACATTTAGATTGTTGGTGAAAAAAGAAAGCAGGACAGAGATCAACAGAGCCGGGGTCGTTAAACGCTTATATGTAAGTGTGAATTATATAGATACAGTTGTTCTAATAAGAAGAAATATCAAGAAGAGCGAGGCAAAATGCTAGACTGTGATAGATTTAGTGAAACTTGATTTCCTCATTCAGGCGGGGTGATTATTTGTCACAGTTTCTTTTCGAAGGGGATGTCAATAGCAAAAATCCTCATCAGGCTCTGGATTGTGCGTTTCGTCTGAATCGCAAGCTCTTCGTCTGCGTTTATAGTTGACTCGTACTGAAAAGTGGGGACACTTCTCGTCTCCTTGGGAGACGCTGTCGACCAGATAAAGTAGCAACGGTGCACATCGGCCGGTGACGGCAGCCGATACCCATCGCCGGGACGACGCAACTTCAGTTAGAACCACGGAGTAAGATAAACAGGAGCGCCGACTCCGCCGCCGCGCAACGCATTCGCACGGGACAAACCGTGCAACGCAAATTATACATCGCGTAGCGCCATCTGTCGAGGCGCGTGGAAAACACTCAACAGCGTGCTTCCATGTGCGCATGCGCTGAGTGGCGGAGACCGGCGGCGACGGCGGCGCAGAACGGGCAGCGCGGCACCCGCAGAGCGAGTCTGCTACAAACGTGGACCCTCAGCCGTCTCAATTTGACAGCAATGAAACACAAAAAATATATGCGCACGAATAATAAAAGCGCAAATAAACACGCGGTAGCGCTTTTATGCACGCATACGAAACATTTTTACATGTCTTTAGAGGAAACAGACGATAAATGATGCTGTACAAAAAGACACAACAGAAGTACTTGCTTTTCACTCCTCTACGTCTGCGCGGAAGCGAAGGTCGTAAATTTTCGTCTTCCTCGCTTTGTTTACCATGTCTGCAGTATGTTTATTCATGCCTGACGGAACAATGTATCTTGATACTTGTGCGTGAAGAGACTGAGCAACAGGACAGTGTTTTGTTCCCGGCTGTAAATCTGGTTTTGGCAAAGGACGCGAGAAGTTTTCGCTCTTCGCTTCGCCATCTTATCTTCAACTACTCCACCAGTGGCGTCAAAAAATGCCTCAAATAAGCGAGCGCTTAAAGCAATGGACAAAATATGTGCGCGACACTTCGATAAGCAGCTTATTTTTGATAGTTACTTCAGCAAAGACAAAGGTGATGTCCTACTAGATCTAAAGAAAGTGCCTCGACTTCGAAGCGGAGCAGTTCCTTCAATTTGTTTAGGGAAGCCTGGCGTAGCTCAATGATGCTGAATGCCAGGAGGAACCAGAAGACGCCAATGCGGAAGGACGGGAGGAGCTCAGTTTAAATTTCTCTTCAACTACACACAGTGCAGGTGCCTTTCCTTGCCCAGAGACATGCCGTAATGTAGTGAGAGGGAAAGGTAAAGAAAGACAAGGAGGTTAGCCAGTGTAAATACCAGCTGGCTACCCTGTAAATTCTCAGCCTTGCCTTCGAGATGATTCCCCCAGTTATGCAGACACATAATCAGAGCTTCTCTTGTGAAATAATAAGCAGGAAACACTGGCAGGAGTTCCCAATTATTATGTTTATAGAGAATGGCGATTCTGCTCGCAAGAGAACCGGGCGACACGAGCACCGCGAGAAGCACCGCGAGAAGCAAAGCAAAGCACCGTGAGAAGCAAAGAAGCAAGCGAAGCATCTTAGCACTTGATGCGTGCTCAGATAAAGAAGAGTGATAAACGTCAGCTGTTGCGTAAAAACTTCTTTTCGCTGTCGTCTTTCATTGCTTGAGACCCCCCGAACTGCCGTTATATCGCCTTACCATTTGCTATAGTTTTTCTTTCCATCTTTGTTTATTTTCTGTTCCTGTGCCTTGTAAAGTTCCATGTAGGCCACCTGACAAATGCCCTGAATTTGGCCTGTATAAAATAAATTAAATAACATGATACATGACTTGTTTCTCCTGCTAACGTCACTCCGTGAACCGCAAGAGCTATGCGCGCTACAGGCGTCAGGGCGTGCGCGGAGCAGGCGACAAAACGGATAGGCAAGCAGGTGCCGCGAGAGAGCCCCCGCGCCTTTGCTCCTCTCCGCTGCAGAGTTTTTCTTCATTCGTAGCGCCGTCTGGAGAACACGCTGTGAAGCAGGAGCCGGCGTTGCAGAATGTGTTCCTTCCAGACGAGCGGAGTCGGCGCTCCTGTCTTATCTTACTCCGTGGTTAGAACGCAGGCGAGAGCTTGCGCGCACAAAGAAAACGCGCATAAAGAAAAGAGAACGTCGTCTGCGCGCGGCGTGGCGTCGTCGTATCTGCTCCATCGAGGCGAGGCCCTCTCCCCCAACTCTCCCCTCACCACGGTGACCCACTTTCGCGCGTCACTCAATCATTTCGGATTTCCCACGAAGCACCGGTTGTTATACCAACGGGAGATTTAAAAAAATGACGGTCACTTACGTATCAAAATTAAATTCTGAAGTATTTCCTGCCAAAAACATGATTTGATTATGAGGCATGCAGTAGTGAATGACTCCGGCCTCATTTTGACTACCTGGGGTTTTTAAACGCGCTTCCTATGCACAGTACACGGGCGTCTTTGCATTTCACCCCCGTCGAAATGCGGCCGCCACGGCCGGGATTCGATCCCACGCCCTCGGGAACGCTGTAGCCACTACGCCACCACGGCGGGTCACATGAGTATCCTTACGTGATTTGAATACGAAAGCATTATGAGTTCTCTAACTAAATGGTTACGTCCATGATACGTGAGGCCATACAATGTCACGTGACCTTCACAACTTACCTCAATCCGCCTTTCTCTAATTCGTACCAGCCTTAATCAACCTTATTCCACTTTAATTCACATTTCTCTAATGTGTACCAACCTTAATCCACTCTTATACACCTTGCTCCAATTTGTACCAACTTTAATCGACCTTAATCCACGCTGATGACGATTTTTGGTTGTAAAGCCGGCTTTTCTGCCTCATGGGACATATAATATACGCTTTCGCATTAATAAAGCTTTTCTGTCTTGAAGTTGCGTCGCAAAAAAGCGTCGCCCTGCCGATATAGGTATCCGCTGCCGTCACCGTGCCGATGGACGCGCTCCGTTGCTACTTTATCCGGTCGATCGCGTCTCGTGAGTGTCCTCGCTTAAAGAGTAAATATATATATCACACTGAGCTGAGAACTCAACTTTGCCCGTACTGGATATAATAAAATAATATCACCGCATATCCACGAAGTGAATGATGATGAGTGGGCGGAACACCGGAGGATCATTCGGTTAACCGTGAATCCCCCGACGCCGGCAAGCGGACCCAGAGGCGACGAGAGCGCGTGAAGCGGCGGCAAAACGCCGGAAGCGTTCTCTACCTGAGGTTGGTGGCGCGGATGCTTGGTTCAAGCTCGAGCTTCGCGAGCCCTCAGCTGCGGGTCCGCTTGCCGGCGTTGCCGTTTTGCTGCAGCTGCCCGCGCCCTAGACTCCGTGTCCGCTTGTTGTATGCGTCGCCGTGCTGCAGCAGTTTTGCGAGCCCTCGACTCCGCTTGCAGTTGAGCCGCCACTCCCGCCTTTTCATCCATAGGGTGCGCTCCGTAATCAGAAGCGACCGTTATGAGCCGTGGCCGACTCCCCTTGCAGTTGAGCCGCCACTCTCGCCTTTTCATCCATATCGTGCGCGCCGTTATCAGAAGCGACCGTTATCATCCGTGGCTGAAGAGAGAGAGCATAGAATAAAGACCAACTTAAAGCGCGTCGGGAACGAACGCCGTTGTAGGGTGCCTCGATGCCCAGCGCCAACGGCGGCGCTGGCATCGAGGCACCCTACGCCGTTGTGCGCCGCAGCGCCCCTAGCGGACTCCATGCAAACCAGAGCTACGGACGAGAGAGAAAGAGAGAGCGCGTCGGGAACGAGAGAAGAGACATGGAGGAATAAAAATACTAGGAGGGAGCGTCACGTGATTCCGCTAGCCTCGGCAAGCCAACCTCCTCTGAAGCCGCCCCTCCCTCTCTCAGGGGCCCCGTGCGCGGTGCCTTTAGGGTAGGAATAGGCCCACAAGGTTGCCGGAGCAAGCGTGATTGTTTGGTACATGGTAACTTTTAGTGGCGCCTGCCGTCACAGGCTTGGAGGCCCGTATGCGGGTGGTGGTTTACTGCGCGCGTCGTTCTTCGTTTCAAATGCGATGCCTTGAAACGTGGAGCATGCCTGACTCATGAAAGAAAATTTTCAAGGCGTCACTTGCGCTTACCAGGCGGTTAGTGGAGGGTCCAGCGCTCGCGGCTCGAAACCCATCCAGACGACCGAGTGTGGTCTATTTTTCCCACATACTCCTTAAGTTTCTTCAAATCAGCCGTTGTGCACCTTAAGCTGTGGTGCGTATTATCTTGCTAATTTTTGTCCTGCTGTCTTGCACCTAGGAAGAAACTAGACGTTTTGAGGGTCCCTTTTTTGTCACATTTTGCGTAATGATGATGATGATGATGAAAATGTATTTATTGTAGGATGGCTCAAAGGCGTATTATGTGGAATAGGAAGGGGAGAGGGAAGGAGAAATTAGAGCCGTCCCAGAAGCTGCGTGTCCTTGGCGAAACCCAAGAGCGAGTCCTGAATGGCCCTGTCGGAATCCGCCAATCCAGTTGCCGGCCTAATCCACTCCTCGTAGGACGACACTTGCACCGCCCTCAGGTGGTGGTCCCGCTGCTTAGCGTAGCGCTGACACTCCCAAAACAAATGGGCTGCGGATGGTCGCGTGGCCACGCTGCAGTCAGGACACCTGTGCGGCTCCTGGGGTGCTTCTTCGTCCTCCGAGGCTGTCGAGGGGCCAAGTTCCTGCGACGGAAGGGGGTCAGGAGAAGGGAAAGGAGGACGTCTCTCCCTGCGTGGCCGGTACTGCTGCCATCGCTCTAGCACGTCCGGTGTAAGGACGAAGCCGGAACGGAGCCCATGCAGCAGCACCTGCCCCGACCTGGGAAGACCCACGGGAAGTGGGTTTGGGTCTGGCGGGATACTCGCACGAAGTTTCCTCTTGCGTCGGTTGGCTGCTACTCTCAGAGCTCTGTTTGGGTCGCGTAATAAAAGGCTCTGGTGTGCATGTTTTATTTTGAGAGAAATAAATAGCACTATAGCCTGCATTCTTAACGCCGAAGTCGTCGCCATTTATTCAGATTTACGTGCACTATTTTGCAAGATTGTGTGGTGCGAGGATGCTGTTGAGGCGCGCCTCGGGGATCCATTTTCGTTATATAATAAAGCAAATGGACGGAATTTGTGCATTATCTAAAGTTTATTCAGCTATTTTCGAATGCGAGTATAGCTCCACAGCAGAATTATGTCCTAGATTCAAACACTGCCAGGGGGACCCTTCCTCTGCTAGTATGAAACGCCATGAAAACTGAATACATAGCGGCAAGGGAAAAATGTCAGCATTCATTTGCACTTGTGGATTCATTGTGTTGCTGGTGTACTTTTACTATGGAAAGCACATTTTTATGACAACAGTGTTTCATTCTTTATTCAATGTTTATTGCACCTATAGAAGCCAGAAGATTTCACACAAATACAGAAGGAAGCCACATTTATAATTTAAATGAAGTACATTGCAAAGATACACAAAATAAAATTATAAACAGCAAGTAGGAAAACTTATTGTACCACTGCTCTTAGGTATCAGTATTAGCATACTTGTATGCCACAGGACATTTGTATAATAATGTTATACAAAATAAACTATATTACATGTAGTATTGATACCTTTAATAAAGCTGGTCAATTGGATCAGCTGTCCTTGAATGTAGCTGCAGTTTTGCTTACAATGCCTTGTATGCAGCGCCTTCAATACAGGGCTATAATTGTGTAATATTTATATCTGCGCTGTACTCACAAATAGCGAGAGGCTTCGGTGATTGTGCTTGTCAGAAAAATAAGCAATACATAGCAGAAATCGAAAAAAAAGAGTGGTAGTTCACAAAGTCAAAGTTGGAAGAATTGACGTGAGGTCAGACCCACAAACTAAGTTTGTCGACTTTAAAATACAATGCATTTTGCTGCAAGTAAAACGTACAAAAAAACTAATGTTGTATCACATACCTAGAAAAATATTAGCACTGTCGCAGCTGAGCCAACACCCAGCAAAATTAATAGGGGCTGGCTCTATTACACTGTTAACCTCAAATAAATGCATATTTAACGGTATTTAAAACACTCATTGAGTGGTGTACACCAAATATTTGTGGTTACAGTGAATCTGGCATCATAAAAGGCTATTGTAAAGCAAGTGAACAGTGAGCACATTAAATTATTTTGAAAATAGTAAAACTAACGGTATTCCAGGTGACAGAGGCAAATTTCCACAAGGTCAGGTAAAAGACATACAGAATCAAACTTTCAAAAAACCATTGTCATCCTCAAGAGTATACTTAGCTCACACATAATGCATTGAGAGCATTCGCAGCATGTCCATGTCATCACACAGTTTGCTCTAGTGAAAGGTAGGCCAGCTAACCTACCGTCATTGTCCATACTGTTTAGCTTGGTGCTGAACAGAACAATTGTTTAAGCATAATTTGCATGCAGGTGATTCAAGCTACAGCATTCAGCAAGACAACAACCATGTACTTGCCCAATTTACCATAAGGTATCACATTTTCCCACTATAAAAGTTTGACATCTGCATACTTGCAGATGTCATCTGCTCTTGAACAATATATGCACTTTACAAAGTCACTCGAAAAAGAAATGCCTTAACATAAAACCTGGTGGGACAGCCGAAGTTGATGGATAAAGGAATTTATTGTGTGGGCCATCATGAACATAATTCACCTGCGAGGAAACTTGTGTAGCAATTCTTCCTGTACTGCGAGCCGCAGGCACCCAAGCTCAGACACCCTGCCTGGGGCAGCAGAGTAACCGTGATCCTGAAACATTGCTTCCGTGAGTGGTTCACTGGCTGCAGGCCTTCCCTGAAGGGCAGTGAAGTTAATTACATTGATGGAGGATGATTTTTCAGAGGAATGTACAAAGAGAATTTCGATTTGTTCCAATAAAAGCAATTTCCGCCATCAACGTCCTTGACCTGATTATGAACTATTAGACGCTTCAATGCTGCTGCAAACTGTTTTGCTGTTGGGTTATCATTGCTGCCCCCAAATGATTTGATTGGAGCAAAAAGTAACTCAAGGTGGTCCTGACTGAGCTTGGAAGTCAGAAGATATGCCAACAGGCCATTTTCTGTAACCAAGTGGTTGTATAGACAGTTGTCTAAGCACACCACAAAGCGAATGAAGCCTGTCTTTTGGTTGGTCCCTGTCATTAGTTTACCAGCTGCAGACTCCCTAAGTGAGCAAAAGTAGGCCTTCAGTTCTTTGACATATGCAGTGACAGGAGCCACATTTTCAGGACACAGCAGCCTTTTCTATACTCCTTGCCTTGGATGTCTTGAATTTAAAATGTCAAATGCATTGTTGACATGTCTGATAAACTCTTCTGTTGGCAAGGAATTTGAAAACTTTGGAATCTTTAGAGCACTGCAGTCACTAAGAGCATCTGCTACTGATTGACTAAACGTTTGAGCCAACAATGAGACTTTCATGGGTTGGCTTTTCCAGTTATCATGTGCCTGTCTAAGTTTGTTAGCAAAATGTAGGCCCTCTGTGTACTGGATTTCATGCAGCTCATCAATGTGTTTCCACAATATGAACAATAGCCTTTTTATCAAACAGGGTGTTCCGCAGTAGCTTGTACTGTATTTTTTATCTACTGTCCCAAAAAATCATGTTGATAAAGCTTACCAGCACAGCTGGCATGTTATAAATTTTATTACTGCAGTAAATGTTGGAGCCCAGCAAGGGTGTTAATTATGCGTGTAATGAGAGGACATGGCTGATGTATAACTCAGAGAAGGAGTGTTTTCCTAATTCCAACTTTACTGAAAAAAAGTTGTTTTTCATCTTACATACCACTGCTTTGCTGCACTTTGTTTTATTTTCCTTATCTTGTACTTATCCTAGATTGACTAAAATGAGGTTATTTATGATGTAGCATATGTGGCTTTCATTCATTGGCACTTGCGTTTGCCAGTGTTAACAATGAAATCTGAATGCAGTATGCTTGTCACCTGTGTCAAAAAAGTGCTTTAATGCAGCCGATGATAGGTTGGACAGTTCTATTTTTCTCTTCATTCTGAACATTACTAATAGATCTTTTAAATCCGTCGAAAACATCTTACAAAAAACTGTATGACAGTCTCACATGCATTTTTTACACTGCAATAATTACTTTAAAGGTAAAATACAAAATATATATTACAGGGAAGCACCAGATTTTTGCAAAGCAGATCAGAACATGAATGAACCAAGGCACACGTATGAGAAAATGTCTTAAGCAAGCTCTGTGATCATTAGGACAATCAAACATGCCAGGACATGTTGGATTTCGGAAGGCTCATCAGCGATGTCTGAATCAGTCGAGGACGTGCTAGCAGATGTAGCAGTACCCTCTGCTAGCACATCAGACAAGCCCTCAGAGATGTCCATATCCATTGTGGCTTGAGAGAGACCTGCCTGAATATAAGAAAAACATACTTCACTTCAGCAATGGTGGGGGACATCTACCACAGTCATGAAAAAGGTATGATCAAACTGGAAACAGGCATTATGGCTGCACACAGCTGTGCATCAACTTACTGGTCCATCTTGATGCTGTGATGTTCTCGTGGATGTAGCGGCTTCACTTTAAGGTTTACTCAATGCTGTGGCATAGTTCTTTTCAAGCGTCTGCAGCTAAAGAATAACCCACCAGATATTTTTAAGGTCCAACAATAACATTTGCTGTCGAATGAATTTACACACCCTTTGCAGAGTCATGCAAAAGGCCTCGCATGATTTGTGCATGCTTTCCCTACACACCGCATCCCCTTGTGTAGAAAACTGTTCCATCTAAGTGCGCTTGTAAAATACACATACAACTAATTGAATCTCGAGGAAAATGGAGCTGTAGTAACTTCGCAGTGCACGTTTCACACAAAAATATTGTAGACATAGCTGTAACACATACATAATGTAATGTAATGCAATGCCTCCTCTGTAATGCCTCCCGGCCTTCAGGGTACTACTAATAAATGAATGAAAATGCTGTTCACTCCTGTAATATTTAAAGTACAACTGCATTATTTCGTCTCAACTGTCATTTACCTGTTGTTTAAGATATGTCAACCAACATCATATCTTCTGAAAAAAAAAAGAAAATGATATTTAGCCTCAACATGGAAAGTGATTGAACATTGCAACTTGATGATCAACTTTGCGCTCACAAGTAGAGTTACTATATGCAGAATATTCTCTACGAAATTATTGTTCTTGGCGACAATTGCAAAACTTAGTATGTTACGAGAAGACTAATCTTTCATGGTTTCATCAATTAATTAGTCTTATTGCAATTTTGATTGTTGTCAGCCCCAAGAAATACATACAAAATTCAGTCAATAATAATTTTTATAGCAGGAAATGTAATTCTTCGACAATAAATAGTTTCACATCGTGGGCTTTTTAGGAGTGTACGCTAGCTGATAAAAGTACTTTAAGGAGAAATAAATGTTTAACACTTAGTGGGAATTATGACAAAGTTGGAAAAAAGTGGCTTGAATAGTATTGCACCACTATTTCGTCAGTTACAATTCACACGAGCACGTAGTCACTAGAGAATATTGCAGTTCCATTTTCATAAATAAAAGAAACGTTCATTGTGGTTACCTATGGAAGGACAGAACATCGCGCCGATTTTCTGTTCGATTACGGCATCCTGGCAGACAACACTTCATCACGCAGGTACGCCTACTGCTGACGGGAGTTCTCGCCGGTCTGCTAAGAGGCCAAAGACTTTGAGCAGAGCAACAGTGTCGACTGTGCTACCTTAACTACGGGCCGGCATGGCCCTAAATATGTTCGGAGTCTCCGGCTCGCCAGTCCATCCTTGGGCACAAGACGGGACAAATTTTTTTCCAGTGGGAAAACAGTCGCTTTGCACCCTGTACACTCGCTTAATCACCTGCACATTTTTGCGGGGGCAAAAGGCATCATTGTTTCCCAAAAAACATCGTCAAATGCAACGAATCATCGTCAGAAGGGTTGCTTGGTTGCCTACACACGTTTGCAGGGAGAAAGGTTTCCCTTGTTTCCCTGAAACCATCCCAAAATGCAACCAGTCATCTTAGAGGTGGTCCTCCCGGGTTGTTGGGCGCAATGCCGGTTAACTGACGCCTTCGTTCACAACAGCCTTGGCGCTGGTCTGCTAATTAGGCGGCGAGACACAACTGCTTCACACACTCGAATTCCTTGACTAACCTCGGCACGTGTTTGCCACGCCGAGTATGTGTGCATATTCCGAAACCCCCGCAGCAGACGAAACCGAAGCCACCGAAGCAAGCCGAGTAAAATTTACCGCTTGCCTATCACGTGAGGGCCTATTTCCTATCATCCCATTCCTCTAAGTTTTTTATGGCTAGGCTTCAAGATTTTCACGTGACGCTACCTCCTAGTTGTTTTTTTCCTTCCTCCATGGAAAGAGAGCCCACGTGGGGAACGAACACCCTTGTGCACCGCTGCACCCCTAGAGGTCTCCATGCAAACCAGAGCTACGGACGACGACGTGGGACAAGGCTCAGCCCTAAGGTGCTTGGCCCCTAAAAGACCTTTGTTACGTATCGTGAATCTTTGTTTCACCTCATTCATGTGGCTTAGTTTATATTAATAGAGTGCCGCGCTTCCACTTGAAGTACCTATGCTTCGAACCCACCTCCTAGCACTCCGTTCGCAACCTATTCATGGGTACATTACTTGTTTGGATCAGGACATGTAGTAATGCTAAGAAATAGAGTTCAAAATACGACGTGCCTAAAAAGGCGTTTTTGTTGTCATTTAGCTTCTGCTTCAATCAAACCTGTTTCCATAAGGATATCAGTCTCATAAGGGTGCTTGCAATAAAACTCTAATCGTGCTCATGTGGTGACTAAATATTTTACATTTCTAAAGCTAAAATGTTTACTGTGTAGATATCAAGTGCTCATCAGCTGCCTGGAGGCTCACGTAAGTATTTGCTCAAGCTCCAAACAGAGTTGCTCCTTTGCAGATGAACTCATTCGAACAGCTGTCGACGAGTGTGTATCTGTCCTTCTTCAAGCGG
This sequence comes from Dermacentor silvarum, assembly GCF_013339745.2. NCBI lineage: Eukaryota > Metazoa > Arthropoda > Arachnida > Ixodida > Ixodidae > Dermacentor > Dermacentor silvarum. The sequence continues at coordinate 29,862,951 of NC_051155.1, forward strand.
CTACTACTGATGGATCATGAGGACGCCATTAAGACACCCAGCCGCACTCACCGACAGGTGGCGCACCTTGTGCAGCGCTGTTTCCAGCAGGCGCTCAATGGGCCCGACCAGTTGGGTAGGCCGTGCCTTTCGTCGCTTGCGTTCGCACGTGGTCCGTAAACCTACAATGCTCACTTCCCCATCACGGGAGACTGGCTTCTAATACCCCTGTCACACGAGCAGATATAACCGCAGTTAAGCTTAACCATGGTTTACAGGGTTAACTGCGGTCAATGCAAGCGCGGTCTGCCATTGGTACATGGACTTGGTTAAGCAAACCGATGCAATCACGTGGTCCTCATGTGTGCAAAATATTTTGCGTGAAGTTCACTGTGTATAATAAAGAAATAATAACCAGCATGCAGATAAATGCTGTAATAATATACACGCTCACATTTTTAATACTGCAAGCCTTTAATAACTAAATAATCTTGATGAACTTGGCGAGTTTCACATTAAGTCTTTCAACATTGGTTGCTGTAGCTGGTTAGTAGCATTTACGAGAGCCAGCGCATTTCATTGTGTTTCTTTTTTGTTGTGCGTGGTAGTTGCGGTGTGTTAGCAGTTTGTGCGCATTAGTTCCTCTGCTACAGGTTACAACTGCCGTACAGCCCGTAGGCTTTGCTGAGAATACTTCACGTTGTGTGTTTTCTGTGCTCAAGTGGTTTGTGTGTGATTCGAGTGAGGACCCATGAGGCCGGTGCGATGGCCCTCGTGGCTGCCCCCGACGACTCTGAGGAGGCAGACGTCGAATTTTGGGCAGCATTTGCCATTTTCCAGGCCTCTCTTCAGCAGCAGTGTAGACAGCAACTGTCCATCCGTGCTGAACTGGAAGAAGTGAACGCTGACCCCGAACGTGCTCGGCGCAGGAGCCGAGAGCTTTTGAAAGCTGCAGCACTCTCTTCTGGCCAATGTTCTGTGTAGACATAACCTCGACAAATTTCGTGGTACGAGGCAACACTTCCGCATCTACCTGATAGCGGATTTATAGAGAACTTTAGTATGAACCGCTCGACTTTTGATTACATTGTGAGTGTTTGCGAGTCCATGAGACGTCTAGACACAAACATGCGGAAGGCGATTACATTAGATAAACATGTAACGATGGGACTGTATCGTCTCCCGACTTCTGCGGAGGACAGAAGTGTTGCCAATATCTTTGGTGTTGGCCGTTCTACGGTAAATCTTGCATTCCGCGAGTTCTGCGTGACTATTGTACGCAGACTCAAGTCGCGTTACATAAGCATCCCAAGAGAACACAAAGTTGACAAGCACTTGCGCCGTTTCGCAGCTGTGTCTGGGTTTCCCCAGGGCATGAGCGCTCTGGACGGATGCCACATAGAAGTGTCCCCCCAAAGGACCATGCCACTGATTATAATAATTATAAAGGGTGGTACAGCGTTATATTGTTGGCCATTGTCGACCATACATATAAGTTTATGTACACAAATGTAGGGTCACCTGGAATAAATCACGATGCAAGCGTTTTCCACCGGTTACGGCTTCCCAAAGTGTTGGCTTGGAGCTTGTTCACAAGCAAAACAAAAGTAATTCAGAGTGTTTACGTTGGTCCTGTGTTTCTTGCTAGCCAGGCCTTCTTTTTGCAGCCGACAATGAAACCTTATGCGCAGCCTGCTCAAGTTGGCTCAGCTACACAGGTTTTTAACTACCGGCTGTCAAGTGCCAGGCGCATTGTTGAAAACGCATTTCGCCAGCTGAAGGCACACTTTCGCATCTTGCATCACCTGGAGTGCAATATCAACAACATGAACTGCATCATTCGTGCATGTTGTGTGCTGCATAACATTTGCGAGCAGCTTAATGACCGTTGCGACACCACATAGGTCGATGCCATCAGAAATGAGGACAAAAAACCGCAGCCAACTTGCACAACAAAACGGGTGGAACCATCTGGTGTTGTAGTAAGGAATGCCCTCGCCAAAAACCTGCATTGGAACACATGATCTAATGTTCACATATTGGGAAATTAATTTCCGTTTCATTAGAATAATTTTAATTTTTTGGTAGCTTAGCTTGTGCACAACATGATTGCTTCAGATGTCTTGGTCTCGATTCAATGTCATGGTAGTGTATTGATGGGAAATACATTGAACTTGACCAATAACTGTTCGTTGAGCTGATGTAGGTTTTCTGCATATACCAGGTACTTCAGTCGTGAGTGCACAAAGCATTCATAGTGTCATATTACGAGAAGTGTGTTTACAAAGAATGCCATTTCAGCATTTATTTGTCATTTACTTTGTGTAAGAATGCCACTTCAGCATTTATTTGTCATTCACGTTGTTCTCCATTTGTTTGCTGCGTCACGTGCATGAGTTTCCTGTCAGTAACTCATTGGTGGAAGCGTGTAACTGAAAACAATCTGATTATATCGCTGTATTAGTGATCTTTGCTTCGGAACAATAACAAAAATTGTGAAAGAAGGCTTGATGTATGCATGTATGACTGCTTCGAAGCGGCGTTCTTTCAGTGTTTAGTTGAGCACAAGTTAGTGCTGGTATTCATTGCACTTTTGTTATTAGGTTGTCTACTGCAATTTTAACTTTCACATTTTTTTAAAATTCTCATTTGCCATATAATTCGTGCTTGCAGATTCAATCGAGCTACATACAGTCGAACACTTTTATAATGAAGTGCTTGGGGCCTCTCAAATCATTGATTATAGAGGTGACTTCATTGTATAGGTCACACACAGCTTACAATTGAACTGGGGCAGAATGATTCCTTTGTTGTACAGGTCATTTCATAGTAGAGGCACGCAACTGTATATAACTTGCTGTCTAGGGGTCTTCCTGCTAGTTGAGCAAGGTTGATCCACTAGCTTGGATACCAGCAATCACAACTGCATAATTTCAGTTCATGCACAAACCACATGGGCCTGTACTGCTAAATTTGTGCACACATATGGCCCTTGTTGCATTAATTTGTTGCTCAGCTGCAGTGCAAATGAAGCTGTTCAGCATTAATACGTCCGGTCTTTTTCGGACGTTACCTGCAGCCTCAGTGTACTCCACCTACCGGTGAAACGCACCACTTCAACTGCAGAAGCACAGTTTATTGTGCTGGAACACTTGAGCACAGCGTTTCAAAGCCACCTACAAGTGTACACAGATGGTTCAATGTTTTATTTATTTATTTATTCAAAATACCCCTAAAGGCCCTCGCGCAGGAGGGTATTACATAGGGGGTGTTCAATGCAACAAAGAAATGTTATAAAGTGGGATTAGTCAAACGTGGAAAGAACAACGCATGAGCGAACACAAATATCACAAAATAATATTAGCTGCAAATAACACAAAGATAGACATGGAAGAAGCAACAACAAAGAGAGAACAATGTGTCGGAAGTATACAATAAAAATAGCGATAGTTTTATTTTCACTTCACAACTTCCGTCATTATTAGTTCATGAAATTTAACAGAATCAATGACGGTGGCTATGTGTGATGGCAGTGCGTTCCAGTCAACGATTGTACGTGGAATGAATGATCTTGAATAGTTAAAGGTATGACACGCAAAACGCTTCACTTTGAAAGGATGGTCACGTCTGGGAAGGATGGCAACTGGTGAAGAAAAGAAGTCGTCATGAAGCAATGGGTGATGATAAAGTTTGTGAAACAGTGATAACCGTGAAACTGTGCGTCGTTGAAACAAGTCTGGCAGTTCTGCACGAATTTTCAATGCTGAGACACTAGAATGACGGGAGTAGTCTGAAAAGATAAAGCGAACTGCGCGGTTTTGAAGTGATTCGATGGTGTTGATTAAGTAAGCTTGGTAAGGGTCCCAAATGGCACATGCAGACTCGATTTTAGGCCGTATTAGGGTGATGTAAGCAAGTTTACGTAGGTGCGATGAGCATGCTTCAAGTTATGTTTTAAGAGACCTAATGAGCGGTTAGCAGATGCGAGTATGACGTTGATGTGATAATTCCAGGATAAGTCTGAACTAAGGTAAACACCAAGGTATTTGTAAGTAGTAGTAAGTTCAACTGCAGTATTATTTAAAGAGTATGAGGTGGCAATGCGACTAGGGCATTTAGTGAAGGACATAAACTTAGTTTTAGAAGTATTAAGGCACATTAACCATTTAGAGCATGGGTTCTCAAAGTGGGTTCCGTGGAACCCTGGGGTTCCGCCGGCCCCTGTTCGGGGTTCCGCGAGCCACTGATAAATTTTCCGTGGTCCCGCGCTAACCAAGTGGCTAAAACGGCGAAAACGAGGTGCGCTCGATCTACAGAACCTCCGTTACTCACGCCCGAGTGTCCAAAAGCACTCACAGCGCGTAACGGCAACGCGCGAACTGAGTAATAAATTCGCAAGCCGCTTGTAGCCACCCAACCTCCGAAAACGGGCATTACGCCTAAGCTTTCGTACTTAAATCTCGGAGGCCGTAGTGTACATGCGCATTTCTGCCGTTTGTAGATAGCGTAGGTGCCGATTGCGTGCACACTGACGTATACGTTGGAGGAATAAAAAAAATGAAGGAAAAAGAATGCGCGGAGCATCGCAAATACGCGCCGCAGAAGAGCAAGAACGACGCTAGCGTCCAACCAAAACGAAGCGGCGCAGTCCGCATCGCCATGATCCTCAGTGGCAAGCGTGCGCGGCACGTGATTGACAGCAACGCCGGAGCGCTTCGTGCCTAATTGCGCCCTTAAGACTTTATTCTTGCGTTTATCGCCGCGCGTAACACGGCGTTGGCGGCATGCCGTGTGCCTTCATAAGTGCGTAGTTGCCATCCATGATCGCATCGATAACCACTGCAGTTTCGTCCACAGCAGCTGAGGCAAACAGTAGTTTCGTTTTCACTCGGTGCGCGCGTCGGCTGCGTGCCTTCACAAATGCGTAGTCACCAATCATGTTAGCGTCGACAGCGACCGCGGTTTCGTCCGCACTTCTTGCAGCGAACGGTAGTTTCGTTTTGACTTCGTGCGTGCGTCGGCCGCCTGCCTTCTGAACCGCAAGGTCGCCGTCCATGATCGCGTCGATAGCGGCCGCGGTTTCGTCCGCACTTGTTGCAGCGAACGGTAGTTTTGTTTGGACTTGGTGCGTGCGTCGGCCGCCTGCCTGCCTTCTGAACCGCAAGGTCGCCGTCCATGATCACGACGATAGCGGCCGCGGTTTCGTGCGCAGCGGTTGCGGCAAGCAGTAGTTTAAAGCTGTCGAAGATTAAGAGCCCCGGCTACATCGCGATGGGCAGACAATTTGTTGGCAAGCAGCTGACTGGCGAAAAAATAATCGGGATGTACGCGCGCGGAGGCCTTCGCCGCTGCTAGCGCAAATCAGTCATGAGATGACGAGAATTTCAGCTTCTGCACTGGTCTTGTGCTAAATAAATGTAAACAGAATTTGCTGATGCATTGAGTAAATAAAAGCGTGTTGATGTAGTTAAGCATTTGTTTATTGTTTTCTTGATACCCTCGATAATTCGACATTTGGTTAATTAGGACATTTTAACTCGGTTAACTGGGAGGGGGGGGGTTCCTTGGCGCATCATGGAGCTTATCAGGGTTCCCTGGAACGAACCTGCTTGAGAACCCCTGATTTAGAGCACCAAGAGGTTACGCAGTCCAGGTTAGCCTGGAGGGCCCGTTCATCATCTTTACATAAAATTTTGCAATAGATCACGCAATCGTCCGCGAAGAGCCTGATTTGGGATAAAGCTGTGTTAGGCAAATCATTAATAAAAATTAAAAAAAAGCAAGGGGCCCAGGACGCTGCCCTGAGAAATGCCTGAGTACACTTTCCCAAGGGATGAGGAACTGTTATTGATGGATGTGAATTAGACTCTTCTTGAAAGGAAATCTTTAATCCATGCGAGTATAAGCGGATGAATATTAACCTGTGTTAATTTGATTAGCAACCTGCGATGAGGCACACGGTCAAAGGCTTTGGAAAAATCAAGAAAAATTGCGTCAGTTTGTATGCCAGCATCAACAGAAGAATGTAAATCATGAACGAACCCAGCAAGTTGAGTGTCGCACGAGTAGCCCTTTCGAAAGCCGTGTTGGTATTTGAAAATCATGTTATGCTCTTCCAGATAGTTAATTACCTGCGAGTGAATTATATGTTCGAGAAGTTTGCAAATGGTGCTAGTTAATGATATTGGTCTATAATTAAGTGGGGATGAACGATCTCCAGATTTAAAGATGGGTGTTATTTTAGCGATTCTCCAGTCGTCAGGGATTAAACCAGACGACAAGCACTGAGTAAAGAGAGCAGATAAGATGCAATGAATGCCCTGAGCAACATTTTTTAGTATCTTGTTATTGAATCCAAGGTGATCAGATGCTGAAGTCGTTTTAAGTTTGCTGAGTAAGGAAAGGTACCGGCTTCATCAATAACTATTTCGGGCATTGAGTTAACGGAAAAAGGGATTACAGTTGGTGATGTCGTAACGTCCTCTCGAGTAAACACTGACAAGAAGAAATTATTTAGGACCTGCGCGCATTCGTCCTCGGGAATCGCGTCACCGGTAGCATTTGAAAGGGTGATGTCGGGATGATTGCAAGAGTTTATTGTGCGCCAAAACTTTCTTGGGTTGTTGGTTAACATTGATGGCAGATCGTGAGTGAAAAAGTTACGGCGGGTTGATTTTATCAGCGATTGGTACTGACTGTCACAAAATTTGTACCGGGACCAGGAAGCCGATTCTTTATTTTTATTAGCTTGCCTGTAAAGGCGTTTCTTTTTGTTATTAAGTCGCCGAAGCTGGTTATTAAACCAAGGAACTGTGTTAGTACATGGAATTGTTATGACAGGTACAAATTTGTTTATGAGGTCGGCAAATTTAGTTTTAAACAAACTCCAGTTTTCATCTACTGATCGGGTTTCATGATCGTCGAGAAACACTTTTGCGAAAGTAGACAATTCCTCGTTGATACGATCGTAGTTAGCTCTACCGTAACACCTAATGTGCTTTTTAGTAACGCTTTTTTAAATGGGTGAAAAGTTCAGGTTTCCTGTGATAATGGCGTGATCGGAAAGACCATCATGATTTACAATATCAGAACAAAGATTGGGATGGTTTGTTAAAATTAGATCAAGGATGTTAGCCGAGGTTGAAGAACGTCGTGTGGGCTGACTGATTAATTGAAACAATAAGAAATCAAGGCAGATGTTCAGGAAAGCACGAGGCTCCGATTCCAAGGAAGCTTCAGATAAGGTAGACCAATCGATAGTGGGAAAATTAAGATCACCAAATATGCCTAGCGTTGGATTAGAAAATTTCGATATCTCGACTAATACTCTGCGAAATTCGACTGTGAACATATTCATATCAGGGGGACGATAAACAGTACCAATAATTATGTTGGTAGCACCATTCTTCAAAGACACCCATGTAGACTCGAGATATGTATGAATGAAAATGGGAATAGCAATAAGGTCTTTACTAAGGGCAAGAAGAACACCCCCACCTAGGCGGTTTTCACGGTCGCAGCAATACAACTTAAATTCAGAGTCAGTGAGAAGGATGGAATGATCGGGAATGCTGTCATTTAGCCATGTTTCCGTTAGTGCGACGACCGATGCAGAGCATGAATCGATCAGCGAGGAAAGAGGCACGCTTTTGGGCACTACACTTCGGATATTAGTAAACAAAACCTCGTAGTCATGTTCGTATTAAGACGTACACGTGAGCAAAAATGCTTATTAGCCCTAGTAGTTGGGCGAAAGACTGCAGAGTGTCAATGGCTGTCGCTATTGCACGGTTTTGAAACAGGCTGAGAAGCACGTACAACGCATTCAACTTCAGTGTCCCAGAAATACGTGTCATTGTTAATAGTAAGTTTGTTAAAGTTAAGGCGCACGCGGTCACCATCTTTCTTTACTGTTTTAGAGAACTGCCACAGCTTACGTCGGATATCACGAACAGCTTCTGAGTAGTCACGGGAAACGCTGAATGTCGTGTTTTTCAGCTTGAAGCCGTTGGCCATGACTGCTTCAACTTCCTTTTCGTTGAACAGCTTAGCAATGATAGGCCTTGGTTTATCAGGTGAAAAACGGCCTATGCGGTGCGCCCTAGCTATGGTGGAAATGGTGGAGTGCAAAATTCACGGGCGAGACGCTCGGAGACGTCCCATGCTTCAGATTTGTTCGTATCGCTAATACCGTAAAAAAGAACATTAGAGCGGCGTGAGCGGTTTTCCAGGTCGTCTATTTTTTCTTGCATTTTTGAAATGTCAGGTTGAAAGGAAGTAGAAGCCCCGGGTGATGCTGTCGCCTGGCTTTTTGACTCTAGTTCTTCGACACGTTTAGTTAGAGCCTGTAAATCATTCTGCAGTGAAAGATGAATCTGTGAAATTTTGTTAACGCTTTCAAGTAGGTTATTGCTACTAGCCTCAAGACGCTGTACTGTGTTGAACACACTTTCAAGCTTCTCTTCTTGGGCCTTAGTTATCGGCCCAGGATTCATCTCAATATCGCCTCCAAGAACCAAAAGACGCCACATGTGCATTGAAACCGCTCGGAAACGCTTCAAAACATGAGGGGGCCACGACACCGCTAACAGACAGACATCATTGCTGCGGTAACAACTGCACTCATAGTAACTGACCTGGAAGAACATGATGGGTGAGTGACACGGCATTGAATCAGCGATGCCGTGGCCCGTGTCTCCGCTGGAATCCCCGCGCTTTAAAGGTTCCGGGTCAGCTGACAGCGTAGCACGTTGCCAGACGAAGAAGCGCGTCTTCACCAGAAGTGGCGGCTCGTCCAGTGGCAGAATCCGGGATAGGCCGTCTTCGGTTAGGAAAGTGGAAGCAGCATCAGCAGGGTTGACGCAACGGCCGATAAAGAGCTATACACAGCCAGCAGCACTATCTGGAAGAACATGACGGGTGAGTGACACGGCATTGAATCAGCGATGCCGTGGCCCCGCACAAACAGATAGCTGTGCAGCGGCATTCTGCATACCATCCCTTGATGTGTCATGGTCTGGCCAACTGGATCACGTAGTTTCCTCTACAACAGTAGAAAATGCCGCAATCACCGCGGCTTTGCGGCAACTACGGGCCTTTGCTGCGCAAGATGTCGTGGTGCTGACGGACTCCAAGTCAGCGTTACAGAGATTAAATCGTGGCCTACCTCTAGAGAAAATTACAAGGCAATCTCTGGCATTGATTAATGATCTAACAAGCAAAGGATTTAACATAAGGTTCCAGTGGATACCATCACACGTAGGAATTGATGGAAACGAGAAAGCTGACGCCCTTGCACGCCTAGTGCTGACATGTGTCCCAAAAGTGAAAGCTTTAAAAGCTTTTCAGAACCCTAAGGACGCAATCCACCTTCACTTTAGGGAGATCCACAAGAATCTCCATGAAGCTTGTGTGACTCATGGATTTACCCGCGATGAAGCGATGCTTTTATACCGTATCAGGACCGACTCCGCATACACCCCAGCTTGGTTATTCAAGACTGGGCTTCGCGCTTCCCCATTCTGTGCTTTTTGTGGTGACAATGAACATTTCATTTGGATGTGCCCGCAGTCTGACACAGAAAGAAAAGTGATGGTTGACAGCCTACAAAAGAGTGGTCTTACGCACAGGACCTTTGAAGACGTCGTTTTCCCCGGAGGGCCCACGGCAATCTAGAAGAGAGCGCAACAACTGCTGATAGCCTTCTTGCGAGACATGGGGCTCATCGACACCTGGTGACACACCCCTGATCTCAACTCGAAGGAAGATCAGGCGGAACAATTGCCGGCTATGAATGCCAGGCTAACCCCGCCTGCTTCAACATTACCACCACCACCCCACGTCTGGCCTTATGCATTAAATTATTTATGTAATTTTGTCAGTTTAGCAGTTATACTTAAGCAACTAGGGTCTAAAACTGTGAACACTGACCACACGTCGATTTGGGGAAGAGTCACTACATGGTAGGCGACTGAACACTGTGCTAATGAATGCTTTTCAGCGTTTGCATGCTTAGAATGCTTACCAGAAGTTATTGTGCAGATATCAATTGCAAGGCCAGTATGTGAAACAGCAGAGCATCAACGGTTTTATTGCTTGTTTGTCTTTGATTCAAAGTACTTTCCGATCATGCGCATCATGCTGGCATTCATATCATTCGATTATTCTTGGAGACGCACAAGGTTTCGCAGTAACTTCTGCCTTTTCTTGTCAGACTTTCTCACATAAACCATTTCTTCCTTGTGGCTGGCCAGGATCGACTGCACAACAGTGACTGGCCACTTGCGACCAGTTGCAAGCTTGTTTTTGCTAGTGTTTAAGTTCCCTGCTAGGCCATCCATGCTACAGAGAGGCGAGGATGCTTCATCATGGATGGCATCTCTGCTGGCTTAGAGGCTGCCACATTGCCATCGGCTTCCAAAGCTGCAGTGTCTTCCCAAGATCCGATCACCTGTCTGTCTTCAGGCAGTTCTCTAACCTCTGGCACCTGTGCAAGGAAAAACATAAAAAAACAATGTACACTATGCACCACATTTTTAAGTCCGTCTTGCAAAAATACTGCTTTCTGACGTTCAATATGTCACACACTGAAATTAGGTTGTCGCATAGCTTGCAAGGCTGTGTTTCCAGCGAACCTATTGGTCAGTTGTTGAGCGCAATAAATGCCAGAAACCAAAAAAATTGGAGGGGAGAAATCTGTAAATCAGCCAAGCATACCATGAACTTAAATAAGCACTGATACACTACGTCCCATGACGTACTGCTACTTGGAATAAACAATAGATGCTTGCTGCATGTTCGACCTTTTGTGACGCTTTCTTGTACAATTTTTTGCACTGCTGTCTGTGGCGTGTATGCAGCAATGGCAATAATTGGTCATGTTCAGCTGTAACAGCTGCATTTTTATTGACATGAAATACAAGAGCACTTGTGTACCTGCACATATAGGTACAAATTAAGGAACGTTGGGTTGAATTTTTTGATGATGCATTCACTACAGCGTCTTATGTCTTCAGTGCTGCTTTGGGATGTTGGACACCAATTGTTCTTTTAACATGGTGCTATTCCATTTCATAGTTGATTATATTCTTTCATAGCATATTCAACCTCTATCAGAATTACTTTCTGTACTGTTTTTTCAACTAAACAAATGTGTGCTGGCACTTTTATGTTGATAATAAAAAAGTCTTTGGCATACAACCGAAATGCTGTTTCAAGTTATCTGCCTGTTTCAGTGGTACACAATATTATGCAAAAGATTAGTAGAGACAGTATACTTTGAAGAATGGCTAATTTCAGTTTCTGAGATGAACAATGAGTGAGACAATTGTGTACTAGGGGAGTTCTCCTTTGTTAATCTCTATCTTTGCCCTTTCCTAAACAGCAATCAACTAGGCCCCCAAAGTACACAGTTATCGTAAATTATCTCAATGTTTTCCTCTACCAGAAATTCATTGTTCACCGGCAAGGAGCCGAGCAAACTGTGGAGTAGCCAGTAGTAGGGCCATTTCGAGCTGCTGGACCCGGTTGTAGTGCAAAGCAGTCTCTCCTTCCTAAAAAAAAAAAGTATTTTAGCGCGCACATTTTAGAATAGTGTGGCGAGGTACATACTATTCCACTTTATGCATTTTGGCTTTCCTGCAACAAATCCTGCATGCTTGGGCATTTCCATATTTATTGAGATTTAGAAATGTTTCTAAAATATTTTCAATTACCTAGCAGATAGCGACATGCAAAAAAGAAAAAAAACACCAGAAACCACGGAACCCCAGGCTGTTGCCACTTTAGTTGTCGTGGCTTATACAAACATTAAGTATTGACTATAATAACATTATGATTGCTTGAGCATATTATACTCCCCACATTTATGCAAATATCTCAGCAATTTTCGTTTAATGTTAACGAAGCTCAACTCGTGTACCATGTATTATTCTCACAAAAGCTTGTGCTTCAGAATGAAAGGTTCAGCAAAGTATCGAGCAAGTTACTGCAATGCTGTGAGCGGCAGTACAGCGACTCAGGCGAGTATTTTAATTGGATACAAAGTAGATGGCCAGGACCCTTTTGGGCCTCCATACCATGGATGTTTTTCACATCTCGTTCATTGTTGAGACATTTCTATCTGTAGCCTGACTGAAAGGTAACACAGACGCCTTGGGTTGTATGGAACTGTAAATGCGGCACAAGTCCTGAAGCCCAGCACACGCAGCAGCACGATAACGCTGGCATCAGTAAAGACGTGCTAGTAAACATACAGCGGTAAATAACAGCGGCAACGCAACACAAACACTCAAAAGATTGCGGCAACATTTCCCTGCAAGCACAAGCATGCTGGTGAAACAACACTTTGTCGTTCGAGCGAAGCCTATTCCACGGCGAAGTCTACTCCACGGCGAAGCCTACTATGGCCGAATAGCCATAGTGTTTGTACTAAAATGCCATTGTTAGCACGTACTAAACTGGCTAATTCAATTATTCTTTGTCCAGTTACTGCAGAAGAAATCGAAAATTTCATTTCCAGAATTAGAAACAATGTAGCCGCCGGGTTGGATGGCCTGAGCGCTGTTGCTATAAAGCATGTGGCGTCTATCATAGCCTTACCGCTCACATTCATAATTAATCAAATGTTAGGGACTGGTATATTTCCATCTGACCTTAAACTGGCGCGTATAACTCCTGTTCACAAAGGTGGAGCCATCAGTGATATAACAAACTACCGACCGATATCTGTTCTGCCTATCCTGTCCAAAGTTTTTGAGAATGTCATTAATACACGGCTCAAGAACTTTCTCACTAAATACCGCGTTATGAATGATTCACAATATGGCTTCCAGAAAGGAAAATCTACTGAAATGGCATTATTGCTAATCAAGGATGAAATTCTTAGCAACATTGAAAACAGACTTTTTACTGTGGGTTTGCTTATCGATTTAAGGAAAGCATTTGATTGTGTAAACCATAACATTCTACTGTCACAGCTGCATGACTATGGTATATGTGGCGTCACCCATGATCTCATAAATAATTATCTTTACAATAAAAAACAGTGTGAAAGTCGGTGACTTGTCATCTCCGACTACTGTGGTAAAACACGGGGTGCCTCAGGGGTCGATTCTGGGGCCCTTATTGTTTATACTTTACATCAATGACTTGTGTGATGTGCCTAATTCTCCAAAACTGGTCATGAATGCTGATGATACTAATATTTTTTTTTCCGCACCAACTTTAGCTCACTTAAACACAACAATAAACAAAAACCTAATTAACCTTGAACAGTGGTTGAACTCCAACAGATTAACCTTAAATATAAAAAAACGAAATATATTATTTTTAAACCGCTCCATAAACAATGTGACTTCGAGCTCACCCTAAACTTTCAAGGAATGCCCCTGTAGCGCGTTGCTTCCGAAAATTTTTTGGGCGTTTGGTTCGAAGAAACAATGTCTTGGAACATGCATGTTAATAAGCTCACGACTGAATTAGGCAAAGCAGTTGGTTGCCTCTAAAGACTAAGGGAATTAATTTCAATGAAACTAAAGTATGCAATATATTATGCTAATTTTTACTCACGTCGTTCATATTGTACTTCAGTCTGGGGTACTACAACGGCCACCAACTATAACAAACTGGAGCGGCTCCAAAAGAAGGTACTAAGAATCTTTGAGAACTTTAATGGACACCCGAGCCTATTACCCACTGGTCCTCTATTCATTAAACATAATATGTTGAAAGCGTCGAAGTTATATGATTATAAACTATCTCTTTATATGTATAAAAATAAACTTCCAAGCGATACAGAACATTCCCCGTATGACTACAGCATACGTAACAGGCTAATACCAGTTCTGCGTACACACAGAAATTACAGTACATCTAGGTTGGATTACTGCATACCAACACTATACAACCTCTTAAAAACTCATTGATTTCAGCGCCCCTGTCGGCACGTTTAAATCAGAGGTGCATGATTACCTAATGAAGCAATGATCGTTTTGTCTTTTCTTTTCCTGGCTGTTTCATTTCCTGCAGTATTTATGCATTCTGTGATAGTGTCCATGTATGTTGTACCTGTATCAAGCAAGTTCATTTCTTCATAATAACCGTTTGTATTGTTTACAATATTGTTCATATTGATTGTATGTATGTACTGTGTACTGTATAATTGTTCGAATCGGTGAAATCCACTGCCTGTTGCTCTCTGTAGGCCCCCAGGTCCCGTCAAGCTGTCTGAGACAGCTTTTTGCCTGGGGGGCCCCCCAACTTGTGTGTTGGAAATAAAGTGGATTCTATTCTATTCTACAATTAGCATCTTATTCCGCAACCATAAACGCCACGATTTCATGGTTGCACATGTTAACCGGCACATTCTGTACTTACTGATAGCGCTTGCTAAGGTTGTCCATTTTCAGTCACAGCTGTTTCATGTTGTACGGTGTTTCTCCATGCGACAGCCCGGCATTGACTTCTTCCAGAATTTCCGCATATATTCGGGCATTCCTTATGTTCGACCGCAGTGCGGTAAGGTGGTCATCCCAAATGCATATAAGTGCCCTTGGTGTAGCGTCGGGCCAGTTACTGCGCCTTTGGCTCATTGCGATTTCAAACGACACTGGTGCACTCGCAATTGCCATGGCGTCCGCCATCTTGCCTGTTCGTCGGTTTGCGAGAGTAAACCGAGGTTGCCAAGCTCGGTTTGCGATACCCATGGTTAGGGGGCTAACTACGGTTACGTCTGCCATGTAGCTAGCAGTAACTGCGGTCAGCCGTAACCGTAGTTAGCTTAACCTTGGTTAAGGCTGTCTGTGTGACAGGGGTATAAGTGTGTGCGCATGTGTGTATACAGCCATACAATGCTCTCCCTCTTCGCCCCGCGAAAGCGTGGGATTGCAGTTGGATGCTGTAACTTGGGAGTCGATCTTTTACAATTCAGTGGCGATGGCATTGCACCAAGGTCATTGCACGTAACTTCTGCAGGCGGCGTATTTGCGTAACGAGGATCATTTTAGTTTCTCGCGCCAAAATATTTTTTTTTGTAGTGGAAGTAATCACACACTGAATAAAAGAGCTGGGGACGTCTGACGCAGGCCAAACAGTTGCCCCTGAAAACCACCGATGTATGATATCCTCATCTAGTGTTTACATACTGGCGATTGTCTGGATGGATTAATGGCAGCGATTCCATCATGCAGACCTGGTGCGCACCGTGATGACGGAACATGGGCTGACCTGGCCGCCGCAACCGCAGCCGCACCTCTCGCTGCTCGAAAGCCTGGTCGGGCTTAGCCTCACCCGCGGTTTACACCCGCTGCTGCGCATCGAGCCGGGTCCTTATGCCATGCGGCCGGGATTTTACGCGCTGCATCTGGACGTGGACCTGGCCATACTGAACGAGTGGAACTCGATTCGCTCGCGCCTCATCAATGATGGCGCGCTTGGAGCGTTCTTCCACGACATTGCTTTGCTGCTCAGTGGGAGGTAAGCCGCCTCCATACTATGGTGTACTGGAACAGGGCAGTGTGTCGTCCGGCGGCGAAAACTCTTTTTGCGATGGCGGTCTGCAGTGCTCGGGCACACCGGTCAACGGCAGTACCATCTGTCGCTGCAGCCTAGTCATTGTTGGCAAGCAAATTCATATGGGTGCCACGCAGGGCCTTCGAGATGCACGATTGCCGTTGTAACAGACGTGCATGTCCGTGCGGATCTCGCCGATTGCTTGCTGCTGTTTTAGAGTGCAGCTCCTTGGCACCCATTCCTGCGAAGAGCGTCGGCGTAACCAAGAAAACGAAGGATGAAAGAGCGAATGCGGAATGAAAGATGCAAAGAGGAAAGCGGAGGAGGAGGGTATGGCGAAAGTGTGAAAAGAAAAGCGTAGTGCGGCGATGATGGCTACGAGATAGCACCAGAGTAGCGCGCATCGTCTGGGAAGTCTGTCTGCGCTGGCTGCTCAACGCCTCAAGCGAACACATCTCTCTGTGTGTTCTGTGTACTATGTAGGCAAACAGCAGTGGTGCACGCAAGCTAACGTTTAACATCAACTCACCATTCTCTTACTGGACTAAACGCTGTAGAATTTACACATTCGTCGTCAGTATCACTGCTAATTATTGTCAAAGCAAACAGCATAGACAGCCTCATTTACATCGATTCCCACAGTGCGTGGGATCCGCATATGTTTTTCTTTTGCGAAACCTGGTGACCACTTTTTTGGCTGATGCAGGCGAAAGGGTGCTCGTACAACCCACCTGGCTAAGTACAGTTGGTGTTCCTTCCAAGCTGTCTCCTCCTCGTGTGTTTCGTCGTATAACTTCAAAATACTTTCATAGCAAAAACATGCGTGTATACGAATTGACCAAGCAGACGAACGTTCGTTTCTCTTCTGCAATCGAAACGTTGAGTACACGATCCGGTACACTTGTCCGTGATTGGAAACGTGCAATCTTAGATGGCTTCAAGAATTTACCCCAACAGTTGATTTTACTTAATGTATTCTTTTGCGAGACACTTTAATTTCACTTGGGTTTTGAAATTGTTTTAGTTAATAAATACAGACATTTACGCACTAGATATTTAAATTCCGCACGCTGAGCACACTGGTTGCTTGCAGCGCCCTGCTGGTGGTGTCATAGCAAAAGTTACCATGCTTCTCCCGTTGTTTTGCTATGTGGAAGGCACCCCTTACAAAAATTTCTAGTAACTTTCTATATAACTTTGTTAGAGAAATGTTACTAGAACCTATCAACGGTCTATCAAATTTTTTCATACCGTTTTGAACTTCCTAGATACTTCATAACAACATCCTATAGACTATTGGCCATCGATATTGATATGAAACTTTTTTTACAAACTTTATTTCAACGATGAATTAACATGCTTTCGACATTAAAAGCAGGATTTACTGACCGTCTTCATACTTTTTAGAAACGTTCTTCCAACTTTCTGTTCCTTAACCTAGAAATATCCTACCAACTTTCTGTTCCGTAACCTAGAAACATCCTACCAACTTTGTCCCTTGACCTAGAAACATCCTACCAACTTTCTGTTCCTCGACCTAGCAACAGTATTCCAACTTTCTGTTGCCTATCCTAGAAACATTCTAGCAACTATTTTTGTGTTTCAAACATGCTTGTGACATTTAACGAAATTTTGCCGGCATATTTTGGTGCTGTTCTGATGTAACCTTGAACAAAAGACACCAATCGTTTCAAGAAAACTTACATTTACTTTTCACTTTTAGATACATTAAAACCCGCGAGCGAGCAAGGAGGACAGCGAGTTTTTTATTTCACCGGTCGTTGCATCAAAGTGTCTTGCCGTGTAGCCTAAGGGAAGAGAAAATGCAAGAATAGTTAGTTTAGCCTCATGTATTTGTCAGTGTATCTGGACGGGACAGCACACAGGAGTAATCCACAAGATTTTAACTTCAAATGACCAACGAAAGCAAACATTTCAGTTGCCTGTGTTGTCACACATACTTAGAATAGCGTTGACACGCCTTGGATCTAAAGCCTCTTTTTGGGCGGCGTCCTTGTGAGCGTTGGAACGCCGCCCAAAAAGAGACTTATTCTCCAGCTCTTCTGCTGTGAACAGCACTTTAAGTAGACCCCGGGCAAACCTGGATCCCGAGTTCTTCGCATCCCGTCGCAGTCGTGTGAGCGTACCATCATCAAGGAGAATACCTTCACCAAGGTCCACCTGAAAACAGAAAGCAAATATTAGTTCTGGTTTTTATGCTTCCTAACTAAAATATTTGTTTTTTCACTGCTATAATATTCGACAAATGATCGTCACTTATTTAGATGGTCTACTGTAAGCAGTCGTGCTATGATACATCCACATAAGTGACTTCGCACCAAAAGGTGTGGTTTGTCCTATAGGTCTCTCGCACACTTCCAGTGAGTCAGTATACAATAGAGATTTGATGGCTTCATTTGGCATTGCTGCATCTAGCCTATCTACCTCAGGCACAACTTGCAAAATTGCTGCTCCGTTTCACTCTTCAGAAATGAACAGTGTTGCAGATTTTGACTAATTTATTTCACCTCAGCAGCGAAATTCAGGCATTATGCAGGCTTTGCCACCAACTCATCTTTCGTCCTAATTAGTCATTTTTCATTTGAGGCAGTCCCACTCTATGGTCCACATATTCATTAAAATCAGAACTCCTGCTCCTTGCTTCAGTCCGTTTGCTCATACATCTTCTGTTCTCC
Organism: Dermacentor silvarum; assembly: GCF_013339745.2. Lineage (NCBI taxonomy): Eukaryota > Metazoa > Arthropoda > Arachnida > Ixodida > Ixodidae > Dermacentor > Dermacentor silvarum. The sequence continues at coordinate 29,881,136 of NC_051155.1, forward strand.
CAATCATGCACTTCCGCAGCAGATCTCGCCTTGGTCTTTATAGTATCAACATCAGGGGCATCTCACCATGCTAGTGGCTTGGATGAGCATGATGTCATAGGTGTATGCCAGATGGAGTGTCAGGCTGAAAGTATCTTACAGCCTTCAAAATAATGGTGTTGAATTTGGCTAGGTGATCATTCAGGACTATACAAGTTCTCTGCAACAGTACATTGCACCGCACTGGTTAATGCCAAAAGCATTTTATCCACATACCTGTGCACTTTCTGCATGTGCAGCATCTACTTACAATCACGACATCACAAATGTTCTAGGCTCGTACAGACTAGCAGTTCACATGGCACACTCAGGTGGTTGGCAATAGCCATGCCTGCATGTGCGTGTGTGCATGCAGTACTGCTACAGGTGGATTAGCTTTACAAGTTGTCGATTGGCATGTCATAGAGCACATGCCAATTTCAGACGAGAATGCCTACGTACAAAACAGGCCTATGAGTTGGGTTGTTGAAGCCCAATTTGACAAGTGCTTCGGACACAATTGCTTTCGGCATAGGCCTTTAAATACAGTAAAAGCTCGTTAATTCGACCCTCGTTAATTTGGGAAATCTGTTAATTCGGACACATCCTCCGGTCCCGGCAGGCGTTTGCATTATTTAATGCAATGAAACACTTGTTAATACGGACGTATTTGGCCACACATCGGTTAATTCAGACAACTCTCAGTGCTCGGCGAGCGCGGAGCGATGCAAACGAGCCATAACTAGAGTGTACTCTACCATAATGGCGTGAGCGTCCACCGAAACGAAGCGACGGAGTTCGCATCGCCATAGCCATCAGTGGAAATCGTACGGGAATCGTACGAGCACCGCGTTGGCCACACGCCTTCAAAAATGCGTAGTTGCCATCCGTGATCGCGTTGATAGCGGCCGCAGTTTCATCCACAGCGGTTGCGGCAAAAAGTAGTTTCGTTTTCACTCAGTGTCTGTGCCGTCAGGGAATGGAATACGAACTCTTTGAAAAGAAAAAAAAAGAAAAGTTGTCGCAGTTTCACCTGAAAGGCGAAGCATCAATTGCGATAGCAAATTTGTAGAGAGCTATACGGAGTAATGATATTAGCTTTATCAGCTGTATAAACTTGGACATGCAGCAGCACCGGCAACACGCAGAACTGTTGTTGACGCCGTCGGCGTTTTGCCCGCGTTCGCTCAAAATGCGTGCGGCGTTGGTGACTGTTGCCGGAGCCTCTGATATAAATAGGCACTTGGTGCCGCAGCTAAACGTCGCCTCCCTTCCCTCCCCCCCCTCCCCCACGGCCTCTCGCGCATCGGAAGAAGGCGCGTTTGCTCTACATATATGGTGATTGTAAAGGAGGAAAGAGACGCCTACTTCTGCAGCCCTTCAGCGAGCACGGCGCAGAACGCGCGTTTGTTCTCAGCCGAGCGTTCACTCCCCGAGAAAGCGCGCGCCCCTCGCGCCCTTTCACTCGCACACACAGCGTTTGGCGCGCGGCGACGATTTCATCTCCATTGACGTCATACGGAACCTCACGGCGACGGCGACGCGGACGGCAGAAATCTGCTTTTGAGTGTCCATATAATTGATCGCAATAAAAGAAATTTGAGCCACTCCACGCCGCCGCGCGTTGTTTTCCATCCTTCTCCGCATTGCCAGCCTCGCGAGCCTCTGTCCCGTTGCCCTTCCGCCCCGCCGAACACGAACGGTCCGCGCCCATAGCTCTGTAAGCCACGCCACCCTCCGAAACATGAATGGACCGTGCCAAAACAACGTTAGTGTCCGCCGAAACTAAGCGGCAGAGTTCGAATCGCTGTAGTAATCACTAAAAATCCTACCGGAATGACAACGCCGGAAGGCTTCGTGCCTATTTGTGCCTTTAAAGCTTGCGTTTACCGCCGCACATAGCACCGCGTTGGCCGCGTGCATTCATGACTGCGTAGTCACCATCCATGATCGTCTTGATAGCGGCCGCGACTCCGTCCGCCGCGGTTGCGGCAAACAGTAGTTTCGTTTTGACTCGGTACACACGTCAGCCGTGTGCCTTCATAACTCGGTAGTCGCCATGCATGATCACATCGATATCGACAGCGGTTTCGTCCGCAGTTGCAGCAAACGGTAGTTTCGATTTGACTCTGCGAGCATCGGCCGCGCGCCTTCAGAACCGCAAGGTCGCCGTGCATGATCGCGTTGACAGCGGCCACGGTTGCGGCAAGCAATAGTTTCGTTTTTACTCAGTGCAAAGCTGTCCAGGATGAAGAGAGAGATTGCGGTTGTGAAGAGGAAGAGGCGCACCATCTACATCGCGATGGGCGGCGACCCGGCGACATTGGCGAAAAAATAAACGGGATGTGCGCCCTAGTGAAAAGCGCGTCTAAGATGAACACGCGCGCCGCGGCCGCGATGTGAAGGAAGTAGCGAGACCTTCGCCACTGCGAGGTCTAATCAGTCACGAGATGACGAGAATTGCAGCTTCTGCATTGCGTTTATGCAAAATAGAAACAGAATTTGGTGATTCATACTGCAAATAAGAGCGTGTTGACGTAGTAAGCATTTGTTTATTGTTTTCTTGATACCCTCGATAATTCGACATTCGGTTAATTCGGACATTTTTTTCGGTCCCGTGAAATCCGAATTAACGAGCTTTTACTGTACTAAGGAGAAACATTGAAACAATACAGAACATCATGTTTATCTCTGCGTATATGAAATAAGCCATTTGTACCATACGATTGTGAAACCATAGGGAACGCAAAGTGTGTGGCGATGCCACCAACTTTGATTGCTGTTAGCCACATGCATTGAGCTGTTTATCACTACAGAAGGGTTACAGTCTTACAAAGACTACGTGCAGTTTTACAGGAACTAAACTTAAGAGTACAATGTGGAAGAGTTTGTATTTTACTCAGTCAGTTTGAACTATGGCAAGCAGGCAGCTGAAAAGCACCTTGCTTGAAGCAAATGGCAAATCCTGCAAACCAATAAACTCTTAGTTACAGGACCAATGTGTAAACTAATGTTAAAATTAGGCTGCTACTATCAAGCATGCCAAAGCAGAGGGCTCTTGATTAATACGGTGATGTGATTGGCCGAGAAGATTTTGGGGCAGCTTCTTGGAGCAACCAAAAGTGCGCTTTGGAGCAGAAAAGCGACCTTTTGGAGCATCTCAATGCTTATTCTAAATGGAAAAATTGCCTTTGAGAGAAGCAAGTGAGCTTACAGTAGGAGGAAGCCCAATTTAACGGGAAAAAAGTAAATTTTTACCAAGAATCATTTAGCTCAACATAAAGTTGTGGCGCCAGAACATGAGAATCCCATGCATGATGATGAAGTAATGACGACAACAGTGTAATGCCAATGGCATCATGGCAATAGAATGACAACTGTATTAAGATGATGGTGTGACGAAAAGTAGATGATGAAGCTGGGATGACGATAATACAGCCACTACAGCAATTAGATGGTAGTATGACCACAAACCACTCTAATCTCTGCTTTAGCTTTCCAGTTTGCAGGAGGCTGGGCGATAAAATGACGGGTACTCTAGAAGTGCACATGGAATTGGGAATTTGGGAAACTCGACTATGGAAGAGCTTTAGGAGTGTGCAATGCTCGCTTGCTAAGCTACACCAGCAAAAAAACAGCAATATAGCAGCAGTGAAAGGAAGACAAACAAGCTCAGTAGCCTGTGTGACGAGTTGCCCCCGTTCAGCAAAATTTTCAGCTGTCATGTACCCACCTGACGAAACCACAGGAAAGTCGCATCACAAAAAGGCTTTGCTGTATCAGCAGAACACTTTTCCATAAAGCTTTATTAAGTAAGTTGTGTGCTCTCACCTCCTAAGCGCCATTTCAGCAATGGCCGGAGCCCGCACACTCTAGGCACGTAGTAGCCAGACTCTTGTACCCATGTTTTACTTCCTCCATATGCACACATGATGAGTGCATGTCATAAATGATGTCGCTTGTTAGATGAGTGTTTTTTAAAGTAGCAGAAAACACCTTTTTGAGCAGCTTTGGAGCACATTGTCGAAACTGTAGCAAGATTTGCATTTTGGAGCAGCAATCACACCATTGTTAATATTGACTATAGTTGACGTATACAGTATAGGCACATTTAACGTACACAATATAGGCAAATGGGAGTTTATGCATTTTGCCTCTTCCAAGAAAGCAGTCGCCACAGCCAAGTGTTCTGGCAAGTGGAAAGCATTTTCTTTCATTCTGTGTATGTGTCATGTGAGTGTTACTGCCATGTAGGACCCTGGGCCTCCGTCAAGCTGCTGCGACAGCTTTTTGCCTAGGTTCCCCTCCAGTTCCTTGTTTCTGGTAAATAAAATTGATTTATCAACAGCCTAAAATGTCAGATGAATATATATGTCAGATATATGTCAGATGTCAGATATATATGTTATTGCCCAATGCTCAATGTAGTTTCAAAGTTAGAACAGTCAAAGTTTTAGCAAAAAGGTAAAATAAAAGATGTAGTAGCTGCTCTATGCAGCAGGCTTTCCTAATAAAAGCAAAGCAAGGTGTTATGCAATGTCTTCCATCAAATGAAAAAAAGTTCTGATAAGATAAAACAATACAATCTTAATTTCCATGGGTCAGTTACCCCCACAAGACAATCTGCCCCGAGAAATCTCATTAGCTTCTTACTTTTAACGCTGACACGACTGCGACAGGCTCAGCAGCCTCACCACTGTCAGCTTTGTCAAGAATAAGCTTCAGGCGCTTGACCATCCTTGCGGAGTCTGCAAAAAAAAAAAACTAAGAATAAGTGAATTGTACCTTGGTTGAAGGTGCACTTGTTGATCTGACTACGCTGGCCAATTCTTAATGCGATTCACTTGCTGGTGATAGTGTTCCTAGTGATTACTGCTGCAATGCCACTTTCTACCTCAACAATTTCTGACACTGGCTTTTTAATAATACACTTCATTTCTGTAGACTGAGTAGCATTGTGCCGTTTAATTGGAAATTTCAAGTTGTCTAGCACTGCAGGTAATAACATAAACTCATACTTCAAAAATACAAAAGTTTACAGCTCCATTATACTTGTCACTTTTTACAGACTTCTATATTGCCAGATGATTGGCAAGTGGTTAAGGTGGTTCCGCTACCGAAATCTGGCAATGCCCATTATCTTCTCAACTGGAGGCCAATATGTCTTTAACCAGGATAGCCTGGAAACTTCTAGAACACATTTAGTGAAAGATGCTACATTTTTTAGTTTATTCCTTCCTCCTTGGTCGGATTTATCTGCAGCATTTGCACTGAGCAGAAATTTCGTTTTGATTCTGTGGAAGGCATGCAATGTCACAAACAGTGTTGTCGAGAATGAAAATCGACTCCACTGCAGCTCACGCACGATGGACGACATCGCGATGGACGATTATACTGGTGACAATATAATTGTGGTCTTTTTGGTTGGGAATAACATGTCTACTGTTGAATTTCCCGCGTTCATACTACAAGAAAGAAGAGGACAAGGATCGGACCAGGGAGCGCGTTCTAAGGGACTAGCCTGCCATCTTGGACGTTCTGGGCTCAGGTGGACGCTAATAAACGCCTCTCTGCGTCTCGAGTTTTTGTCGGCTGTTCCGTGTGCCACGTACTCTAACATTTGGTGCCGAAGAACCCGGGAGGCGACAGCCGGGAGCTACCGTCAAGGGACTTCGCTGGTGGCTACCGACTGGAACCACTGCCACGAACCACGGAGGTATACGGATCAGCGGACCGCCATGGATAAGCTCGAGTTGAAGCGAGCCACAAGAAGGGCCCAAAACACCAGGATCATTCAAGAGGCAAGTGCGGTGCTAGAAAACAATGCCGTGACATTGCGACAGATCGACTGTATTTACGAGCGGCTCAAGAAAAATAGCGATGAATTGAAGAAGATTAATGATGAATTAGAAAGCCACATAAGTGAAGAGGCATTCGAGGCGGATTACGCAACCGTAATTGAGTATGAGGACAACACGACCCGCATCTTAGCCGAGCTCCAGAGCAAATGCCGCCAGCAGTCCGAAACCGCTTCATTCTCATCGCCAGTCGATGTTCGCGACATGCCGGTGGCCACGGGGCATTCTGAAAGGCCAGGAGTCAAGTTGCGGAAGCTGGTAATTAATGCTTTCGACGGTGATCTGTGCAAGTGGAACGCGTTCTGGGAGCAATTCGACCAGATCATCAACCAGAACGGAACTCTTACAGCTATCGACAAATTCAACTACCTGAGGTTATTTTTGAAAGGAGACGTGGCGACAGCTATCGCGGGGCTGCCTACCACCGAAGCGTGTTACGTTGACGCCTTGGACATGCTAAAAAGACGTTTCGGGAACAAGAAGTGATTGGAGCAGGAGTATTTCTCAAGGCTTCGAAGGCTCACTCCTGTGCGTTCTTCTAATGAAGTAACAAAACTTCGCAAGTTGTACGACCAGGTGCTCATTAACACGCGGGGACTAGAGGCGCTTGGCGTGAGCAAGTCGTCTTTCTCGTCGATGCTATGCGACGTTCTGCTCAGAGCACTGCCACATGACATTGTCGTAGCGTATCACAGATCTTGCGCTACACAAGCTGCAAGTTCCGCCAATGACAACGTCCAGCAAGCCACGGAGCTAGAGCGTCTGCTGCAGTTCGTCTGTATTGAACTGGAAAGCCTAGAAAAGAGTGACTTTGGGGAGCAAAAAGTATACGACGAGGCGACTCATCCTAGAGACAAGAATCGCCGGTTTGACAGTGCGATCCCAACGTCATCAGTGCTTCATAACCAAGCTTCAAAAACACCTCTGGATACGGGCTGCATTTTCTGCAAGTCAACGCAGAATTTGACGGAGTCTTGCCGTACAGACTTATCGCTGTCAGAGAAGAAAAAACTTCTCGCCGCCGACATGCGGTGCTTTCGATGCACCATTAAAGGCCACCGTGCAAGGGATTGCAGACGGAGAATTGCGTGCTCCGAATGCAGAGGTCGTCATGCGTCTATTATTTGCGACCCAGATAAGCTAAACTGAAAGGCCCATGAAGACGTGAAAGGCAGCAGTACGACTGTATGCGCAGCTACAACTAAGAGCAACGAAAGAAGTGACACTTTGACGTGCGTACTCCTACAGACTTTTCGAGCATGGGCAGTGACAGATTATTCATGCCGTTACATCAGAGGCGTGTTCGACGGAGGAAGTCAACGTACGTTCGTAACAGAAGCTCTCTCAAGGCGGTTAAAGTTGAGGTGTCTTGGCTATAAAACCATAGCAATAAACACACCGAAAAGATTTCACATCGTCGAGCTTCACCTCCGCAGTCAGCATTCTGACGTTGAAGTTGCATTGAGAGCCATCGAGATACCCCACATTTGCCAAGACAGATCAGCCAACACGATGACTTCTTCGTTCGTCACATCATTCAAAGGAACCGGCCACGATATTGCCGATGAACTGATCCATCCATCCATTGAAAAAGAAAACGGAGTAAGTGTACTAATTGGCTCAGACCAGATGTGGGCGGTGATGACAGGTGAACTCTCCAGACCGGGAAACGAGGAAACACTCATCGCTATGAACTCAAAGTTTGGATGGATCTTTCAAGGGAGCACCGAGCACTTGTCAAAGCCAATCAACTCACGAGTCATGAATCTGCAAGCAAGCCAGCCGTCTGCAGAAGATGAGCGGTTGTTGAGTCGGCTGGAGTTGCTCCAGAGGGAAGTCGACAAGCTGACAGCCACAGTGGAGAACCTGTCCAAGCAGCATGATCACTTGCTTGTGGAGAGGGACAGCCAGGCTCGCCAGCTTGCCCTGCTCACTGAAAAACTCAAGGAAAAGGATAAAGATACACAGACTGCCCACTTCACATGCCGAGCTACAGAATCACAGATTGACAAGCTGCAAGACAACCTAAACAGCAAGGATAGTGATGTCGTGAGGCTCACATGTCGAGTGAGAGAGTTGGAAGCAGAAGCTGCATCAGCAGCCGAGTCCACCCGGCTGAAGGAGGAACTTCAGAAGAGCTCTGACATGCGCCCAAGGCTCGTCGAGCAAGTGGAATCGCTTCAGGACCAGCTCGCCAAAGAACAAACTGTCAACAATCAGATTTTTGGGCACTTGAGGCACCTAGAGGAAGATCTTTCTCTGGCACGTACCGAAGCAGCCACGGCTCGCTCCGACGCAACCAGTCTGGAGCGCTTGCTTGCCACATCTCGGGAGCATCGCTGCCAGACAGACATTGCCCTCGAAAGGATCTCTACCGAGACGGAAAACATGAAGCAGGAGGTGCAAGCAGGAGCCACGAGCAGGGCAGCCCAAAATGAAGAGAACAGTTTTCTCAGAAGCAAGCTGTCAGAGTTTGAGCATACAGTGGAGCAACTAAGGCAACAAGTCATCAGTGAGCAATATGCAAGGGTGATTGAAGTCTAAGCAGGAGAAGATGGACACGTTCGCTCTTGCAAGATAAAGCGACAAGACGGCCTCGTCACAAGGGCCATCCAAAGACTGTTTTCGCTTGAACTACAGGCATGATCGCACTTTGCGACCGGGAATGTGTTGAATTTCCCGCGTTCATCCTACAAGAAAGAAGAGGACAAGGATCGGACCAGGGAGCGCGTGAGCGCGTTCGAAGGGACTAGCCTGCCATCTTGGACGTTCTGGGCTCAGGTGGACGCTAATAAACGCCTCTCTGCGTCTCGAGTTTTTGTCGGCTGTTCCGTGTGCCACGTACTCTAACACTACTAAGGTGAAGACATGCGTGCTTGTCGGTGACTGTGACACTATATCTGTACGCAAAGTTAACAAGGTTTAGCATAATTAATACAGTAGAACCCCGCTGTTACGTTCCCGGGTGCTGCGTTTTCCCGGCTGTTACGTCGTTTTCGGCCGGTCCCGGCACAGCTCCCATAGAACCCAATGCATTGGTAACCCCGCTGTTACGTCGCAACAGTGGGACCATTCCCGCATCATACGTTGCGAACTGCCACACCGCGCCGGCCCAAGCGGCCATTTTGACTTTTCATGTCGCTTGGCTTGGTTGCTTGACGATGGCATTGGCCGCCCAAAGTGCTGGGGGCGACATTTATTACGTATTTTCGATTTCCGCCAGCAAAAGTATGGCCTTTGATATCCGCTTTTGCTATCTAAAGATGATGTCTATGACGCGTTGCGGCCCTAAAAGTAGTTTTGGCTCATAGATGTCCAAGGGCGATAACGCCGTCGCCGCGCGCCGTATGCTTTCTTTCGTGCGCGAGACGCAGTCGTCGGCTCCCCTCTCACGCTTTCACTCACACATACAGCATACGACGCACGCTTTCACTCACACATACAGCATACGTCGCCGCGCGCCGTATGCTGTACGTGCGAGTGAAAGCATGCGAGGGAAGCCGCGCGGCCGTATGCTGAATGTGCGAGTGAAAGCGTGCGAGGGAAGCCGCGCGGCCGTATGCTGAATGTGCGAGTGAAAGCGTGCGAGGGAAGCCGCGCGGCTGTATGCTGAATGTGCGAGTGAAAGCGTGCGAGGGGAGCCGACGACTGCGTCTCGCGCGCGAAAGAAAAGCAGGGAGGAAGCGCGCCTCCTTCCGTTGCGCTCGAGGCACCAGCGAGGGAGCAAAGGGGGGGGGGGGGGTAGCGGGCAGCGTTGCGCTCTGGCATCATACTGCGCGGCGGCGCGCGGTCCCGCGGGCCTTATCTTGAAAGCGATCTGCGTGGGGGCAGATTCTACGCAGTGTAGGTGCGTCGGCGGCTCGTGGCTTTGTGCGTGCTGCGTGTTCTCGGCGCTCAGTTTGGGTTGAAGCGATAGACAACGGCACGAAGGTCACTTCGCTCGCTTCTGCAGCGGCGCTTAACTGCGCGTGTCCGCGCTCATCGAGTGTGATGCGTTCATGTTTGTCTGTGGGCACTGACACCATGTTTGTTAATTAGTTAATAACCGAATGTTTACAAATTTATACAGACGATAAAACTAATATTCTTACTTTGTATAGCTCATCGCAATCGATACTTCGGCTGTCGGGCGAAACTACTTTTTGTCGCACGTAAGAATTAAAATAATATTGTGTGCAGTTCAACACTACTCCCATTGCTCAATTTTTCCTGTTTCCTGGCTCTTGCGTTTCCCGGCTCTTACGTTTTTTTTTACGGTCCCGTGAAAAACGTAACAGCGGGGTTCTACTGTACAAGCAATAATTTACCCCAAGGTAGTTTTGTCGTAATGGCAAAAGACGCGTGGCAAGCTTTGATTGTGAGTGTCGAAAAATAACCTGTGCACTTCTAGCGAGCAGCATCACGTTGCAATTTGATCTTTACTTTGCTAAATACTGGAAATTTTTTACAGCATCCATTATTTTAAAAAATTGACGGTTGGAAATACCACAAGTGTAGCGCTTCAACTGGATTACAGACAATAGTGGACATGTTCTCGAAAGATCAGGTAGAGTTCTAGCAATAACACAGCACGCGGCCTTCAACCCAGAGTGATCTTTGTTATGCTCTTGATAGTGGCCACTTACAAAAACTTCAGAGAAGACTCCAGCAACTTTACAGCAATGTTACCCCAACATTTCATCAGACGTGTGCACTTACCAAGACAGTCCTGCGTTTGCTGGAGCTGCACTTTCGTTTTTTGCAGCTCACTTTCAAGGCGCTCAACAGTGGCCTGTAGTTGCTCCACCACGTCATCCTGAAAATGTAGCATGTATAAAAACCAGTGGCATGAAATAAAAACTGCGTATGTTGGCTTCAGGCACTATGTACAATGTTTTTACCATGAACCACAATTTAGAATCCATCAGCATGGCAGATTTTAAATAACAGCTTGCTTAGAACTTGGCTTTGGTTTCTCGCATCACCACAATTGCACAATAAAGAGCAGATGTTTCAGTGAATACATGATTTCTTTGCATTGGATAAGCTATAATCTGTTCTAGAGCCATTCAAACAGCAGCACAAGCAGAAGCGCCAGAGAGAACAATGATTGTTCAGCAAAGCCAAAACTGCCGCAGCCCCTCAGCTATCCACCACTACAAAGCATATGAGTCACTTAGTATGTTACGCTCTTCAAAGGCAAAAATCTCTCTAAAATTTCTCCACTCTGATTGATCAAACCCGCGTCATGTATATATATTAATACAATCTTATTTGAATATATATTCTAACTCGCACCATGCAGAGAATTTGTTGCACAGGCATAACCAAAATGCCTTGCTAAGCGAGTGCAGCAGGTATCAAACCCATGCAGTAAGAGCCACTTGCAAAAAAACAAAATTATATTATAAAACAAAAAGTAACACTAAATCAGTTTGCACTGATAAAGCATTCCTTAAAACTCAAATTTAGTAAATCTTGCAGTCATAGGTTGACTATGAGCATAAAATACCAGTCATTTCAATTTTTGAATTTCATGCTTAACCCCGAACCAGTACATTAGCATGATGCCACGAATTTCGAAGCATCTTTTTGTATTTGGACCATGCTGGCTTAGTACAAATTTAGTATTTAGTACCGACAAACATCTAAATAGGCCATCAAAATCAATGACGTAACGACAAGCTGGTGCAGAAACTTCAAGGTGGTGCAGCCACCAGTGTTTCCTTTATCAGAATTTCTGGCTTACCACTCTTCTCGCAGTAGGCGTGGTGTTTTTTGGCATTCTAGAATGGTAATTTACTAATGCAAGTGATACATTTTCTTTAGTCTCCTTAAAAGAGAGAACATAGCAGTAATTAGACGACACAAAGGGCCAAGCAAGGCAATTGCATGGTGAGAAACTTGAAAGCTTGAGATTGAAAAGAAAGGTTACAGGTAGTGACGCCTCATTTGAAGATCGCATTTTTCACAAGATTAGGTGGAATGCAGTAGACCATTGGTATGATCCCAATCCACAACCACCGCATGTCCAATGCTCTGTGCAAGCTGCTGTTTGATCTGTGACTGTTCACAATTTTCCAACCATGGCTGTGATGCTGCTACTGCCACTCCTTGATAGCAACAGATGACAGGTGGTGTCTTGCACATACGTTACAGGAATAACGGGATTTTGAGTTTTCAAGAAAATTTACCCTGTCCTCGCTCTCACTCGATGGGACGTTGCCACATGCTGCCACACAGTTGTTTCTTTTTTTTTCCATAGAGGCAAGGTTCCCTGCAAGCAAAATAGTGAATCAACTGACCACACGAAATGACCCAGCAAGTGCAAGAAGCATTTTTCAGAAGCGGATGGTTCAGTTTAAAACATCAACTAGCAATGATGTAGAGACGAGCAATTGCCTGACATTTCTGTAGTACAGATAAACTGGATTGTAAACATTGTTATGAAATACTGCAAATTGACCGGACAGCGCTCTTTAAGTTGTCAGCTGCATGTTTGCTAGCTCGGTATTCATTTACTTTCACATAGTCCTGCCTCACACCATAACACACAATAATTACGGGTTCATCCATTAACGAAACAGGTGCAAGTGTGTAGTTAAATATGTTTTATCAACAGGCCCACATTAACATATGCAGTACTTCTGGTCATCACAAGTTTTCTGTGTGTCGTAAGTTCTCATAAGGCAGCATTACAGAGGTAAATCATGTCCTCCAGCAATGTATGTAGGAAAGTACAGGTGCCTCAGTAAGTAAACGGGAAGTGCAAGCGGTCACCAAATGGCATCTACGTGTGCTAGCGGCAGCAGCGTGTACTACAGAGCATGCGCAAAAGAAATCTGCAGTGACGGTGCGATACGCTTTCCACTACTGTCTCATCGACGGCTCAGGTGAGAGCGCTTCTTCCAGCGGTAAACGCTAGGGGAAGTTTCTCCTAGCAGTGTTTCAAGGAAAAACTCCGCGCCGATAAATTTTGCGCCACAGCCCGAGCTTTGTTTCTTGAGGTGTGGGACGATTGCCCTTCTTGGCAATTAACAATCTCTCTTGTCTCTGTGTGGCTGGGAACATCATGGTGGCAGTGCCGCAATTCAGTTATAGTACTTAAGCGTGGTAGCCCCCTACTGCTTCGACTATGTGCGGTTATAAACAAGTTTTATTCAAAAGTGCATTAAAAAAAAGAAAAGGATACGCTTCTTTAAGAGCAGCTTACCATCGATAAGAGGTTGCTACGAGCGCAAAAACTTCCCCTAGCGTCGACCATTGCAACAAGTGCTCCTTCACCTGAGTTATCGATGAGGCAGTGGTCATAAGCAGATCGGATGGTCACCACAGATTTCTTTCCTGCATGCTTTGTAGTACGCGCTGCCACCGCTCACACATTCCGTTTACTTTGTGGGACACTTGCACATCCACAGGTGCCTTGGGAGTGATATGAATTGGAGGTGCCTAATGGGCCACTTTACATGCTCTCCAGTTTCTGTCCTACAAACATGCCAGTGAGTGTGTCTGTTCTCTATGGAATGCCCCAAAGGAACAAAGGATTTCGAAGTACCATATGCTGAAAATTCACAAATTTCACTGCGACAACTATTCACCTTCAAGCACATAAGCCTGTCAGTGTATAATGTAATTTCTGTCATATGCTTGGGAATGCAAGAAAATATATGGAGAAATGTGGAAAAAAATAGAGGCAGTGTCAAGTGACGAGAACTAAGTGGTCTCACATATGATGGCACGTGGTACGTGTTCTCACTGTGCTGTGAAGAAAACTATGTGGTTTTGTGCAATTGTGGTGCGTGTCACCTGTTGCCATTCAGTGCTGCTGTGTATGACAAACCAGCTGGTTCTCACTGGCTTACAAAACTAAGTACAGATGCACATTGCATGGTTATTAGAAATAAATGTGGTACCACTGTCAACATTACACATAACAGTCCAATGATGGGATCACATAATGCTACTGCATTGCAGTTGCTTGAGAAAGTTCTTTTTTTTTTTAAGTTGAAAAAAAAAAACTGCCTAATAACCCCTAAAAAGAATGCAACACGCTGCGATTTACACTACCAGATTCCTGGAAGCACTAACCCCCGTTTTCACAAACCAAACTTATCACGATAAGGCTTACTTACGAAAGGACGAGAAAAGGTTAAGTGTAAGGAAAGAACAAGGTGCGTTTCGAAAACGAACTTTAACGCGCCATAAGTGCGCCTTATGAAAGGCACCCTTTCCTTGTAAAGTGTTTGACCTGGGAGCGAGGCTAGATAATTTTGTGCGACGAAATATTTAGTTTGACAAGATATAAACTGCCTTTATTACAAGAAAGCAATTATGGCGTGCCCACAAGCACCTGTACATAAATAATGTATAACTGCCTGACAAAACGTGGTAAAATGCTCGCTGTTTTTGTTGAGTCCGCCATTTACGTCCGGCCACGTTGATCTAACCCACTCGACGCAGCGCATTTTTTTTTCTTTCCTCTGCACACCGACGTCTCGAGCTCACGTTTTTTTCCTTCCACCGTTGTTTTGTCTTGTTTTTCCTATGATTTATTTTTCTTATATTTAGAAGAAGTCGTGCATTATATTACTTATTTTTTATCAGTCTAATTGTTTAAATAGTTCTAGTGTTTTTTTTAGCTTCTAAAACTCGTTCGGGATGGAGCAGCGTAACATCAACTTTACCGACGAAGAGCGCACCATTCTCATGGATCTGATGGATAGACACCGTGATGTGCTTGAATGCAAAAAAACTGACGCGGTGTCTATCCACGCAAAGAAGAAGACGTGGGAGAAGTTGGCCGACGAGTTCAATAGTTCCCACAACATGCGGCCACGAACGTCGAAGCAGCTGAAGAAATGCTGGGACAACTTGAAGGAAAAGTGGCACCGTGCTAAAGCTGAAGACACGCGTGAACTGTTCCAAACAGGTGAGCTTTATATTATTCCTCATGTGCCGAAATTGCTCCAACTTGCTTCTCGATGAATATATATATAGTTCACAAAATGCACGGGAAAACACGGGAATCGATCGCTGCAGCTGATTTCGAGCGCCGACAACAGCTTGTGCGCGTGCATAGAGAACAGTGGTGAGGACGTAGTAAATTCAACACCAGAAATAATGATGCACTGAACTTGGTTGATTGTAACACGAAGGCAAACAAAGGCATTGGAAGTGCGTGCGCTCGTATGTTTTCCGCGACAGACTTGCACGACCGGCATACTTGCTCTCGTGTTTAGGTTTCTTGAAGGCTGTCAAAGGACGTATTGCTGTTACAGGAACGCTTCGTTATTGGTTTGCAAAGCATGCAAATGGAGTCATTGGCAGACAACTGTCAAGTAGCTTTGCGTGTAGGCTTGTCGTTTGCCGTAACGAAATACCAGGAGCAAGCAAAACTTGTCCAGAGCAGCTCATTATCATGTGCATGGTGCCCTGTGTCTATATTTTGTTTGTGCTGGGCTAGCAGGACCCCAAAATGATTTAAGGCAACTACACGATGTGTGCATATGTCTCTGGCAGTATTTTCGAAGCAGTGGAATGGAAGAGGCATGATTGAAATTTTAGTCATTGTGAAAATTTGTTAACACTGATATTTGCCTCTCAAAGGTGGTGGCACTCTGGCGGAAAGCCAAATGAGCGATTAGTTGCAGAGGGTTGGTGCGGTGGCATCACACATGGCCACACGTCTGGCAAACCCCTTCGACAGTGACCGTACGGGGCCTGGCGTGGAGACCACGCCAGCTGTAGCAGCACTGCTGGCTTCGTCACAGCCGGGACGAAGCACTGATGCAGACGGTGAGTATAAGTTAATCTGGAATATTCGATCTAGGCAAATTATTTTGGAAACCAGATTTGGTAATACAGAAAGGCACCAAACGAGTCATTGCAGGTGGCTAATGAACAACTTGTTCTGTATTCCACATTTTACGCAGCAGTATTGCAAGAAACTAAAGCTACTTTTTAATGTCAGAATGCTGACATTACTTTGGCGCGTCATGCTGATGAGGTTGTGGCAGCACAGAATGGGTTTTATTTTGGTATAATGGACGCTACGAGGAATTGTGCATTCATTGGATGTGTCTTGAAGGCTTCCAAAAATGGTTTTGACAGGTGTGTTTGTGCATTACTTCACTGATTTCATGTCAGTGTTGCAAACCTAAAGTGCTTTTTTTACAGTGGAGTGGTCAGGGCCACCAAACTTGTGTGTGCCCAATGTACGGGGCATATAGGTAAATATGCTCTTGCACTGCGTCCAGAAGAAACGTCCTTATCTTCACTGAACATAGGAAAGGGCCATGCCTTGTGGAGGAAAATGCAAATTGACCATGCAACATCATCTCTTTTGTGTCCTGTACTATCTTAGATAATTGATTAGCTGTGTATGTTCGTGGGTGCATATGCTGTGAAATGTGGTCATGTTTGTATTCCACTTGTCGCCACACGCATGTGGAATAGCAAGTAGACTTGATATCAGGCAGACCTCTCCTATGTTCTTGAATTGCTTTATTTTTCTCATGCAATAGTGCCCATAATTGCCTCTGTATTTTGTGCCATCAGCGAGCAATATACACAGGAAGCCTGCTTGTGATGCAAACAAGTGTCAGCGCAGACACCATTTGTCTAGTTAAATATTTTTTATGGCTCATTGAACAGCATGAGTCCCAATATGAGAGTGAACGGCTCGTATGCAAAAGTTTAAATGCAACCGCGTAGTTATCACTCACCGTTTCATTCAACCTGCTTCAGCTGGAAGCACCAGCAGGCACATGCTGTATTCTTGTCTGCTCATGGGCTTGCATTGTGTCATGCTCTTTAGCACACCCTAATAGCAAGCAGAGTGAAGTATTTTATGCAAAAACATAGCTGCATCCTGCAGCAAGGCAAAACTGTGTATAGCTCACAGTGCATTGGCTGAAGTGGCTAGTAAAAAGTACAAGCATTGTGTAAACGACACTGATATCAACTATGATTCTAACAACTTTGCAGATGCCGACATGCAGTGTGATGACTTGTGGCAATGGGAGTTGTTGAGAATTGCAAGTGACTGCCACAAGTTTGCTACACCCGTGGTTGGAGGCCCGACGACGCAAGAGTGAGGGAGCCGGAAACAGACGAGGGAAGCCCCGCTGGGCTGGCGTCCCAGCCGGCGCCTCGACCCGCAACCTGATCCGTGGCCCGCGTTTTCGGCAGACCGCCTGCTGAGTGGGAATCGCGAGAGGGACGAAAGCGTTGGTGTGGCCTACTGGGGACTTACATTTTGTGTTTTCTTTGCTATTCCTTTTCTCTTCTCTGCTATCTGCCTTTTGTACGATAAACTTAGTCTTGAAGCGAACCCCAACGAGTGAGCATCGTTCCTTCGAGGCTCCTGCGTGCGCGGCCTGCTACGCTGCCGCCCGAAAGAGTCTCACGCAGCAGTTATTATACTATAGTCGCATTCGCGAAGTGACTTCCACAGTGTTCGTCGTAGCCCCATAGTTATTCTACAGGAGTTACCACACACCCAAGATGAAGTGGCCATGGACTATCCAGCGCCACAAAGTGGTGAAGCTGCTCGGCCAGTTAGCAGTAATCATCAAACAACTCAGCCAGCATCACCCCCTGCTGTGGCACCGGTGCCACCAGCCCACCGTGAAAGGCGATTGAATGCTAGCCGGCTGTCCAGTTCAAGGGATGACGCCGTGACGAGCGAGCTCGTTGCTCGGCTTGCTGCCATCGCAAAAGATGCGCAACAAAAGAGGAAAGAGCACTTTCTTCGCATGAAGCTAACTCGTAAGGACCATGAACTTCGCATGCAGCTCGCTCATGATGAGCACAATGACAGATTGCAGAAAAGAGAGGCAGAACATTCACAAGTTATGGAAAACTTGAAAGCAAAAAAGGCCCTTATTGAGCTTAAGATAAAGCTTCTGCAAAAACAAAACGAATGAGGCAGAACAAAAAATGTTTCGTATATGAAAAAAAAGGTGTCTTAATGAAAAATTTTTAAAATATAGGATTTTATGTGCCAAAACCACCATCTGATTATGAGGGAGCCGTAGAGGGGGACTCCGAAAATTTTTACCAACTTGAGGTTCATTAACATGCCCCTATATCTAAGTAGACGAGCAATTTTGCATTCCACCACCATCACAATGAATTAGCTACTGCAGCTTGGATCGAACCTCTGACGTCAAGCTCACCAGCCCAACACCATAGCCACTGAACTACTGCCAGTTTATTTACGTAGTAGTTATGCTCTCTCGTTACCCTCGCAATGTATTTGCAGCGTCAGCGCATGATTTGGTTGAAAAATGGCAATTATAGATGTCAGTGTCATTTTGCTGCCATTCAGAAACAGCTTCATGTGAAGTTCATGGTCATCACGAGTAAACTTCATGCATTTAGGTCCGGTACTTGCTCAATGCGCCATCCGCTCTGCGCGCGGGCGAACAAGGGCAAGGGCGGATGGCTGACTGGACACCTTGAAAAGCGCATGTGAGCATTTTGACGAGACCGTTCCGTGTGCCTTGGCTTGCCAGACTTGTCGAAAAGATCACACGTTTTTCAAGCCGTTTGGCCAGCCATCCACTATCGTCTGCCTGCCTGCGGAAGTCAGATTGAGCAAGCACAGACTCTTGCACGTTTTGTCTGATTCATATCTGTTTAACGCATCTCTTTTACACATTGTTTCTTGCATGTTTTCTAATGATGCTTCAAGAAGAAGCATTGCTCCATGATGTGGAAGCGCCATGTGGCTGTGGATTATGTAAGTGGCAAAATCCTCTGCAACGTAGACCTTGAGGTATACGTCAATTTCAATGCAGCAGAAGGCACCACGTTAAGAAATGTAAAACAAGAATGAGTACTGTTTATTTCATTCTGTGCAAAGCACACTGATAACATTGCTGTTGCAGTATGTGCACACATGTGCAAACAATAATTTTTTTGATACTATTATTAAAAAAATTAAATTATGGGGTTTTACGTGCCAAAACCACGATCTGATTATGAGGCACGCTGTAGTGGGGACTCCAGAAATTTGGACCACCTGGGGATCTTTAACGTGCACCTAAATCTAAGTACATGGGTGTTTTCGTATTTCGCCCCCATCGAAATGCGGCCGCCGTGGCCTTTGATACTATTATTCTGGGAAACACAGGCATGATGTTTGCTACCACCAATTTCAAAGGCTTTGTACACGGTAATCACGTGCAACAATGTTGAATCGATTGAAAAAGACAACTAGCACTGAAACGTGCTGTTGTGAAATTTTAATGACATTGTGCCTGTAAAAAACAAGCAAACGTTAGGTAGCTCCTGCTCCTGCATTCGTAACATTCAGAAGTGCATGACATCCCTTCATGAGAAAGTAGCATATTTAATCGTCATAAATGGTCTTGAATTTGGTGACAGTTGTGCGCAATTAGTGCAGAGTTATATGCTATCAGTGCAGATAGTTGCAAAAGGATACGACAACAAGCAAACCTTAAATTGCTGATGAAAAGCAGTGCACAACTGCCAACTGTGCATATTAGTATATTAATCATTCCGCTACAAAATACTACCTTTACGAAGGTTGTCGCAGTTGAGGTTGTGCTTCACCGTGAGCTTGCCAAATGAGAGGAAGGGCCAAGCACAGTGCGGGCAATCAGTGCTGTTGTGTTGCTCATGCTGCGTATGTATGTGTAACATGCGAGTGTCCGTGGCGCAGCGCCATGTATTTGATAGACAAATCTTTGGGAGGGCTTGAGAAGAGACAATGTTATATGCTTCTTTTAACTGTTTTACTTTTCATTTTTGTTTTTTGGACGAGTTCAATTTCGCTTTAGGTTCATTGAACCTTATGAACCACCCTTATGAAGTTTTTGCTGACCTAGGCAGTGTTACCTGTTTATATTTGTGTCATTTGATGAGCTAAGTGAAATATAAGTACTTGTTGGACTGGTTGGATTCTAGTTAGGGTCGCAAACAAAACTGCGTTGCATTCTGTGTTTCGCTCTAGCGCTTAACCTCTGTACCTGGCGTCCACCAGTTGAAACTGCCTACCTATCTTTTTGTTTGATAAAAAGGAATATAAAGTGCAATACAAAGTTTACATGCATTTATAAACATAATTTGCAATAATACGAGAGCGAGTTCTGAAGCCATTAGAGTCTTGAATTGCCATCTGCGGCTGTCCATTTGGCAAAGTTGGTGTAGGCTGTTGAACACTAGGTGCAGTGTGGGGCTGCACATTCGGAGGGCATGGGTCATGTAGAATTCTGCTAAGGTTGTGAAGCGCCGCACATGCAGTGATTACTATGAGTGAGGTGTCTGTGTCAATTTGCAGCTTCATCTGAAGGCACGGGAACCTCCTCTTCCAAATTCCAAACACACGTTCCACGCTGTTTCTTATTTTTGCTTGTGACTTGTTGTACCTGAAAAAATAACTGCATTATTTCTCTATGCCTTTATGTGTGTTGTTCACAATCTGTGAATACAGTGGTACAGATCAAGGTTAGGAATTGCGTTTGATGTTACATGACGTGTTCTTTTCATTCTTTGTTTTAGACAGATTTCGCTTTCGACTAACATTGCACGTTGGGCTTGTTGGTATGTCATGATGAAGGCAAAAGGCGTAGTGCATCAGAAACGGGACACAAGAAGAAGAACACAGAAAACACACACATTTGGTGCCAAATGTGTGTGTTGTCTGTGTTCTTCTTGTGTGTTTCTGATGCACTACGCCTTTTGCCTTCGGTTTAGAGCTTTTGAAATGAATCGCAAGAACATTCTTGAAAATGAGCAAATAAAAAGTGTTTCAATTCTGTGCTGGCTCTTGTCTAACCTTGCATGTTCAGATATGTTGCTTTGCCTGCAGGAGCTTTTAAGGGTTTCTCAGGACACATTTTCTTCTTCAAAATAATTTCGATATTCTGCAACACTGCTTCATTGAAATTATAAACTATCTTGCCTGTACTCTGGGGTGCCTTGGGCAGGATTCTTGAGAGGAGTCATCAGATATGACCTGCACGCATAGCCCATGTCTCCGAGAAGAATACCGGGGACGGCACCCGTCTCGTACAGCACTCTGGCACGGCTGCTGTCAAAAATTCTGCTGTCGTGGGCAGACCCTGGCCAGCTAGCCACTACATCATAAAATTGTAGGTCGGGCCCCGTGATTCCCTGCAAAATGGCAACTTCGTTAATAAAGGCGATATCCAAAATGCAATTACACAGAGAAAATTCTGTAGAGGTGAACATTTTACCGTGGCAGCACAATGTGAACCGATTGACTGGTTGTAGACTTTTTGTCATAAGTAAAGCTCTACGATAACGCTCATATTAATTGTTCAATATGCAGGAACACACTTGTTGAAACGTCAAGAAACCAGAGTATTAAAATAAAAGTAGATGCTACAATACTTTCGTCATTGTCAAAATGTAGCTCTGTGGTATGGTTATGCAGTCGAATCTCGATTACGAGATCATGACCAATACGAATTTTTGGCAAGTCCTGGCCCAAGTACATTAGCCTACAACGTGCTAAATTTCGGATGTTGGAAACCACTTGTCGCATCTCGGTAGGCGATCGAAGAACCGAGCCGTCGCGTGATCTCTGGCGGTACGTGCGAGCATGTATAATTAAGGAACGTGTGTCACCTTTCACCAAAATGCATGGCGCAGTCTTCTCCGCATAACAACGCAGTATCCCGACAAAGCCGACTTTAGCGATTATAAGCTTGCCGTATTTTCAGGTGTCCTTGCTCTCGTTGCCTTAATCTATCTATTTTTTACGTTCTTGTGTGATACAATTTTCAAGTGACAGAATTTTTTTCTTGCAATGTCCCAAAATACACACATAATCGAGATTATACTGGATCAAGATATAAATATATATAAAAATACGAGGCGCTGCGATTTCACGGGAAGTACGTTTTCCGATGCTGAGCAAGAACTTGCCGGTTCAAGTGGTGGCCGCGGTAGTTGTCGATGAGGAACACGACATAGGTGGAGGTTAAGGTCACCCTCATAGCAAATTCAAAGCTTCGGCAATTGTCGTAGCACAGATGTATGCTGGCGGTGTGAAACCGCGTCGTAAATTAGCGGGCTGATTTACTTGTTGTTACGTCTGTTACATTTACAAAATTGTACTACGAGCTGCATTATGTACCGCTTCTGTTTGCATTTCGGTATCAAACCACCACTGCAATATTTGTAACGAGCACTCACCTGAACATTTATCGAAAAGTATCCTTTCCAGTTGCGGTACACCTCAGCGTGGTCACCACCGGAGCTCTTAATTGGCACATGAGTGCAATCAATACACCCACTCACACCGGGAAACTTGCCTGTTCTATAGAAATCTTGCATTACACCGCTCATTTTGGAAGCGGCGGGAAATTGCACAAGCACAGGAAATAGGCTTCTGGCGATCATAGTCAATACACGTTCGATTACCCGTGACACCGTCGGCTGTGAAACATTCACTAGGTCGCCGGTCACAATTTGGAACGTGCCGGCTCCATAGAAGCGCAGTGTGATGAGCAGCTGCATGAGAGGCGGCACAGGGAACCCACGTCCATCGGTGCTCTCCTGCAGAGGCAGCCTATCGAGCAGCTACTGCACGGTCCTTTTTGTAAATCGATAACGGCACAAAAACTCGTAGTCGTTGTACACTTCCATGGGATTCAAGCGATCCCTGAGCACTCGCCGTGGCGGTGACGCGTATGAAAAGGCTGCCTCTGCGGGAGTTAATTTAGCATTAGTTCCTCAGGACGCTCCAGATAGTTAACGAACTCCGCGAAGTTATCGTCCATCGCCGCCATTTTGTTTGTTTACAAGGGAGCGTTAAGGTAGGACGGAGGCTACCTTAACCAAGCCTTACTTATCACGGCAATAAGTACGAGAAAAGTTCTGCGATAAGTACAAGGTTGGTTCTTGAAACGCGTTAAGGGCTGTTCGCTGACTTAAGTCATAAGTATAAGTTTGGTTTGTGAATACGGCGGTAAGAAATTCATGTTCAGATCTCGACAGTGTAAATAACACAAGCAGCACAGATTCAAAATACGACAATGTGCATGGTCTAGCAATTTGCTTTGGGATCAACGACTGCGCGAAATTTCTGGGGTCCATAGGCCATATCAGGTAGCTCACAAATGACTTACAGGTGGACATCAAGGCATGCATAACTACTCCAACAGACAATATTGTCCTTGCAGCTTAACAACTGCTGTAGCTGCATTTCAAGTTAAATCATACGTAGACTGCATGTAATTTACACAGCAAGCTACAAATAATGGTCCTTTCACAACAATGCAGACAGCTTTGGTGAAGAGTAACTAAATCGTTGTGGCAGCGCGGTCTAGAGAACTATTTCGTACCGCGTGTTACAACTGGCAGCATGTGGCCGCCCTATTCAGACATCTGTCTCAGGCTGGAGGAGGCGCGTTCTCTCTCGAAAATATAGTTCAATGTAAGCCCAAGGCACAACTGTGCTGCAGGTGTCAAAAAAAATGACTTATGTCAATAAAGTATTGTTGTTATTATTATTATTACTACTATTATTATTATTATTAGATGCAAACAGATCACACGTGCACCTTCATGGTGGCCATTAGCTGCACCGACCTTTTAACTTAACTCGTTCACCACCGTGGCCGCAACAAGGTATGCTCTAAAGTTGGCAGCAAAAGGGACGTGCTGCCTGCCACTACAGCGAAATGCACCCATGCGCACTTAAAGGAAAAAAAAAATCGCGCCAATGTATGCGGCGACTACGGAATCGGTGCCGTCTTGACACGTAGAGCACATGTCCTGCTCGCTTTAGCATTTGACAGTACTTACCCACGGCCAAGATTTTGGCTGGTGCCGCTGGCTTTGCTGCGTCCCACTTGATTTCTATGAAGTTGCTCTGGAGCCGCTTCAACGCGCCGCACGGGTCCCGCATAAGTTCCAGCCCTATGCTCGCATCAACAACTGTAGTTATAGGATGAATGTCACACTTTTCTTCATCTTTCCACAAAACCAGAATGTGTTTCATGTTTAAGCTGTGGAACAGTGACTGCAGCCGTGGCAACTGACAAACACGCACTGAAATTAAAAATGGCGCTTACGACACACACCAATCGGATTGGATTGAATCGGATTGAATCTAAAGGCTCATTCACACCGGCGACTTGAGGAGGTCGCGCTACAGCACGGTTAGAGTGTACTAGAATGTGGTCGAGTGGGACGAGCGGCTGGGGCGGCGCATGCTTTGCAGTGAGGCGCCCGACGTGGAAAAATACTGTGGCGGCGCTGCGATCGAACTGGATTGGGCCGCATCAAGGTCGCGCCGTTGGAAACTGCTGGCGATACAGCTCGGCAGGGTCATTCTCACTACTTCGCGCGCTGGTATTTGCGTTCAGATCGCTCAAATGGTGTTCATAATTGCATATGACATGTATTTATGTCTTAAGAATAAATTCCTTTCTTTCTATTTTTTATTTTATTTTATTTTTCAATGCCGCTCGGTAATTGCGCGTGCATTGCGGCCGCAGTGTCGGCTTTCATTCTACTTTGTTATTCTACGGTTCCCTTTGGAGAACAAATGTTTTTCGCGTTCTTCAAGCAGCTTGTATCTCTCGTGCGTACTGTTGCGCATATAGTTTTCCATCAGTAGGTCTTGCGAAAAGCAGATGAAGAAACATATGTAACCTTCTTGATTGCCGCTTCAAACAAGTAAAGCATATCTGCCCCGTCCAGCGCCTGTACTCAGATTTACGGAAGCATTGTTATAGATTTTAAAAAGAAGAAAGAGTAAACTGCAGCGCAACATTCCATTCAAGTTTCCGCGGTCATTTATTGCAGTCGGACCACGATCGAGGGCCGAAAATGGTTTTAGTTAGTCATTCTATATGCTAATATTTCGCCGTAAGCCGTACGTGGAATTTTTTTCCAGTCGATACTTCAAAACAGAAAAAAAAGAAGAGAAAGAAAACCTGCGCGGTAGCCTAATTAGTGGCTATATAGTGGATACGGCGTGGCGCTGCTAAACTGCATGGAGCTGGCGGGTTCAATCCAGGTCGCGGAATTCGATGGGAACGAAATGTAAAAAGACTCGTGCACTTCTATTTAGGTGCACGTTAAAGAACCCAGGTGGTGAAAACTAAACCGGGTGCCTTATAATGATATCGTAGTTTTGTCACGTAAAACCAAAGAATTTGTTTAAATAAAAAAAGACAGAAAAGTAGGTGGCTGCGTTCTTCGGCTTTTTTCTAGGGGTAAAATAAATCATTCTCCAGTCTGATTTCCGAGAAAAACAAGTTACGCGCTTATCCTATATTTCATACATAAATGTAATGCCGTTCCCAAATGTATGACCGCTCAACTCAGCAGCTTGTACATTATAAACGGCTGCTTTCAGTTATTCGGTGCACCATCATAACGATCATAATTAAACAATAAAAGGAAACGCGTGCCTCACATACACGTAGAGATGTGCAGATCTGTTGCGTTCGTTGAAGAAGATAAGTGTGGTACCACATGGGGCACCCAGTTTTAACGGGTTGCAAACATGATGAGACTCAAAAAAAAGTTTTCCTTGCCTGAATCAAGTTAGCAGATTTACAGGCTGCCCCAAAACGGGGCGTTTATATTGAATGACAGCTAGGAACTTGTTAAGCAGGACTTATTAACACCCATGCGTTAATTCTCTCAGGAACTGCGCCTCTGCGCAACAGCCATGACTCTCCGGCAGCAAAAATCATTCGGAATAACAGTCCTGCACTTGAATGCAGTCACTCACCTTTGAGATTTCAATAGTGCTGTTATGCGTTACATTCGAACGGAAATGACTATTCGGCGTCGTACAGTATATCAATAACACACACACACACACACACACACACACACACACACACACACACACACACACACACACACACACACACACACACACACACGCACGCACACACACACACACACACACACACACATATATATATATATATATATATATATATATATATATATATATATATATATATATATATGTATAAGATGTTTTGCCTGCTATCAATATTATTTCTGCGAGTGAGAGTTTTATGTGCAATATTCCCTAATAAGTGTGTTACTGCATACACGTGCGCTTATTCCGGTCGGGAGTTCTCGCTTTTTCAATTCGTGCATTTAGAATATTTGTTATTTTTCCCTTACATATCTATCGTGAACATATATGTCTATGTACCCTTTGATTTAATTATCTAGAAATACATTGGTCATTCTTCGCGCCACGCAGTTAATAAACCTAGTTTATTTCACTCCAATGCTGTTTTCTTCGATGAATGTCCCTGATTAACATCCACCAACAAGAAGCGTGCGTAATATGACACGATATCAATAATAACATTTTCGTACGTAGCTTCATGGTGCAGAGACACCAGTTACGTTTAGAAGACAGTGGTAAAAACAGCAGTTCACCTGGCTAAAACTGCATTGGTACCGGCCGTCAAGAGTCACGGGCGCACCAAAGCAATTAAACATTTAAAAAATGTACTGCACAGACGTTCTCCGAGAAAAACTGGGCGTCCGCCAGCGTTCGCGTAGCGAACGCGCGCTCGCTAGCAGACGACGCGCTTGACAACGACAGCAAAATTGAAGACATCGCGCTGTATAATCCATGTCTCAAATATATATGTTTGGCAAAATGGTGTGAAGATAAATTTGCAGTTGAAATACAGCACTATTTTAAGAGCTACTATGCGCAATTGGCCTCGGCGCCCACAACGAAAGTACGTTGAATATGCCGCGGAGCACGTCTCCACCCCAATCCAGCTCGCTCGCAGCGCCCTCGCACTATTTTATTGCGATAGCAATTATATGGACACTTCAACCGGATTTCTGCCGTCGGCGTCGCCGTCGCCGTCGCCGTAGCCGTCGCCGTCGTCGTCGCCGTCGCCGTGAGGTTCCGTATAGATAAAATCTTCACCGCGCGCCGTATGCCCGAGCGCAAGCGTGCTGGGACGCACGCTATCACGGAGAGCGAACGCACTCAATCCCCCACGCGCAAGCAACGAAGCGGGAAGCCAGCGCCGGAGAGAGCGGGGGGGGGGGGGGGGGGGGGCACTTATACTGTGCCAACAACCGCGCTCGTCGCTCGGCCGCACGGTCTCTTATCTCTCCCGCGCGCAAGCAAGGAAGCGGGAAGCCAGCGCCGGAGGAAGTGGGGGGGGGGGGGGGGGGGCGCACTTTTCTTCTGCCAACAACCGCGCTCGTCGCTCGCCGCACCGTCTCTTATCTCCACACGGCTCTGACCTTTATGAGCCGTGCATTCGCGGCTCAGTTCCTGTTGAAGCGATAGACCGCACGTACCTTCGCCCGCAGCGGCGTATGCTTGCTGCCAGCGTTTTGACAGTCGTTGTCTGCAGTCATTCAGTGTGATCTCTTCATGTTTGTTTGTGCGCGCTCACACCACGCTTGTTCATTCAGTTAGTAATAGTCGGGTCACATTTTCCAACGCACGCTACACATGTAATGCTGCCCGGATCGGCAGTGCAGCGCTACAGGTGTGTCCCTTCGCACGCGCGCTGCCCACGGGAAGCGCTTCTCATCAACACCACCGTTTCACACGCGCCTTCTCGTGGTCATCGAGTCTCTCTTCATGTCGGTCTACTTACGCCGCAGCACACCTGCTTACTTAATCAGCTCATGTTTACTACAATTCATACTGTTACCAAAGCCGCTCACCTTACTTCGTATGACATTGCTGTGTTGCTATCGCATTCATTGCTTCGCCCTTAGGGCGAAACTGTGACATTTTTTTTCCACACGCGGCGCCTCAGCCGGAGAGCGCCGTTCGGCCCACTCGACCATATAGTACACTCTAAGCACGGTGTAAGAAGAGAGGTGATCCGACGGCGCGCCTAGCACGCCCGCGCTGGGGCGAGAGAGCGGCCACTTCGTGTGACCGGACGTAAGCGCCGCCGCTAGGGGCAGCACGTGTTCAGGGGGACTTGGAGCAGCGGCACAAGCGTGGATAATTTACGACCTCCGTCAGCATTGAAACACCCATACCTAAAGATATGCAATTTTTCGTTATTCAGACGCCAAATCCTAAGCATGTAGAAGGTTTCATGCCACTTACTGTCAAAATACCGTCATTTCTGACACGAGAGAGACGCGTCGTCTGCTCGAGCAGACGGCGCACTGCGCTTGCCGCTGCTAGGTAGCCGCTGCTCGCCGCATCGGAGTCAATCGCAGCTCGCACCGGGTGCGCTTCTTGCGAATTGTTGCTCCGTCTGGCCAGTTAAAGAGCTGTTTCGTGATATCAAATCGCCGACGCTGCCTGCTTGGGTGATCGGCAGCTTAGCTGCAGGGCGTAGGCGATGTGCGGGACCGTCTCACTGATTCCCTTCGACTGCGACTGCAGAGATGCGCTCTGATCCGCTGTCTGAATCTTCTGCGCATGTGGGTGCTGCATGAAGTGCATATTTGTGCTTTAATATGGGCAAAAAGTGCTTCGTACCCGGCTGCCATAGTGGCTACGCGTCCTGCAAGGAGCCGGTATCGCTCTTCAGCGCTCCCAAAGAAGAAGCTCGCCTGGAAGCGTGGCGAAAGGCCATTCCCCGTAGCGACCGTGTTCTCCGATCCACTGACCATGTGTGCGAAAAACATTTCGACAGTTGTTACGTCAGCAAGACGTGGTCTGCAGAGCACGGTGGTGTCGTGCTGGCCAGCACAACTCGTCGTGCGGTTCTTTCATCAGATGCAGTTCCAACCATCTTTCCGAACAGAACCAAGTACCTGTCAAAGTCCGTGAAGAGGAGAAAAAGACCCGCGAGCAGGAAACCAAAGGATACCTCTGCGAAAAAGATGCTGTCAGAAGGCGAAGCTTGTCAAACGACAACGCGCGAGGCACACATGGAAACGGACTCAATCCCTAGTATCGTTTCTGACCATGACACTGAAAACGCTGGCTCGCTACGACCTGGCCCATCGTGCAGTGGCAGCCACGGCGAGAACAAAGAAAGGGACTTGGATGCTAGTGTTCGCGACGCTGAGGATGCTGTATGTAGTCTAAATGACAGTGCTTGCGACGATTTCGAGTGCCTTTTTCGAAATCCGAGCCTCGTCCGGCTACCATCCATGTATTGGTCGTGGAGCAGAGGTCAATTGACCTGGGAGAGCACAGGATACTTGTTTTTCATAACATGCAAGCAAAATCAACTGCGCCAGACCAGCCAGTAGATTTGTACGTGTAGAAATGCATGGAATTAGACAACTTGAATTTGAAAGGAGTTGTGATGGGGAAAATCATTTCTTTAGAAGAACTTCGTATTGCGCGCCAACTGTCAACACTGAAAGATCTGCAAGATGCCTTGCAGACGCTGGACGACTTAAACGTATGCGCTGGAGGTCCTGATGTGAGTGCGTATCCTCACGTGCGCCCGCATAACGCGCGTGCTGATGTTCATGGGAAATGGCGTCACACGGAATGCTTTACAGGGGCGTAGCCAAGGGGGGGGGGGGGAGTTCAAGCCCCCCCCCCCCCCGAAATCCCCCCCCCCCCCCACTTACCCACCCTTTGTTCTCGTCGCTTCGCGCTGACATAATTAATGAAACCGGTGCTACTATCACAATTTCATTCCTGGGCACTTCCGTTTGGGTTGATTATTTACAGCGAATCATGTCTGCATATGGAAACAACTGTCACGGTGTTTATCAAGGCTTTGACACTCTGTGAAGTTTTGGGCGAGAATGTGGCGGCCGCATTCTGAAGCAACAAATGAGCAACAAATGCGGCAGCCGCATTTTAGATGATGGCGAAAACGCTCGAGGCCCGTTTACTTAGATTTAGGTGCACGTTAAAGACCCCAGGTGGTCGAAATCTCCGGTATACATTTCCGCCGCTTCCCTTCAGGTGACGGTTAGGCCGCGCTCGCGCAGGATCTTAGGCTACGTTCACACTTGGTCTCGAAGCCGTCGGAAGCGGCAAAATCTTGCAAAAATCCGCCCGCCTAGGCGGCAAAACAGGCAGAAAAACAGGCTGCGAGCCAAATCGGTCTCGGGCCGATTTTTTTCGCCATGGCGAAGCGGAAACGCGGTGGAAAGTCGTTCTGCTTCACTGGAAGCTACACTAGCATGTAAACAACCGGTCGTAAAATTGAACATGGCACCAAAAGTGTAGGCTGTAATGCTGATCGACGTGATCAAGAACCAGCCCTTGCTCTACGACAAGAGTGGCACTAAAACGTACTGTCAGCAATACTCGCGATAGTATTCAACGTCGCGCGACAGGAGTTGCGGCAACGGAGCCTTGACGTGACACAACTTCTCGCGCTTTTGCAAAGCCAGGCGAACCCACCACCGCCGTTTCCGAGGTGTCCGCGTCTTCCGTTTATTCATTGTCCATTTCTAGAAAACAAGTAGGTAGAAGTATAAAAACCATTTCTTCTTCCACTTCCACGGCAGACAATAGGCAGATTCCTCGTTGGCGCTCCATAATTCTCCTCGCGCGTGTACGGTATGTTGCAGAAGTCGCGGGGTGCTTTTCTCGTCGCGACGATAGATTGGGAGCGTAGGTCTCACGTAGGACGCGCAGGCTTTGGCGAGCCCCAACACAAGGGCCAGCCCGGGTTTTAGCTGTGGTGTTCCCGTTGCCGCTTTGGTGTCCTGGAGGCGCCGACAATACGAAATGATGAAATGTTATTACAACTTGTAAATAAAAGCTATTAAAGAAATATTATCACACCTAGGCACCAACCTGTGACTCGCGCTACCACGCCCGTGTGAGGAGAATTACGTTCGCCAACGAGGAATTTACCGAAGGTCGCAGATGACACGCGAAGTTGCGTAAAATGATCACTTTTGATGACGGTACGTGGCTCAAAGAATGAACATACCGCTCGAAATAATGCGATAATGAGCGCCACCACGCCGACAAACGTACGCAGACGAGATGGATCTGGACGAAAACGGCAGCGGCGGCCGCGGCGGTAGCAAAACAAATGTGAACAACTTGGACAGGCGCGGAAAAAATTTTCCGGCCGCTTTGGCCTTTCCGCCCGCTTGCCGCTTCCCAAGTGTGAACGTCAAGTCAAGTCAATTTATTTCAGCATTTCTTTTGTACAAGAACAGAAGAATGCTAGGACAAGCACAAAAAGCTGCTAAGCTGCAGCTTGACTGGGTGCTTGCCCCATTACTTGGCAAAAACAGACAGAAAAATACATTTGAGTGAAAAAAAAGAAACATTTACAGATTTCAAATGGTCACGTAAAAAAGAAGAAAGAAAAAGAAAAAAAAAAACACAAAGCACATCATGTAAAATACTCAAAAATCTGCAGCCACTGCTCTGTTGTAGTATGTCACTGTATAATACAAAATGAACAGTAGCGTACAGAACAGCAGCCTACACAAAATGCAAAGCACATGACGTAAAATAATGAGAAACCTCATTACAGAAGGAATAACAATGAGTGTCTACAGGGAAACTTTAGAAAAAGACAAAAAATAAAAAAAAACCAGCATAAATATTTCAATTCAGTGTAATAGTCTAATCATACAAAATCAATGAACAGTCTATTTGTATTTAAGAGCACCAGCGATTTAGTAGAAAAGTTTTCCATTTTTCGCGGGTTAATTTATCTATGTCGATATTGTCATTTTCCAGGTCACCTAAAAGGGTAGCTATGCGCGATTTTAACCTGTTCCTTCCATGACATGTTCTTGAAAAGGGAGTTAGCCAAGTACTTCTATTTCTGAGTGTATATGATATGTCGGATGATTTTGTTAAGGCACATAATGCAAGAAAGGTGGTTTCGTTTTGCTTAAGACTCTTCTTATATTTTAATAGTAGAGTGAAGTCATACAATAGTTGAAAAGGAAGTATGCCATATTTTAAAAACAGATCCTTTGTATGAGCATCGTGTACTACATTCGCTATATAACGCAGTACCCTTTTCTGTAGAGTACAGATTTTCTGAATGTTCCTACATGAAGTAGTTCCCCATATAAGAGTACAGTAGGTAATGTGAGTTGCAAAGAGAGCGTTATAAAGCAATAGTTTAATCTTGTCCGTCAGAATATGACGAAGCCTAGAAAGCACACCGCGCGCTCGTGATAGATTTGCACATACATGCTGTACATGAGCATCCCAGCTCGGCGAAGATAACTCCTAGTGTTTTAATCTCACTTACAACAGCTATTTTTTCACTCCCTAGGTACAGATCAAGCGAATGGTTAACTGTTTTTTGATAAGGTGTGAATAAAACTGATTTTGTTTTTTTGGTATTAATTTCGAGTGAATTTGCTATACTCCAGGTGTGCATTTTTTGCAGTGTTGAGTTTGCTAAGCGAGAGAGCTCCTGAACATCGTGTGCCCGGACGAACATGCTTGAGTCATCGGCAAAAATAACGAACTGCGCATCGTTACTAATTTTTACAATATCATTTATATATAGGTTAAATAAGATCGGCCCTAATATGCTCCCCTGGGGGACCCTTGCAGCAATATTTTCTAAAGAGGAAAGCTGATTTGTGATTTCTACTGCCTGTTTCCTGTTTTAAGTATGATTGTAGAAGAGAAAGAGGTAGGCCACGAAACCCATAATATTCTAATTTAGAAAATAAGGTTCGATGATTTATTCTATCGAAAGCCTTGGAGAAGTCCACAAAGATACCTAGCGTTAACTTCTTTTCTTCAAAATCCTGTAATATTACTTCCTTCTGCGTTAGCAGAGCAAGTTCTGTGGACATGCACTGGCGGAAGCCGAACTGTTGCGCTGATATATAAGAGAGTGTTTTTCGCAGAACAAGGTGATTCTCTTACCAATTACTTTTTCCAAACCCTTGGAAAAAACGGGGAGAACAGAAACAGGTCGATAATTTGAAAAATCGTTTTTGTCTCCGCTCTTGTATAAAACTGTTACTTTCGCGTGCTGCATTTTTTCAGGAAATATGCCCGTAGAAAGAGAAATGTTGTATATGTGGTTAAGCACATGGACAAGAAAGTCAAGTACATACTTTATTGGCCGTATTTGAAGACCGTCAATATCTCGACCTTTACTGTTCTTTAGGCTTGAGAATATGGAATAAATTTCCTCGGGTGTAGTCGGAGAAAAAAATGCGGAGTGAACGTAGGCTTAGTCTGCGCGAGAAACGTCTCTTGTTTGCGATTGCGCCCCTACGGAAGGATGGTAATTACTGTTGTGTTGTTGAATCCCAAACCAGCAATTACGGAAGGCTGGTAGTTGCTGTTTTGTTGTGGAATCCCAAACCAGCAATGTAGACACGAAGGGGTTGATGGCAGCAGTGAAATTCCACCGACTCGCAACAGAATGCACGAAACAGACAGCCGACAAGCATGAATTATTGCTGTGCGCAGTACAGCGTAAGTAAACTCTTGTTGCAGGCGCTGACAGTTCTCGTCGGAGTTCATGCGTCCTGAGAAATTGATTATGTGCACTATGCACTGAAAAAGCCCGGAGTTCATTCCTACATCACTAGTACACCAACCACTCGAGATTCTGTGAACTACAAGGCCGCTTCCTGTTTGCACCGGCGTAAGTGAAGCAGAAATGAGTTGCACGCACTACTTAAAATGCGTACACATGCCATATATATGCTGTGCAGTGAAATATTCTGTACAATTCTGAATTTGTTGACGTAAAGGCAAATGACGGCTGCACGCTCGCACACAGCGGAAGACACAGCGGCCCATGCACTTGCCGCAGGAAATGCAACCCTCTCGTATGAGGGAGCAGGGTGACGAAAGCTTCGAAAAAAAAAAAAAAAGCCTTACGCGTTTTTGCGCGTATTTAAGTTTTCTAGCGCAAAGACGCAGCGAACAAGCTATTGCTATGGGAGTAAGTATAGCCTGGTCACACGTGCATTTTCACACGTATAGCCGTCCTTGACTTGTGAAACGCACTTCGCCCCAACGAGGACGACGCCATGTACGCTTAACGGAAATTAACAATTAATGATGTCTTCTCCGATCGCACGGGTCGTCTCAATGATGCGTTTTAGAAGACTGGTCCATTCAGTGGCGTGATGAGAAACCGTTGCTCCAAACGCCCACTGTACCTGTCGTACTTACTGTATTTACTGAGCTTACTTTACTTTTACTTAAGTTCTACAAGCACACGCATACGCGAGGGGGGGGGGGGGGGCGGTATCATGTCTTTGATATACATGTATAGAGTCTGCTTAAACTACCGATATTTATTATCGATCACGTGACGTAGAGGAAACCAGAAGCTTGCCCCCCCCCCCCCCCCCCCGGTCGGGCCGGTGAACCCCCCCCCCCCCCCCCTAAAAAAATTTCTGGCTACGCCCCTGATGCTTTATAAGCGTCGAAGCTAACCAAACCACGTGTAGTAGGTGTGCGCGTTTGCGGCATACGCTTCAAATTCATCAGAAAAGGTTTTTTGCAAGGAAGGAACAGCGCAGACCATACAAGCGACTTCGAGTTTCAGGGAGCCCTGAAAACGTGGCTGCCATGAGAAGTGCTAGATATGCGCTCAGAAAATCGAGAAACCGCCTGATTAAGCGCGTCCGAAAGCTAGAAGAACAAGTAAAAAAGTGGTCGCAGTTTCACCTGAAAGGCGAAGCATCAATTGCGATAGCAAACTTGTAGAGAGCTATACGGAGTAACAATATTAGCTTTATCAGCTGTATAAACTTGGACATGCAGCAGCATGGGCAACACGCAGAACTGTTGTCGACGCCATCGGCGTTTTGCCTGCGTTCGCTCAAAATGCGTGCGGCGTTGGTGACTGTTGCCGGAGCCTGTGATATAAATAGGCACTTGGTGCCGCAGCTAAACGTCGCCTCCCTTCCCTCCCCCTCCCCCACGGCTTCTCGCGCGTCGGAAGAAGGTGCGTTTGCTCTACATATATGGTGATTGTAAAGGAGAAAAGAGACGCCTACTTCTGCAGCCCTTAAGCGAGCACGGCGCAGAACGCGCGTTTGTTCTCCGCCGTGCGTTCACTCCCCGTGAGAGAGAGAGAGAGAAAATGACTTTATTGACATTAATCCGGCATGTAGGGGTGGATCAGGCCACGTAGGGCTCCATCAACCCCCTATCTCACTAGACCTCAGCGCGGACCGGTCCGGCGCTAGCTACTAGGAGTTGCCTCCGTTCGCTTTTGCCGGGCCAGGGCCGCGTCGAGCCGCTGGATGGCTTGGAGTTGCGCCTGATGGTCAGGCGAACTGATGTAGTGTTCCATGTCCGGTGGCAGAGAGTCCCGCACGGTTCCCCCCGCACACGCGTCACACCCCCACAGCACGTGGGCTAAGGTTGCCAGTTCTCGCGCACACACACTGCACGTAGCACTTTCAAACAGTCCGGGACACACGTGCCGGGCTAGGGCCGGCGTGAGTACTGTTCCAGTCTGTAGCTGTCGTAAGAGGACCCCCTCACGTCGCCCTAGTCTCGGGTGAGGCCCAGGCAACGCTCGGCGGCCCTCTCGGTACCAAGCGAGGATTCCTCCGTAGTCCAGTAGCGGGTCCGGGTCCAGGAAGTCAGCCTCGTCCGCTTCCGAGGGGCGGGGGGGCGCCGCACGGTACGCGAGCTCACGCGCGACGACGTCCGCCTCCTCGTTTCGGTTGGCCGCTCCTCCTGGGATGACTCCGACGTGAGCCGGGAACCATCGTAGATAGGTTGTGGTTGACTTGGTCCTCGGCAACAGGCTCGCCGCCGGCGTCCCGACGCTCCCGCGGCCAAAGTTGGCGATGGCCGTGCGGGAGTCGCTCAGGATCGTGGTCGCCTCCGGTATGCCGCTCAGCGCCAGGGCGATGGCGGCTTCCTCCGCTTGCTCCGCAGACGTCGCTCGGACGCTGCAGGCGTTGAGTACTTTCCCGTCCGTGGCCCGGACAACCGCTGCCACGTACGTTTTCGGCTTGCGTTGGTGTTTGGCTGCGTCCACGTACACCGCCTTTGCGTCGTCGGCGTATGTTTCTGCCAGTGCTCTCGCCCTGGCCACCCTTCGCTCCTTGTTGCGGTCCGGGTGCACGTTGCGCGGGAGCGGCAGGACCACCAGGCGCCTTGCTACTTGCTTGCTCACCTCCTCCCGCTTCAGGGCTTCCTCCCAATAGGATTCGGCCCTTGGCGGGCGCAGGCCGACCCTCTGTAGGATCGCTCTTCCGGCTTTGGTTGTTGCGAGGCGAGTCAGCTGCGTCGTGCGCTGGGCCTCGCTCACCTCCTCCAGGGTATTATGCACTCCTAGTCGAGCCAGGGCATCGTTGCTCGTACTGGCGAGGAGGCCCAGCGCCGTCTTGTGGGCCTTCCTTATTGCAGCGTTGATTTTCTCCCGCTCGTGCCGCAGCCATCCGTGGAACGCGCCGACGTACGAGACGTGGCTCGTCACGAACGACTGCAGCAGTCGCAGGAGATTCGTCTCTCGCATCCCATGTCGTTTGGTGGAGATCTGCTTGACCAGGCGGGTCGCCACTCCCACCTTCGTTAGCAGCCGGCTCAGAGCGGTGTGGTTGCCGTTTCCCGCGTCGAAGTGCATGCCGAGTACTCTGATTCCTCGGACGTGCGGGATGGTGGTGCCGTCTTCGGTCCTCAGCGTGATGTTAGCCGCCTCCTTCTCCGTTGACTTGCGCCAGTGACCAGGAGGTGGCAATACCAGTAGCTCCGACTTCTGCGGAGAGCATCGGAGGCCTGTCCCCCGCAGGCAGTCTTCTATCTGCCAGATTGCCTCTTGCAGTGACTCCTCTATGTGGCCGGTCGTGCCTCCCGTCATCCACAATGTGATGTCATCTGCATATATTGTGTGCTGGACCTGCGGCAATCGGGCAAGGCGCTCGGCCACTGGTATCATGACTATATTAAAAAGAAAGGGGGAGATGACGGCCCCTTGCGGTGTGCCGACGCTGCCCAACCTTCGCTCCTCCACTCCCCGTGAAAGACGCGCCCCTCGCGCCCTTTCACTCTCACATACAGCGTTCGGCGCGCGGCGACGATTTCTTCTCCAAATGACGTCATACGAAAGCTCACGGCGACGGCGACGGCTACGGCGACGGCGACGCCGACGGCAGAAATCTGCTTTTGAGTGTCCATATAATTGCTATCGCAATAAAAGGAGAAGCATAGGTTCAAAGCACTGACTCATGAGGGTATAGGTGAGAGACTTGACCAGCTGAACTTACCAGAAACCCAGCGAACTCTCATTCAAGAGTGCCTGTCAGCTGCGAAAGCCACTACTAAAAAGAACCGGCGTTACACAGAGTCGTGGTTACTCTTGTGCCGTCTTCTACACATCCGTAGCCCTGCAATGTATAAGTTTCTAAGGGATAATGAGATACTTCCCCTCCCATGTGTATCGACCGTGAGAAGATATGTGAGCATGGTACGAACGAAAAGTGGGTTCGACCAAAATTTCTTTAATGCATTCAAGAAAAAGATGAGCACAAAAGATTCTTTTCGGCGGCACGGAATCCTCGTCTTTGACGAGATTCAAGTTCGCAAAGACATGGCAGTCCAGTCGAAAACCATGACTTATTCAGGCTTTGCAGACAATGGGAAGGAAGGACCACCAAGCGAAGAATTGGCCGACCATGGACTGGTGTTCATGTTCCGCTCGTTCAGAGACAAGCATTCGCAGCCAATCGCCGTTTTTGCTAGTAAAGGTCCGACCCGTGGAACCGTCCTCGCCCAAGTTATAATGAAGGCAATCGTCCATCTGGATGATGCAGGCGTGTATGCATGTGGACGCAATTGTGTGCGACGGCGCCGCGACGAACCGCCGCATGTGGAAGGTGTTCAATATCAGTGGCAACCTTCAAGACACCCGCTACGCATTCGTACACCCTCTTGATGACAACCGGAAAGTGTTCGTCTTCTCGGATGCTCCGCATCTAATCAAATGCGTTCGTAATCGTCTGCTAGCACAAAAGGCCCTGAAGTTGAACGGTGAACAAATATTGTGGGCCCACTACGACAAGCTTTATGTGGCAGACACCAACGACCCAGGCTGTCTAAGAGTATGTCCCAAGCTTTCTTTCTCTCATCTCAACCCGACTACTACCGAGAAGATGAGGGTAAAGCTTGCCACCCAACTCTTCAGCAGGAGTGTCGCGGATGGACTCGAGTGTTACTCTAAACGCGGCATCCTTGGCCTAGAAAATCTGAAAGGGACAGTGAAATTTACACTCATGTTCAACGACCTCTTTGACGCACTGAACAGAAGTTTCCCAGCGGAAGAAATAAAAGCGGGCAGCCGCGACATAGAAATCCTACATGCATTTTTACGGTGGCTGGATACATGGGAAAGGGAAGTGTACTCAGGCAAAATGCAAAAAAATACCTTTCTTACGGAGTCAACGTCCGACGGCCTCCGTGTCACAGTTCAGTCGACGCTGGCACTTACAACGTACCTTTTAGAAGAGTGCGAGTTCAAATACGTGCTGCCATCAAAATTCAATCAAGATGTATTGGAGCGTTTCTTTGGTACCATCCGGCAAGTAGGTGGACAGAATGATCACCCGTCCATGCCGACATTCCTACAACTGTACAATAAGCTGACAATCTACAGCCTGGTAAAACCTTCAAAATTTGGAAACTGTAAAGTCCAAGATGACGGCAACGAGCAGCGAGTTTTGTCGCTTTCGGACCTGAAGTCGTATTTCAGCTCAAATCAACTGAAAGAGACCAAGCTGGAAGAACTTAAAGAAAAAAAATTGACGGCCTTGTTGAAAGCGAAATGGAGTGCGAGAAGGTTCTCGACCATGACTACACAAGGCCAGAAGCAGCAGATTGCATAATTTATTACGTGACAGGATACCTCTGCCGAAAGCTTCTCAAATCAACATCGTGTGAAGAATGCCGGTGGGGACTGGTATTGTCAGACTCAATTTCTGATCGACCGGAGGCTGCTCTTGTAAACCTCAAGACACGAGGCCGGCTGCTGCACCCGGCTACTCACATATTTCAAATGCTGGAGAGAGCCGAAGCAGTTTTCCGGAAACGTGCTGAAAAGCCTGATGCTTACAACCTCACCATCGATGAAATGCTTGATAAGCATCGCATTGGATTTCCATGTGCTGAGCACAACGTAGATATTGCAGCGCATCTTTTTAATTACTATGTTGCGATGAGGATGCGACAATTCTGCAAACAAAGAAGGTCTGACAGCAGCAAGTCGCGCAACTTGAGAAAGCTCGCGAAGCTTGTGTGAGCTTCCTGCGTTGTTCTGCCAGCTGAGGGGGCAAATGTTAAAACTCTTGGTGCAAACAACTGCCCGTCGAATGATCTAATGAAGGCACATCTTCCGCGACTTCTACGCGGCTTCAAATATACAGCGGCGCACGGTGAGGCGAAACCAAACATCTGCGGAGCAACCGACGGCGGGATAGTCGATACGGCCCAAGCTTGCAACCGTGTGCATCTGCTGAAGGGAACAAAGACATGTGTTTCTGCGTTGCTTCTAACTTTTATGTTTACATTTTTTGTTTTGTTTTAACCATTCAAATATATAATTACCTTTTTCCTTAAATGATCGAGATAAACGATCTGCTCATAATGCTGGGAATTACTTCTCTTACAATAAAAATAGGGAAAGCGAATGCAGTTTTCTCTGGCTATTGCACTCCTAACACAATAAAGAAATCGATTATAGAACCCCTCAAATTGTGCCTTGACACTTGCCAGATTCGGCAATGCATTTGTACATGTTGGCAGCTGTGGAGGCTCAGCCACAGCTTATTCAGAGGAGTGCTAGAGCACTCCTCTGAACGCTTGTTACACGATGCTCACTTTGACACTTTCAGTAAGTATGCAAATGTATTGCCCGAGTTTCCCGTAAATATCAAAATTAGAGTCTAATGAAACCATACGCTGAGATGACGGCTGCTTGAGCTCTCAATTAATACACTCATGCGGTCTCGAGTCGAATTATAGCTCGGAATGTCGGCAGAAACATAAAGGGACGTTCCTGCAACCAAATAGAGTCGTTTTAAGCAGGTGAGCGGCATATATGCATCTAAATAAAGCACCTCTGCCGAGCGCACCCATAGAAGCGCCAGCAAAGCGAGCGAAAAAGGTGGTCCCCAGAATAGGTGCTGCCCCTTGCGGCAGCAGCGTGCGTAAAAGTCACACTAAGTGGCCGCGCCTCGCACCGCCGTCGGATCACCTCTCTCTTCTTACACCGTGCGCTACAGTGCCTAGAATATACTTATATTCTAGGCACTATAGTCGCGCCACCATTTGCGACTCGCGACAAAATAGCGACCGAAGGCGACTGATGTTCACACCGGCAAGCTCGGATGAGCTAGTAGCTGAGCGCGACCGGCAAGTCGCAATCCCGGATATTATCGTTCTCAGCGAGAACTCAAGGAATCTACGCAGTTCGCGCGCACTTCGCTGGCACTTTGTAAATTGGTTTCGCGTTCCGGCAACAGCCATTGATTTTGATTCGAGCGAACAGGAAGGCGTCGTCCCTGTGCTGATGTGCTCTGCTGTGGCAGCGCGGAAGCCTTCGAAGAAAACGCGACGCTGGTGGGTGCGCCCGTGCCTCCGCTCGCGTAAAGTGGCCGGCCACGCAAGCCGCCTCCTACCCGAACTTTGTGCGGATGACAACGAGTATTAATGAGAGCAACTTGTAATTTCTAGTTCGCATTGCGTGAGCTTCGGTGCATAATAATGCTCACCCGCTGTATCGCCTTTGGGTGGCGTGCTCATCCAACGAACGGCAGCTGGAAAAAGGGTTTGTGTTGTGCTTTCTTTTCCTGCTGTTTAGCTTCCAGCGAATGCGCCCGCGTACATTCGACACGTTGCTGCAACTGCTGCGTCCCAGCATCACAAGACAAGACACCAAATACCGGCCTGTAGTCTGCATATGGTGGCGTGGACATTGCATTTGGCGTGGAGGACGCTGGATGAAAACCACGGAATTGGATAAACAGGAGCGCCGACTCCGCCGCCGCGCAACGCATTCGCTCGGGCAATGGAGGCATTGGCTCGGGACAAACCGTGCAACGCAAATTATACATCGCGTAGCGCCATCTGTCGAGGCGCGTGGAAAACACTCAACAGCTTGCTTCTATGTGCGCATGCGCTGAGTGGCGGAGACCGGCGGCGACGGCGGCGCATAACGGGCAGCGCGGCACCCGCAGAGCGTGTCGTCTGCTACAAACGTGGACCCTCGGCCGTCTCAATTTGACAGCAATGAAACACAAAAAATATATGCGCACGAATAATAAAAGCGCAAATAAACACGCGGTAGCGCTTTTATGCACGCATACGAAACATTTTTACATGTCTTTAGAGGAAACAGACGATAAATGATGCTGTACAAAAAGACACAACAGAAGTACTTGCTTTTCACTCCTCTACGTCTGCGCGGAAGCGAAGGTCGTAAATTTTCGTCTTCCTCGCTTTGTTTACCATGTCTGCAGTATGTTTATTCATGCCTGACGGAACAAGGTATCTTGATACTTGTGCGTGAAGAGACTGAGCAACAGGACAGTGTTTTGTTCCCGGCTGTAAATCTGGTTTTGGCAAAGGACGCGAGAAGTTTTCGCTCTTCGCTTCGCCATCTTATCTTCAACTACTCCACCAGTGGCGTCAAAAAATGCCTCAAATAAGCGAGCGCTTAAAGCAATGGACAAAATATGTGCGCGACACTTCGATAAGCAGCTTATTTTTGATAGTTACTTCAGCAAAGACAAAGGTGATGTCCTACTAGATCTAAAGAAAGTGCCTCGACTTCGAAGCGGAGCAGTTCCTTCAATTTGTTTAGGGAAGCCTGGCGTAGCTCAATGATGCTGAATGCCAGGAGGAACCAGAAGCCGCCAATGCGGAAGGACGGGAGGAGCTGAATTTAAATTTCTCTTCAACTACACACAGTGCAGGTGCCTTTCCTTGCCCAGAGACATGCCGTAATTTAGAGAGAGGGAAAGGTAAAGAAAGACAAGGAGGTTAGCCAGTGTAAATACCGGCTGGCTACCCTGTAAATTCTCAGCCTTGCCTTCGAGATGATTCCCCCAGTTATGCAGACACATAATCAGAGCTTCTCTTGTGAAATAATAAGCAGGAAACACTGGCAGGAGTTACCAATTATTATGTTTATAGAGAATGGCGATTCTGCTCGCAAGAGAACCGGGCGACGCGAGAAGCAAAGAAGCAAGCGAAGTATCTTAGCACTTGATGCGTGCTCAGATAAAAAAGAGTGATAAACGTCAGCTTTTGCGTAAAAACTTCTTTTCGCTGTCGTCTTTCATTGCTTGAGACCCCCGAACTGCCGTTATATCGCCTTACCATTTGCTATAGTTTTTCTTTCCATCTTTGTTTATTTTCTGTTCCTGTGCCTTGTAAAGTTCCATGTACGCCACCTGACAAATGCCCTGCATTTGGCCTGTATAAAATAAATGACATAACATGATACATGACTTGTTTCTCCTGCTAACGTCACTCCGTGAACCGCAAGAGCTATGCGCGCTACAGGCGTCAGGGCGTGCGCGGAGCAGGCGACAAAACGGATAGGCAAGCAGGTGCCGCGAGAGAGCCCCCGCGCCTTCGCTCCTCTCCGCTGCAGAGTTTTTCTTCATTCGTAGCGCCTTCTGGCGAACACGCTGTAAAGCAGGAGCCGGCGTT
The DNA here is from genome assembly GCF_013339745.2 of Dermacentor silvarum. Classification (NCBI taxonomy): domain Eukaryota; kingdom Metazoa; phylum Arthropoda; class Arachnida; order Ixodida; family Ixodidae; genus Dermacentor; species Dermacentor silvarum. The sequence goes on from NC_051155.1 coordinate 29,923,529, forward strand.
GCAGAATGTGTCCCTTCCAGACGAGCGGAGTCGGCGCTCCTGTCTTACCTTACTCCGTGATGAAAACACATATCACTTTCGGCGCGGCGCTGATTGGTTGAGCAGCTTTGCGACCACGGTCGCGCGACTGAAAAATCGAGCAGCGAGCGACTGGCCAAAAATGGTCGCTTTTCGAGAAAAGCGACCATTTGCGACTGGTCGCTTTGCGACCAACTTGGTCACGCGACCACTGCCAGTCGCCGGTGTGAATGAGCCTTTAACATTAACCACTAACGCTAATTATGATTAAACCACAATAACGTCACTGCAACGCAGCCACCTGCTTTTTTTCTTTTTCTTTCTTTAATATAAGCAAGTTCTTCGGTTTTAGGTGGCAAAACCACGATATGATTATGAGGCACCCGGTTTAGTTTTTGCCATTAACGCGCACCTAAATAGAAGTACACGAGTCTTTTTCCATTTCGTTCCCATCGAATTCCGCGACCTGCATTGAACCCACAGGCCGCTCGTCCCACTCGACCATATTCTTGTACACTCTACCTGTAATACAGTGGCTAGAATCTAGGCACTGTATCTAGCCACTGTAGCTGTAGTGGTGGCGCATGCTTTTCAGTGAGGCGCCCGACGTGGAAAAATACTGGGGCGGCGCTGCGGTCGAAGTGGATTGGGCCGCATCAAGGTCGCGCCGTTGGAAACCGCTGGCGATACTGCTCGACAGGGTCATTCGTACTACTTCGCGCGCTGGTATTTGCGTTCAGACCGATCAAATAGGGTTCATAATTGCATATGAGATGTATTTATGCCTTAAGAATAAATTTTTATCATTTCTCTTCTTCGTTTATTTTTTATTATTTTCTAATGCCGCTTGGTGATTGCGTGTGCATTGTGGCCGCAGCGTCGGCTTTCATTCTACTATGTTATTGCACGGTTCCCTTTGGAGAAAAAATATTTTTATCGTTCTTGAAGCAGCATGTATCTCTCGTGTGTATTGTTGCGCATATAGTTTTCTATCAGTAGGTCTTGCGAAACGCCGACGAAGCAACATATGTAACCTTCCTGCTTGTCGCTTCAAACAAGTAAAGCATATCTGCCGCATCCGGCGCCTTGTACTTAGATTTACGGGAAGCATTGGTATAGATTTAAAAAAAAAGTAAACTGCAGTGCAACATTCCATTCAAGTTTCCGCCTTTCTCGTGTAACAGAATGCGGAGTAATTGGTACGGGGTCATTTATTGCAGTCCTCGAGCACCGAAAACGGTTTTAGTTAGCCATTCTATATGCTAATCTTTGGCCGTAAGCCGTACGTGGAATTTTTTTCCAGTCGATACTGCAAAAAAAAAAAAGAAAAGAAAAGAAAGAAAGAAAGCCTGCGCGGTAGCCTAATTAGTGCCGATATCGTGGATATGGCGTTGCGCTGCTAATTCTGGAGCTCGCGGGTTCGATAGGAACAAAATGGAAAAAGACTCGTGTACTTCTATTTAGGTGCGCGTTAAAGAACCCCAGGTGGCAAAAACTAAACCGGGTGCCTCATAATCATATCGTGGTTTTGCTACGTAAAACTCAAGAATTTGCTTATATTAAAAAAAAAGGAAAAAGCAGGTGGCTGCGTTCTTCGGCTTATTTCTGGGGGTGTAAACAAGATAAATTATTCTCGAGTCTGATTTCTGAGAAAAACATGTTACGCTTATCCTATATTTCATGCGTAAATGTAATGCCCTTCCCAAATGTATGACCGCTCAACTCTGCAGCTTGTATATTATAAACGGCTGCGTTCAGTTATCCGGTGCACTATCATAACGACCATAATGAAACAACTAAAGGAACGGCATGTCTCACATACACGTAGAGATATGTTCAGATCTGTTGCGTTCGTTGAAGAAGATAACTGTGGTACCACACGGGGCACTCAGTTTTAATGGGTTGCAAACTTGGTGAGACTGTCAAAAATTCTTGTCTGAATCAAGTTAGCAGATTTACAGGCTGCCCCAAAACGGGGCGTTTATATCGAGTGAGAGAGAGGAACTTGTTAAGCAGGACTTATTAACACCCGTCCGTTAATTCTCTCAGGAACTGCGCCTCTGCGCAACAGCCACGACTCTCCGGCAGCAAAAATCATTCGGAATAACAGTCCTGCACTTGCATGCAGTCACTCGCCTTTGAGATTTCAATAGTGCTGTTATGCGTTACATTCGAACGGAAATGACTATTCGGCGTCGTACAGTATGTCAATAACACACACACACACACACACACACACACACACACACACACACACACACACACACACACACACACACACACACACACACACACACACACACACACACACACACACACACACACACACACACACACACACACACACACACACACACACACACACACACACACACACACACACACACACACACACACACACCACACACACACACACACACACACACACACACACACACACACACACACACACACACACACACACACACACACACACATATATATATATATATATATATATATATATATCAGATGGTTTTGCCTGCTGTCACTATTATTTCTGCGAATGAGAGTTATATTTCCAGTATTCACTAATAAGTGCGTTTGTTACTCCAAACACGTGCACTTATTCCTGTCGGGAGTTCTCACTTTTTCGATTATTGCATTTGTAATATTTGTTATTTTTCCCCTACATATATATATCCTAAATATATATGTCTGTGTACCCTTTGATTTAATTACCTAGAAATACATTGATCATTCTTCGCGCCACGCAGTTAATAAACCTGGTTTATTTCACTCTAATATTGTTTTCTTCGATTATTGTCCCTGATCAATATCCACCAACAAGAAGCGCCTGTAAAATGACACGATATCAATAATAAACTTTTCTTACGTAGCTTCATGTTGCACAGATACCAGTTACTTTTGGAAGACAGTGGTAAAAACAGCAGTTCACCTGGCTAAAACTACACTTGGTACATGCCGTAAGGGGTCATGGGCGCAGCGAAGCAACTAAAACATGAAAAAAATGTACTGCACAGAGGTTCTGCGAGAAAAACTGGGCGTCCGCCAGCGTCCGCGTAGAGAACGCGCGCTTGCTAGCAGACGACGCGCTTGACAACGACAGCAAAATTGAAGACGTCGCGTTGTATAATCTATGCCTCAAATATATATGTTTGGCAAAATGGCGTAAACATAAAGTTGCAGTTGAAATAAAGCGCTATTTTAAGAGCGTACTATGTGCAATCGGCCTCGTCGCCCGCAGCGAAAGTATGTTGAATATGCCGCGATGCGCGTCACCGCCCCAATCCAGTTCGCTTGCAGCGCCCTCGCACTATTTTTCCACACGCGGCGCCTCAGCGGCAGAGCGCCGTTCGTCCCACTCGACCATTGTCTAGTACACTCTAATTACAGCCAAGGAGGTTGGTTACAGTAGAGTGTACTACATAATGGTCGCTTGGGCTGAACGGCGCTCTCCCGCTGAGGCACCGCGTGTGGAAAAATTGTGCGAGGGCGCTGCGAGTGAACTGGGTTGGGGCGGAGACGCGCTCCGCGGCATATTCAACGTATTTTCGCGGCGGGCGCCGAGGCCGATTGCGCATAGTACGCTCTTAAAATAGTGCTTTATTTCAACTGCAAAATTATGTTTACACCATTTTGCCAAAGATATATTTTAGGCGTGGATTATACAACGCAACGTCTTCAATTTTGCTGTCGTTGTCAAGCGCCTCGTCTGCTAGCGAGCGCGCGTTCGCTACGCGGACACTACTGGTGGACGCCCAGTTTTTCTTGCAGAACTACAGTGGCTAGAATGGGTAAGTGCAGTGGCGCACCGACGGAGGGGGGGGGGGGGGATTCGGGGGTTGTAACCCCCCCCCCCCCCTGAGGCCGACTTAAACCCCCCTTTTGTTTAACCCCTTTTCTTTCCTTACGCATTTGAGTACTGCAACTAAGATGTAAGACGCGTAATCGTCTGCACACTCGCAAAAAGCGAATTTTTTGACAATTTCCTGCGAAGAAATCGAAATTAGTGCTGTGTAGATGGCATGGGCAAACTATCAACCCCCCCCCCCCTGGCAGAGATTCTGAGTGCGCTACTGGGGAAGTGTGCCGAGCGGCACGCAGCGTCTATGGGGCCCATTGCAGCCGCCGGTAGGGAACCGCACGCTGTCGTTGACACGTCGCCCGATGCGAGTCGCGCCGGCTCTGCTGCTTCAGTGACGCCGCCCGCCCTAACCTGTGGAAAGTTACGTTCGTTTCTTTTTGTGCTACAGCAAGTCTATATGTGTACTAATGGTGCGAAAACATTGTTTCGTGTCTGGTTCCTACTATCGTACTGCTGCCCAATTTTTGCTCGCCGTGAACTGCCTTAGTTTCTACGATTTGGTCAAAGCTCCCAGCAGTGGCAACTGTGAAGGGGGCGATCTGACACTTCTCCTCAGCATTTAGGATGCAGACCATGAACTGGACCCACTGATGGATAGTGGGAAGGTTGAAGAAGCTTCTCACATGATAAAGAAGTCCACAATGGTTTATTTACGCAGGATGTATCGCAGAAGCACATGGACGGTGAAAGCAACAGACGGAACACAGCGCTAACAACTGAGTGTTTATTGGACGAGAGCAGATATATATATATATACATATATATATATATATATATATATATATATATCGACGCACAAAAGGAATGTACAAGACGCACAAATAAATCAACCTAGCAAGTTCAATTGACACAGGCGCCTAACGCGACAAACACTCAGTTCTTATCGCTGTGTCCCGTCTGTTTCTTTCGCCGTCCGTGTGCTTCTGCGCTACTGTGTAAATAATGTCATACCAACTAGCCCACCAGTCTGTCGTTTTGAATCCGCAATGCTACCCGACCATGATTACCCTGAAACGATGAGCGACTCGCGGCTAGTCTTCTGCATGACAGGGTAAATATATACCCTGTAGTCTGTGTGCAAGCAACGTTTTGACGAGCTCCTTGTTGCCACCGGCAAAGCCATCGAACAGGTGGCGATGTTCACCAAGTTCTGCGTCAATGGGGGCCTCATTCACCTTTCGGAGGAGCTCTTCTCATTTGTATAGACGCTCTTAAAACCACTGTTTTCGATGTGTTTCGGTTACAACGAGCTGCACAGTGACAGCTTGGAAGAGCTTGTCTACTGGCTGCACAAAAACGACGTCATATCGGGCTGTGCACCGCATGGCCCCAGCCTTACCAACCAAGTTACAAAATTATTTTTGGTCATCCGTTTTCCCTTCTACACGAAGGCACTCAACAAAGAGAGTGTCTTCCCGAGAAAAGAAGCACCTGAAGCTCAGTCACGTCACTTAGCAGAGAATAATATAAGGCTGACAACGTTCTGTTTGAACTGTTTGTGAACAATTTAAAACATTTTTTTTCTCGCGAGAAAAAAGCACCAGCTCAGGTGCGTCGCGTAGGAAAAAATGTTGCAGTGGCTTAGCTCGGCTATGCCAGGATATACGTAGCGTTAGCAAAGGTTCAGCTGATTATTCTTAGCTTTCCTGGTTGTCTAGATTGTCAAGGATTAGCTTGATTGTCATGCTTACTGCTGCTCCAATGACACACACAAACGCCAGTCAGAAGCGCAGCGGCTCCAGCGCAGTGTCAGACGGCGACTGCACAGTGAGCGTGCGCCGGCGCCAGTGCGTATACCACGGCTACGACGTCAGTCCTCTGGAATGCGCAGACCGGCGGCGGTGAGTCGCGCGCGGCGGCGGCGGAGTGCGCGAGAGGTGCCGGCTCCGGTGGCTCCGGTGCGCAAGCCGTGTGACATCACTGATCCTTGCGCATGCGCAGCACGGCTCTTGATGTGCCGCGCGAAACTGGCTTGGCTAGGCCAGTGTAGCTAACGCTACAAAAAGCAAGCGCTTTAGGAGAGGAGGCGGCGCAGGAAAGAGTAGATGGCGGTACTTTTCTTATATAGGGATTTTATATTGTCATATAGGCGGGTAGCTTTGATGAAGCTCTTGTGTTGACGGTAGAAAGACAGAGTCTCTTTTTGGGCCAAATCCAGTTGCCTCGCCACCTCCTCCACGTCCCCGGACGCAACACTCCATTTGCTAGTAGCGCCAGTCAGTCACGCTAGCCGCGCTAGCAGCGCGGCGCAGCGTTTGACCGCTGGCGCCATGCTGCGCCGCTCGCACGTACCGCGTTTCTAGGTGGTTCCGTTCACCGAGGGCGCTCGAACGCAATGATATGGTTTGCACTACAGTGTACTAGAAGAGCAGTGTACTAGAAGAGTTGTAGTGCGCTCACAACGCGGCAGAGCTTGACGCACTTGGTGTCGCCGCCGACAGGCGACGCGGTTCGCAGCGTCACCTGAAACTTTCCTACGCGTCGCGGTAAAACAGCTATGGCGTGTTGCTGTTTTCACCGCATAAATGTAAAATGCACGACGTACAGCACACGAAAGTTCTTTTGGTGCACCTTCGCAGTGTGCAGTGAAATAAATTACTATTGTTGCGGCTGATCTACAGAGGGTTGGCGATGTTTTGAGCCGGAGACACGGATGAACTAGCCTTGCTATGCATGCTGTTCTGTTAAAGGCTTGATACGGCCGCTGCAGTCACGGTAGCAAGAGACACTCGAGTTTTTTCTGCAGCTGATCGATAAAATGGTCAGTGTGGTTTCCCCACAACTACCGTGCATCCGCGTTCCCAGCACCACCGCGCCAAATTTAACCACCACTTTGTTTGTTTTTTTTTTTGTTTTTTTTTTCGCAGGTAAGGCGTGCAGCGCCTTAGACATTTTCACGTTGCTCCATCTATTCACGAAATTGAATATTTAGGTATCAAGCCCGTTTCACATGGTGCAAATTTGCAGTGCGTTTTTCGCAGCTGCGATTTCCGCAGATGAGAAATTCGCTATCCCATTTCACATGGATCTACGGCAGCTGCGTTTTTCGCATACTTGTTAAGCATTCTGACTGGCGATAACGTATGAGCGAGCTGCCTCCTATTGGTCGTCTGTTTCCACCGCTACAGTCGCTACCAACGCATCTGCGTTTTTCGTAGAGAAGTTCAGCACGCCGAACATCGAAAAAACGCACGCACGAAGGGTCCGGCGGCCTATTTTCCGCAGCTGCGAATTCGCACGTGCAAATTCGCAGACAAAATCGCACCATGTGAAACGGGCTTCACTGCTGCACAATTTAAGCTGGTTAGCTGGTTATTTATGTATTACATCTTTCGTAACGTTAATGCGACATGAAATCGAAAGGATGAAAATACCAGGTTACATTTATGCAATAACAATGTTTATTTACAACGAAATAAAGAATGATCCGGGAAGCGCCGGGAGCAGCCAGTGAAAACTCCGAATAGCTACTGTCTAGTGCGCTTCGGATTTTCTTCGCGGGTGCTTCGTCCCTTTCACACCTTTTCCATGTGTTCCTGGGCTTCGGTGTCGTCTTCGTCAGGCACTGTGGTAAATTTGGAAGAATCGTGGAAACAGCGTTTTCTGATAGCAGTGGCAATTGTCACGAGGAATGCACACCTCTTTGCACTCTATAAAGTGCACAAGACCCTAATTATGAATCGCGGTTCGAAGTGTAACTCACAGACCCGCAAGATTCCTCCAGTGTCTTATCTGCACGGTTGAGGTTCCTCTCCCATTCCTTTCGCCGTTCTTCATCACGTGGAACGCTGAGCAAAGACACCTTTGGTGCATCTTTCACACGACTGTAGCCAGTTCTGCATTTGGGTGCAATGCAGTATTTTCGACAGCGGCTAGCCATTCTCACTCACTCAGAGTGCACATTGAGTAAAGCGTCAAGCACAGAGGATACTGCACAGAGGGACTTGCAGTCGAGAGCCGACAACGTCGATACTAAGTGGTTAGTTTTCAGAAAGGAAAGGTTGGCGCTATATTCTGCAGCCCTTGAGGGAGAACGGTCAACGTCGCGAACCAACAGAACGTACTCCATACAAAGCTAGGGAAGTTTTCAGGAGAAACTGGCGGCAGCGCCTCTGGCGGGCGCCGGAGCAGTCGACGCTGAGTGCACCGCGGCAACGCGGCGCAGGGATACGGCAGTGAGCACACTGCCCCTATTCTAGTACACCGTAGTTTGCACGAATGCAACCCTTGGAAGCGTGGCTGTATGGCTGAGTGGTTACGGCGCTCGCTTCGGGATCTTGCGTACGTGGGTTCGAAACCCGCTCTGGCTACATTTTTTTAATATCACGCTTTTCGCTTTCTTTTTTCTCACTGTTTGCCAGCGTGGTCGCTTGAACCCCGGCGCCACGGCGGCAGCCGTGGTGCCGGGCGCCGACGCGAAGCGGCGGTCGTTGGGGTGTTGCGGAGCGCAGCGTAGCAACACCCCAAATAAAAAAATACTGCTCCAGTCAGGTAGACTGCTCCCTCCCTGATAGTGAGATTATATTTGGATCATCAAAACAGTGATGCGTTTATAATACCACCGATCCCAACAGCAGGCTAAGTCCCCACCAGCCCAGCGTTTTCTCCGTCAACGCCTCCTCCGTTCCAACGGCGGCGGCTCGAAACATGGTACGCGCGAGCGGTGCAGCGTGGCGCCAGCGGTCAAACGCTGTACCTACTAGCAAATGGAAATACGCGTCCCGGACTCTTTGTTGCACTGCCTTGGCGTAGGTTCCGATCGATTCCGCCAGTATGGGGTCTCGTATGAGGCCCTTCTTTTGCTTCAAATGGTGTACCCTCCGAGTCCACTGTGTACGAAGACAGGTTGCCAACAAGTAGTCGAAGACTCTCCTCGCCCACCTGTCGCGATACATATGTAATAGGTGGTTGTAGAAAGCCAGCTTGCTTGAGGCCTCCCGTGCAGTGAAACTAGACCAACCTAACTCACCTTGCATGGCCTCGTTGGCTACAGTACCATGGCATCCGACCGCTATTCGGCTGACGTCTCGCTGTCGCCTCTCAAGCACATCCCGACCTTTCGCTGTGAGGCACACCACCGCGTTTCCAAATGTCAGAGCAGGAACGTGAACCAGTTTCCACAGGTCCCTGATCATTACGAAGCGGTTACATCCCCATAGGGACCTGCGTCGCAATATGCACAGGGCTGTACTGACACACGTATATCACACGTAGACACGCTGACACACGCATAAATAGGGTGCCTCGATGCCAGCGCCGCCGTTCAGGGTGGAGACAACCCCGCTGGCGCCGCCATATTGAATCACACGAGCCCAGACTCAGCTACGCTTGCGTTCATAAAGTGTTACTCGCGGTGCGCTTCCAAGTGCTTTGCCTTGATGAGGATTTTTTTATCGGTATCGCATCTGCACATCTTTATAACCAATAGCCGTTAACTCGTCGAAGGTCGAAGACGTAAATGTATGGCGCCGGGAACATGCCCCAAGTTGCCTAATTCAATCACATTTAATATGCCGTGTGTATGTTTGAAATACGCACTATTTTTATTTTTGCGCTTCGATGCTTGGTATATAAGGTTTGCGACCCCCTGTGCGTGGAAGTTTTTCTTTTTTGCTGTTGTATTTTGGTTTACACGTCACGCCTTCTTTACCGTAGCCAGCCACTCGCGCACGGCGGTTAGTTTTCCTTGCGTTGCGCGTGCTCTTCGCGTTCGTTGCAATTATTTGATGATATCTACGCGCAATTTCGCTTTTTTTGCCCACAAAACTGTGTGCTGACAGGTTTAAGCTGGTGTAAAAAGAACTGCGATGTGAAAATAAGGTTTAGTTAGTGTTGTAGAGAAACATGTAACGTAACTTCTCTGTGTCGATCTTGCGTAGTACACACAAGAAACCAAACGATGCACAAAATACATTTACTTAGTAATGTCTAGTACAGTTAATCATGAAAGAGATATGTACATGAAAAATTATGTGTACTGTGTGGCGCCTGAAGGTTGTGTTGAAAGACGAGATAAAAAGAAGTTCGCAAGGTAGGCTCGACACACACAATGCGGGATAGGGAGAGTTTTTTTTTAATTTATTCATTACATGGGGGGGGGGGAGGATTTCAAGTGAGTACATCAACCTTATTACACACAATATAAATCGAAAACAAGAATACAAACAAGAAAACGCAACCGCGGGTAATATTAATCAAGATATCCAGCCAGAATACATCAGCTACCATCGAATACGTCGCATCAGCCAAACACATCGATGGCGACTACAGAACATTTTATAAATAACCATTAGAACACTGATAACTACATTGAAAAAATAAACAACACTGCATACATATCGCGTACAAAAAACGTAAATGAAACAAAGACAGTCAAATACAGATTAGCAATGTTTTTCACTTCGAAAATATAGTCCATGATGATGTAAGGCTGTTGACTTTAACAGACGGCGCCCATCCTGTCGATTTCCCTCGAACTGGTCCTCTTGAAAGTGTTTCTAAGTACAAGTAAAATAACAAAAGTGATTATTGATATGAAAAGTTGCCTTGTAATTACAGAGAACCAATTACAGTGCTTAATAAATTTTCGCAGAAGTAATGCTGTATTACCTCGCTTCACACGTTTCGAAGAAATGCACAGGCTACAACAGACACCATGCCAGAAAGCGCCGAAACATTTTGGTCCCATGATGCGCCTTAACTCTACTGCACCTGGGCATACCGTGCACAGGCATTTAAAGACCGTCACAGTACCTACTACGATCGGGAATGAGCACGAATGACCATCGGCTTACGAGCACCACGCTACAAATATATTCGTCTAAAAAATCAGCTATATAACGTAACAACCTGAGATCCGCTAGATATCTGCTGAGAAATCAGAGAAAATCACAATGCTTCGCTTGCCACGTCCACAACAGCCGCTCTCCCCAGAAGAAGCACTGCGTTCTTTAGTCCCAAATAACCAGTATCGAAAAAAGAAACTGAGGAAAAAAAAAAAGAAACAAGAGACACACGATGTGTGCTTCCCGTGAAAAAGTAAAATAGGTGGTTTACATGACAATTTGTAGCTAATTTAAGACTATTTCGCGGCGAAGCATTTTCGTCAGTCCTTAAAATAAGGGTACTACTCGCATAGACTGCGCCGATCAAAACGGCAAAAGCCTATGCGACGCGCGCTCGCAAACCATAGGCTACTCAGAGAGCATCGGTGCACTGCTTAGTTCGTGAGCGAACGTAGGTACGTGAGCGAGGATCAGAGAATACTTTCTTATTTAAATGGTGCGATAGTCTAAACTTTCTTGACACTTACCTCGCAAATGTAGGAGCTATCCGTTGCCTTCCAGTGATACCGCTTTACTTGGGCTTCCCATCTCTTCCTTCGCTCTGGGTCCCGGGGGAAGCGTGAACAACGAAGCCCTTTACGCGTCGATCCGGTGCACTTGGGAACACAACAGCCCGTCATGTCGACTCGATGCATTGACAAGCTTGTCATTCATGCGACTGAACACTGTCCAGCAAGTAGAAGCGTCAGCGAAGCATCCGCGCGCACTGTGTCTCGAACTAAGCACCGGCACCAAGCAATTGCAACCGCTCGCTGTGATTCAAGGTGGCGTCGCAGCGAGAAAGCGGCGGCGCGGGGGCGGTCAAAGGATGGCACCACCCTGAACGGCGGCGCTGGCATCGAGGCACCCTACGCTGGATGGATGGATGGATGGATGGATGGATGAGGCTAAACCCTTTAAACCGGGCGGTGGCATACGCCACCTAGCCATGAATATTAACATATTTTGTACTTTGTGGTGGGTGAAATTTTACCCCTGCCTTGATTTTATCCACCAATCAGATAACCTCTGTTTGGTTATTTCTACCCGCTTAAAGTCTATTTGGCCTTTACTGTCCCTAAACCCCAATGCTTTGAAAAAATCAGCCCCGTTACTTTGCACTGTAGGGTTAAGGCCTTTACAGAAAGGTATGAGGTGTTCAGCCGTTTCCTCTTCTTCTCCACACGCACAGCACAACGTGTCTATACATTGGTACTTGACTCGGTACATCTTAGTCCGCAATACTCCCGTCCTGGCTTCAAACAGCAAAGAGCTTCCCCTAGAATTATCGTAGATATTTTCTTTCGCAATTTCTTGCTTGAAAGTTCGGTATGTTCCCAGTGCTGATTTCGTCTGCATCTCTGTTTTCCACAGACCCCTCTCTGTTTCCTGGTTTGAACCCCTCCTGCAGTCCAAATATTTGATTGACAGTTTTCTTGTCAGCTTCCTCCATTTTGTATCAACATTCCTCATGTACAATAACTGAAAACTCTCCTTGCCCACCGCTTTTATGCCATTTCTCTCAATCGCTCCTCAAATTCTATCTTGCTGCTGGCTTCCCTGCCCTCGAATGACGTCCATCCCATGTCACCCTGTACCCCCGATTTGGTGTATTTCCGTGTGCTCCCAGAGCCAGTCTACCTACCCCTCGCTGCTTAACTTCCAACCTTGCTCGAACCTCTGATCTCATGCACAGGACCGCATTGCCGAAAGTCAAACTAGGGAGCATCACCCCTTTCCAAATCCCTCTCACCACTTCGTACCTATTGTAATTCCACAGTGCCCTATTTTTCATCACAGCTGCATTTCTGCTACCTTTAGCCGTCACATATTTTTCATGTTCCGTTAGGTACTCAGCCCCATTGTTTATCCACACTCCGAGATATTTGTACTTATCCACCATCTCCAGCGTAAACTCCTGTATCCTATGCTCGCTGCCCTGATTATTATTAAAAGTCATGACTGCCGATTTTTCTTTACTAAACTTCAAACCTAAGCTATCTCCCTCTTTACCACAGATGTCCATTAATCTCTGCAAGTCTTCCTTGCTGTCAGCCATGAGTACAATGTCATCCGCATACATTATAATAGTCCTGGTAATGACTGTTTAATCCATTCTCCTTGCTTGAAATAGGAAAGGTTGAAGCCAAGTCCACTCCTCTCTAATTTTTTCTCTAATCCTTGTAAATACAGCATGAACAACAGAGGTGACAGAGGGCACCCCTGCCTAAGCCCCTGCTGTATCTCTATAGGCCCAGATACCTTGTTTTCCCATTTTATAAGCACCCTGTTACTTTTATAGATATCTTTTAAAAGATTTCTTACTCCATCTTCCACATCTAGAGTGCCCAGTATGTCCCACAAATCCTTTTGGATTACACTGTCATAGGCTCCCTTGATATCCAGAAATGCAAGCCATAGGGGCCTGTGTTCCTTTTCTGCTATTTGAATACACTGTGTCAATGAGAACAGATTATGCCAGCCACTCGTCCCACTCGACCATATTGTAGTACACTTTAGCGTACTCCGGACAACCGCCCTATCTGTTTCGCATGCGGTATTCCTCTCTAGCTACAGCTAGAGTGTACTAGAATACGGACGAGTGGGACGAGCGGCTGGGGCGGCGCATGCTTTGCAGTGAGGCGCCCAATGTGGAAAAATACCGTGGCGGCACTGCAATCGAACTGGATTAGGCCGAATCAAGGTCGCGCCGTTGGAAACTGCTGGCGATAACTGCTCCGCAGGGTCATTCGTACTACTTAGCACGCTGATATTTGCGTTCATACCGCTCAAATGGTGTTCATAATTGTACATGACATGTATTTATGCCTTCAGAATGAATTCCTTGCTTTCTCTTCTTTATTTTATTTTATTCTTTAATGCCGGTCGGTGATGTGCGTGCATTGCGGCCGCAGTGTCGGCTTTCAATCTGCTACGTTATTGTACGGTTCCCTTTGGATAACAAATATTTTTCTCCTTCAAGCAGCATGTATCTCTCGTGTGTATTGTTGCGCATATAGTTTTCCACCAGTAGGCCTTGCGAAATACAGACGGAGAAACACATGTAACCTTCCTGCTTGCCGCTTCAAACAAGTAAAGCATATCTGCCCCATCCGGCGCCTTGTACTTAGATTTACGGGAAGCATTGTTATAGATTAAAAAAAAAATGACTAAACTGCAGCGCAACATGCCATTCAAGTTTTCGCCTTCCTCGCGTAACAGAACGCGGAGTAATTGGTACGGGGCCATTTATTGCGGTAGGACCTCGAGCGCCGAAAACAGTTTTAGTTAGTCTTCTATATATATATATATATATATATATATATATATATAAAAGAAAAAAAAGAAGGAAAGGAAGAAAGCTGGTGCGGTAGCCTAATTAGGTAACCTAATATATATATATATATATATATATATATATTGAGATGAGCGCGCATATATATATATATATATATATATATATGCGCGCTCATCTTTGGCCGGAAGCCGTACGTGGAAATTTGTTTTCCAGTAAATACTTCAAAAAAGAAAAAAAAGGAAAGAAAGAAAGTTGGCGCGGTAGCTTTATAGTGAATACGGCGTTAGGCTGCTAAACTCCATGGAGCTCGCGGGTTGAATCCAGGTCGCGGAATTCGACGGGAGCGAAATGGAAAAACACTCGTGTACTTCCATTTAGGTGCGCGCTAAAGAAGCCCAGGTGGTGAAAACTAAACCTCGTAAACATATCGTAGTTATGCCACGTAAACCCGAGAATTTATTTAAATAAAAAAGAGAGAAAAGTATGTGGCTGCGTTTTTCGGCGTTTTTCTGGGGTTGTAAACAAAATAAATTATTCTCGAGTCTAATTTCCGAGAAAAACATTGTTACGCTTATCCTATATTTCACACATAAATGTAACGCCGTTCCCAAATGTATGGCCGCTCAACTCAGCAGCTTGTATATTATAAAGGGCTGCTTTCAGTTATCCGGTGCACTATCATAACTAGAGGCCGGATTTTTAGGCATTAAAAAAGCGCGTTTTAGGCGACAAAAATAGGCAGGCAAAACAACGTTTTAGGCCTCCAACGTCGTAAATATAGGCACAATAAATTTTTACATAAATGCAAATAATTTCAAACGAAGACGTGCGCGGCCTATATCTACGATAGGAAAACAAGAAATGTTATTGTCTATGATGGCACAAAGGCGCCAACAGTTGAACATAGCCGTGCAATTGCCCCATAAAACTGCTGGACTAATGACGATCAATTGGCCTAATTCAATAAGCATACTGCTAATATTCATGCTCAATGGCCACTGTACTCGAGGGTCGCATATAGTGACACAGGCATGAAAAAGAACACTTGAAAGCTGGGAATACTGATTAAAAAAAGCGATACTTTATGTCTGCCTGACGCAATTAAATTAAGACAACAAAAAAACAGACAAATAACAAATGCAAGAGAGACTACGATTTACTAAGAAATTAGCAATGACATACAATGACATTATCCGAATTGTACAGGCAAGAGGTCCCAACACTGCCAAATACACTTCCCCCCAATAAAGTGCACATGTTTGAAGAAATCTGTTTGGAGAGCACGCGGAACGTAGTCTAAGAATCAATGTGAACATAGTGGAAACAATAGCAAACTGCCTCCATCTCCAGATTTTTGGATTCAAAATTGTGCATCTTGTCACTGAGAATCATCCCGTACGCTGAGAAGGAACGCCCGACGGGCGATGAACACCTTAAAAAGTAAATTACAAACAAAACAAAAGCCACGTGCACATCACATTTTCTTTCTTCTTTTGCTCTTCACTCTCCTTTCCCCTGACGGCGCTCCGCGGTTTCGGATTCGCCAACCGCTCGCGCAAATGTCAGCGCGGCGGCGTATGCTGATCAGCGCGTACCATTTCAATGCTGCTAGCAGTTGTTTTCCGGGAGTTGGTTGAACTAAAGGACTAGGTTGAACCCCATAGAGTTCCGAACAGTCAATGTTGCCCGGTAACATGAATAACGGTCTGTAACTGCACTCGAAAGCGAAACTTGAGGCTAAATAGTGTTCATATGGGCGCCGATATTTAAAATAGGCATTTATAGGCATTTAGGCACAAACCCCAAAATAGGCATTTATAGGCACTATAAAAACACTATAAAAGCCCTTCTTAACCTCTAATTCATGCTCATATATAAAGTGGGGCGATTGGAGCGCAAGGAAAAAAAAAGCATTTAGCTAAAATTCGGTCTCTAATCATAACTACCACAATGAAACAATTAAAGGAACGACATACCTCACATACACGTAGAGGTATGTGCAGATCTGTTGCGTTCGTTGAAGATAAGTGTGGTGCCACATGGGGCACCCAGTTTTAATGGGTGGCAAACATGGTGAGACTGTCAAAAAAAGTTTTCCTTGCCGGAATCAAGTTAGCAGATTTACAGGCTGCCCCCGAAGAGGGGCGTTTATATTGACTGACATCTAGGAACTCGTTAAGCAGGACTTATTAACACCCGCGCGTTAATTATCTCAGAAACTGTACCTCTGCGTACCAGCCAAGACTAGCAGACGATGCGCTTGACAACGACAGCAAAATTGAAGACATCCCTTTGTATAATCCATGCCTCAAATGTATATGTTTGTCAAACTGGTGTAAACATAAATTTGCAGTTGAAATGAAGCACTACTTTAAGAGCGTACTATGCCCAATCGGCCTCGGCCCCGCAGCGAAAGTACGTTGAATGTGCCGCGGAGCGCGTCTCCGCCCCAATCCAGTTCGCTCGCAGCGCTCTCGCACAATTTTTCCACACGCAGCGCCTCAGCGGGAGAGCGCCGCTCGGCCCGCTCGACCATTGTCTAGTACACTCTAGTTACAGCCATGCGAAAAGTTGGTACTTTATTCTATGGCCATGACTTGCTAGGCCTTCTCTCGGTCAGCGGTGTTTGGTTGTGCATTGTCGTTTTTCAGCTCCAGAAATGCCGCACAGAAAAAGATATAAGAAATATCTCTATGAGGGCGCTTGTGAGGTCCTAGTACGAACGAAATGCAGGAGGAAAGCTTTGGACGATGAAAACGGCGCTGGCAGTGGTACGTCCGCGTCTGACAGCTACGAGGACTCGCGAAGTGCCCACGAGCGGCGTTCAGAAAAAACGTGCTGCGATAGAGATTCGTCGCAACCAAGCAGCCCACTTGCTAATTCCAACTGTGACGATAAAAGCTTCAGAGACATCGGCGAAAATGCTTTTGTGTGTTCGAACGACGGGAACATAAATGCTGCCGACACGCTCCGGTACGACTCATCGTCGTCACCCGCCGCGGCGGCTTTCAGCTAAGGCGCTGCGCTTCTGAGCACGAGATCGCGGGATCGAATCCCTGCCGCGGCGGCTGCATTTCGATGGAGGCGAAATGTAAAAACGCCCGTGTGCTTGCGTTGTAGTGCACGTTAAAGAACCCCAGGTGCTCAAAATTATAACCCGGAGCCCCCCACTACAGCGGGCTTCATAATCAGAACTGGTTTTGGCACGTTAAACCGCAGAAAGAAGACTCCTCATCGCCAGATGACCAAGAAAACTACCAGGGAACTGAGGAAGCTGAACAGACGAGAAACGAGCTGGTTAGTATATTATTTTGCTTACTTTCAATGCGGTATTTCTTCATATACGGAGAAGCTTCTACTTTACAGCGTAAGCTGTTATGGGCTCATTCCAATAGCCCTTTCTGGTCGCGATGATGCCGCCGCCCCGTAACCGCTATCGCCGGAAATGCAAAAAATGTACCCGCTCTCCGCAGTAATTGAACCCAGGGCCGCTGCGCGGGAGTTGGACACTTTGCCACTGAGCCATGCAAGCGCGCTCGCTATTAGGCTGAGGAAAAATTCCCTTTACACGCGCCCTATAGGCAGCCTCCGCCAGTATGGTGGCGCCATCTAGTTAACGTGCCTGAAACTGCCGCGTGCGATGAGATGCGATTCAGACGAGGCGCGGAATCAACGCTATCCCGATGTTAGATGTGCGCCACGTATTCTGAGTACCTCTTCGGTACACGTTATGGCGTCTCCTCGCAAGGTACGAACCGCTGCTGAAGAAGCGAAGCGTAGAGCTACGTGCGCGGCAACAACCAGGCATCATCGGGCTCAGCAGACTGCTGTGCAGAGAGCATTACAAGCCGCAGGTCGCCGTTGACGCCGGGCGGGCAGTTCAGATCGTTCTCGTTAAAATCGAGACGAAGACGCTTTGCCGCGAAGACCTTGTTGTGCGTGGTGCCGAAATTGGAGCTACTCTTGCGCCGCTCAACCAGCTTACGCTGTGACTTTGCTGCGTGTGCCGCGCAGGCCTGTGACTTTTTTTTAATTTTAGGCAAATATAAAACGTTGACCTTGATTCAACCATTTCAGTTTCCAGGTTCGTAGCGTGTACATTAAAGACAATTTGTGCAGGTATATCGATAATAAAAAGTTGCCCTTATCAACTTTTTAATTGCTGATCCTAGATTAGTACTTAAAACCCTTTGTCGGTATAGTTAGCTGCACAATTTAATTTTTTAGAAAGGCTTGTGCATTCCACAGAGGTAACCATCCTGTGTTCGATTTCCTGCGTTGACTTTTTAATGTTTGCAAAGCTTTCATTTCACAGAAACTTTTACGAATTCACTTTCCAGCAGCAGTAATGTGCTTTGCTGTGAATGACAAATTTTACCACTCTAACTCTTGTAGAAGGTCTTTGTCAATATGGGGAATCCATACAGCATTTGTGTAGTAACATTTTGTTATATTATTACCTCTATCGTATGAGCACATTGCAACATGAACGTGGTTGGATCGCAGTTGCAGTGGGCATATATATCTGTTGCTTGACAGCTTCAGAAAACTGTTGACTCTTTGTACTGCTGTCAGCTATGTACGGTTGAAACAGTGATAAGTGCAGGAACGTTTAAAGTGCTTATATTGAAAAAGGAAGTTCGGCAAGCACTTTATGTTGCTCAAAGAAAAGTATGGTTTCAAATTGAACGATCCTCATAATTCTAGCTAAAAATAACAGAATTTTTAGTGGTTTAGTTGATCGGTTATAGGTAATTTGCCATGGCATCATAGCAGCTGTCATGCTGAGATGTCCCTAGAGCATGGTAGACCTTCGACATTACTTAGTGTCATTCATTTGCGAAGATGTAGTGAAAGCTGTCAAAAATGTGCAATAATGGTGATCATGACATTGGATGCCTAGCAATCTGCCCAGTCATCACTATTGACAGTGGTGTCATTAATTGTACAATTATTGAAAAGATAGCTGGTGATGTAAACTTGCTGCTCATGTACTTTCTCTTTGCCCAGGATGTCCCGTTGTACCCTGAATCAAAGCTGTCACAGGGTGAGTCTCTGGTGATGATGGCCCACAGCCTGCGGCACCATTCATCAAAGGAAGCCACAGAAAGCCTCCTGAAGGTCATTGATGCCCATATACCTCAATGTGTTGCATTCCCCAAAACAAAACACCTATTTTTGTAGAAATTTCTCGTCGGCACTTGAATGTCAACGCAGCACACATATTTATTGCACTGACTGTGGTGAATACCTTGCACAACTGCCTTGTGAAAGTGTTAATGTAACGTGCCCTCAGTGTACATCAGTGCACAGCATCTCTACGCTTTTAGACCTAGGTTCCTTTTTCTTACTCTCGACCTTGATGCCCAAGTTAAAGACATACTCTTAAGCGGCAAGTTACTACAGAACCGAAGAGGTGTGTCCTATGATGTCAAGGACATCACTCAGAGCACGGCCTATAACACTTTGCCAATAACGAACAAGGACATCTCATTAACATGGAACACAGATGGTGCGCCATTGTTCCAGTCATCTGGACATAGTGTGTGGCCCCTGCTGTTGCAGGTCAATGAGCTTCCCTTTAAAGAAAGGGTAAACAAGCTTTTGCTTTTTGGCTTGTGGTTAGGAAACGGCAAGCCACACATGAACGCCTTTCTGAAGCCATTTGGAGAAACGATGAACCGCCTCTCCTCTGAGGGCATCTCCTGGGCAAGCAAGTCTGGTGTGACAGAAACATGTCGTGTTTATCCAGGCCCTTGCACGCTTGACACTGTTGCGCGCTGCATGGTCATGAATATGACGCAGTTTAATGGGTCCCATGCCTGTGCGTGGTGTGAGCATAGTGGTGAGGTTGTCCAAAGAGGACGAGGCCATGCTCACATTTACATAGTTCAAGAGCCTGAGCCAAAGCAGAGGACGTCAAAGAGCTTTGCTAGGCATATTGAAAATGCACACAGGAGCGAGGAACCGTCTTGTGGCATCAAAGGGGCGAACGAGCTGTTTTTCATGGCATTCATACAGTTTCCAAGCTCATTTGTTGTCGACTATATGCATGCTGTCTGCAATGGATTTGTTCGCACCACGGCCTTTCTGTGGTTCAGCAACAAGAGGCAGAACGAATTTAGCCTTGGATCGCACCGGCAAGAGATCAGTGAGAGCTTGAGCCAGCTGACTCCAGTGTGCGAGACAACAAGAGTGCCGTGGTTACTCCTGGAAATGAAGTACTGGAAGGCATCTGAGTGGAGAGATTGGCTTCTTTTTTCTCTCCAGTGGCACTGAAGGGTATTTTACCCAGCAGATACTATAAGAACTGGATGAAGTTTGTTGATGATGATGATGATATGTGGTGTTTAATGGCGCAATGGCCAGGTCTGGCTAAAGAGCGCCATGCACTTTTGCTTGCAGTCATCCATTCCTATGGATAAAATGAGCAAAGTTAGGTGGCTCATGGTGCAGTTTCTGAAAGATTATGAAGAACACTACGGCCAAGAAAGCATGACCTACAATGCTCATATCCTTGTCCATATGGTCGACCATGTTGATCAATGGGGGCCAATGTGGGGTTACTCTGCCTTTCCTTTCGAGTCAATGAATGGGAGGCTGGTCAGTCTAGTAATTGGCACCTGGTACGCCCAAATGCAGATTGTTGAGAAGTTTGCTTTATTAACAGCCCTTCAACAAGTTGTGCCTGTGAGTAGTGGATGGAAGAGTGAGGACCTTCAATCTTTTGTTAAGTCCCTACTTAAGGGTTACAGCCTTAGAAAGAGTTGTGTGCAAAAGGGTGCTGTGGCATTGTATGGAAATGGAATTGCACAAGGAGGCCTCATGACAACAATTGTTGCATTTACATAGTGTGAACTCAATGGACAAGTCGCGAAGAAAGAATCCTTGTGTGTTGACAAGTGCTGGTTTGTTTGGTCAGGTAATGAATATTATCTCAACTACGGATGTGAGTTCTTGTTTTGAAGTGCATTTCAAAATAAAAAAGCTGCGTGTTGTGGACGCTTTTCTTTCTTGCATAATTGGTGGCCAGTCTGTCCATTTCGTGACTGTTTGTGAAACTGATGAGCATGTCTTGGTTGATGCTTTGTAAGTGAAAAAGTGCATGTTTCTGTGCCACTCAGGTAAAATGATCTTGTCTGCTGTTAATGAAGAATATGTACTAGAATCAAATTGAATGTGGGAATGTGCTTGGAAGTGTTTTTAATTTTAAACTGTTTTGCACCTCTGTGCCTTTATCATCTGTCCTGACATGCTACTGCTAGGGCATTTGTTATGTTCATAATGGTGCAGAATTCTTTGTTTTAACAGCGAAGCTGTTCTAGCGAACCATAAAAAGTGCTGCCTGCTGCCATAAAACCTCGCCGAGCTATGACGCCACTGCGTTTCCTAGAAACCACCCCGCGGAGCGGTGTGTGCCTCGCCTCCTCTCCTTGCCGTGCATATGTTGCCTTGACATGGGACATTAAGGAGAGGGAAGGAGAGCGTGCGCGCGGCGTGCGCAATGCTCGGGAGAGGAAAAGAGAAAATGAGAGCGAGACAGAGGGAGAAAGAAATTGTAGCAGCATCAACGAGGCAACACGTAGAGCTGCTGTCGACGCCGCCCGCTTTGCCATAAAAAGGGCTGCGCTTAGTCGTGTCAACTTTCGCTAGATGTCGAGTGGCTAGCCTCCAACACGTTCGGCGTCGGCAAGCAACAGCATTCTTGGCACTGTGCCAAGCTTGGTTAGCCTGCCTGCGTTTGTGACATGCCAGGAAGGCTGTCGCTCGTAGGCGCCGACGCATCCAGTGCTAGTCACGCGAAAGGGAAGGTACCTCCGAAAAATGATCACTCGAGAATACCTTCCCTACATCTGTAGTTAAGTTTAACCAAGTTAATACCTAGCAGTAGCAGTCAGTAAGACTTGAGGATTGACAGTTTCGCTGTGCCTAAGCTTCGCACGACCAAGTGCAAGCTTGCCGATTTTTTTTTACTGTGGAATTAGCTTTCCTTGGATTATTTTATAAGACGTATTACAACAAGTCATCCTGACTGTGGCTCCACGGTGCACCACTTTCCCGTATCACTTGATTGCAGCTTTAAAGTATCCAGTGGGTGCTCTTGCTGAGACACATTGTCTTTGTGTGCATATCATGGTCTGAAATGTCATCTTACCCAACACAACTGCTGGTCATTTCGTGTAGCAAATGTTTGTCAATGTTACTGTAGTCTTTTATGCCCACAAAAATATGAATATTTTGCATAGTTTTCAATGGGAAGAAATTTGCCTTAGTTTCTCATAGCAAAGAATGAGATTGGTGCATGAATCTGAACACAATTGTGCATGTTACCATAAAGCATGGATCAGAACTAGCTGGCAAGATCCCGTCTGTGTAACTTAATTAGAATGTCTTGAGAGGTTTATTGCAACTTTGGGCGTTACAAAATATGGCATTACAAGCAGACGAATTGCACAGGAGCATACAATTCGAAAGATAGATAACCCTTCCCCATGATCCTTCGTGTAACCATTTTGTGCAATCCACAGCAGAACTGATGGAATGTCACCCCAGTCCCCCAAATGCTACCATTCCAACCTCATATGCCGATCTTAAACATGTACGACGTCTGTTAGAAAAGTACCCGACCGTATTTTTTTTGCGAACACCTGATGGATATGAAACAAGCGCGCTTGCATTAGCCGACCTTGAACCTCCGTGCGCATGCGCAAATTTTTTCCCGCCTGCCGATAGCGTCAATCGGTGGGACGCATCATTTGAGTGAGGTAGTGCGCAGTGGTCTCGTCGGTTTTTTTATTGCAAGGAAAATGGTGGAGCGACTGGAGCAGCGCTACTGCATCAAATTTTGCCAGAAACTGGGCGACAGACAAGTGGAAACCATTCGGAAGATTCAGACGGCTTTCGGTGATGATGCTATGAGCAGCACACAGGGGACGTATTCTGAAACGTTGCACTTCGGCGATATTTCGCTTTTCGTCTTCAGATGCGCGCTGATTGGATTTTTTAGCAAAATTGCATGAGCTGATTGGCTGGTTGAGCCCGACGTCATTCAATTTTGCTCAACCAGCCAATCAGCGCGCATCTGAAGGCGAAAAGCGAAATATCGCCGAAGTGGGACGTTTCAGAATACGTCCCCAGATTAAGGAGTAGTACAACCGGCTTAAAGACGGCCGCACATCAGTGGAGAGCGAACCACGCTCCGGTCGACCATCAACATGCCGAAATGACCAGGCCATTGCCGAAGAGGACGCTGTGGTCATGCGGGACCGTCGTGTGACTATCCGAGAAATTGCGGGAAAGGTGGGCATCAGCATTTTTTCTGCACATTCCATTATGAACGCGGATTTGGCCATGAAGAGAGTTGCGGTGAAATTCGTGCCGAAGCTGCTCACGGTGGAGCAAAAGCAACTTCGGGTTGAAGTCTCACAGGACATGCTGGATTCCATAAACGGTGACCCCGACTTCATGAACACCTATTCACTGGTGACGTGCCTTGGGTCTACGGGTACGACCCGGAAACCAAATTCCAGTCGTCAAAGTGGAAGCATTTCACCAAGACCAAAGAAGGCCCGCCAAGTGCGCAGCAACTTCAAAGTGATGCGGACTACTTTCTTTGACTCCCGTGGTGTGGTACACCACGAGTACGCACCACGGGGTCAAACAATCACCAAAGGGTACTACAGGGATGTCCTCCGTCGCCTACGTGATGCTGTGCGGCGCAAGAGACCGGAGCTGTGGTCTACAGGAAATTGGCGCATCCATCACGACAATGCTCCTGCACATTCCTCGCACTTGATTCAGACTTTGTTTTGCGAAAAACCAGACTCCTGTAGTTCAACAGGCTGCTTACTCTCCTGATATGACCCCCTGCGACTTCTGGCTGTTTCCCAATATCAAGAGGTCATTGAAAGGAGCGCGATTTCAGACAAGAGAGGACATTATGGCTGCAACGACAGCTGAGCTAAACGCCATTCCGAAAGAGGGGCCTTCTGGAAATGCTTCCAACAATGGCAGCACCGCTGGGAGAAGTGTGTAGAGTCCCGAGGAGACTACTTTGAGGGTGATTAGGTTTCCAATGGTCCAGTTATGCCAGTTCTTTTTCTTCGGCCAAAGGTGGGATACTTTTCTAACTGACCTCGTATGTGAAGTGCATGGGTGCCTTTTGTAAGCACGTGTGGAAAATTCTAGGTAATCCCCTCAATGTGCAAAACGTAAGTGCGTGGGGAGAACAGCGAGGCTGACATTCCATAGAGATTGTGCCGAAGCGCAATTGTGCGTGGAATTATGAACCCAAACGCAGTGCTCTATGCAGAACAAGAATGGGGGCACAAGTAATGAGAAATAGCATACAATAGTGTAAATTGCATTGAGGAATGGTGCTGGACCATTGTTTCTTTCTTTTTTTTGCATTTATAATCTCTGGCGCATGTTAATCTTTCATGCTTTTTTTGACTTCCCCTTTCGACAGCAATCTGACCGATACACTTTATGGCAGCTTTGTGCTACTACATCCACAGTTGCGAAAGGTTGTCGACCTGTGCTATAGAATAAAAATTTGATCCCTTAAAGTTTAAGTTTCGTAGTTGTGAGAAAACGTCTTTATGGTGTGAAGATTGAAGCCAAAACCACCATGTTTGGGTCGAGCTGCTCTACCATCCAAGCTAACCGGGTGCCTAGCCAATAGCACCGTTTTGCAGAATTGATCGACAACTAAAAGGAAAACAAAATTGATTACAATGTTCAGCTGAAATGTGCGCGGACGATATTGGAAACACTTTTGTTAAGCTTGTATTTATGACCAAAACAGTGCCTCCGTTCCTGATAACCACTGTGCACAAGAGAAGACAAATCATAACATTGCACTGCGTCTTAGTTGTATGCACAGGATCTCGGGACAGGTAATCTGGTGAAGTCATGTGTAAGTGAATCCGTACCTGAACAGTTCAGTTGTTTTGTTCTGTTCTTTTACAATAAAAAAGTTTGCTTGCATAAAGATGGCGCTTTACTTTGCAGATTCTTGTTAAGTTGGACTTGTTATCAAAGAAAATTTCTTGCTTGGAATTGCTTCTCTACATTTGTAGAGTATTGTTTTTATCTTCAATGTATAAAGTGCCATTTGGCTTGATGCTTTGTATGATGCATAACTAGTACCAGCGAAGCTCTCAGCCGAATATTGAAAAAAGAAGGCCTCAAAGTCGCGCATAAACCGATGAACACTTTGAATATCCTCATTCCTAAACCAAAAGACTGTCCACCAAAAGAAAAAGCTCAAGGCGTCGTCTATAAAATCAGCTGTGCCGACTGTCCGGCGTCGTACATCGGGGAAACCAAAAATCTAAAAGAAAGAATCAAAGAACATGAAAACGACGTCAGAACATTCAACCGAATACGCAGCGCCGTCGCCGAACATTCCGAAGACGCCGACCACAAGATTTCTTTCCAAGAAACTCAAATTCTTCAAACAGAGACAAACTGGCGAAAAAGGCTACTACTCGAGTCTTGGCACATTCAGAACACGGCGGGTAATATAAACCGCGTGAAGGGCGTTCTTCCTGCTTTGTATGTTCATGCCTTGCAGACGCGACGAAGGGAAGAAAGGACCCCCGCTCTAAGTCAGCCAACACCAAAGCGCCGCCAAGCTCAAATTTCCGCGCGCTGGGACAGGTAGCTCAATCTATGAGGTAGTTTTGTAACTAGACTTTCGGTTTTGGCGTAGTTTTTTTTTCCAGCAGGCGGCGATACGCGAGCGAGAATTTTGTAGAGAGCGGAGGTCGCGGACGCGGAGAAAAAATGGCGTCGTGATCGCGTCAGGTCGCTCAAAAAGACCGACGTCAATCGCGTGATTCCACTGCTTCGACAAAAGATTTTTTGGATGAAAGTAGCATCGAGGAGTCCGAAGACGACTTTGGCAGCTCCGGTTTCATTTCGGACAGTGATTCGGGCGACG
The DNA here is from genome assembly GCF_013339745.2 of Dermacentor silvarum. Taxonomy (NCBI): domain Eukaryota; kingdom Metazoa; phylum Arthropoda; class Arachnida; order Ixodida; family Ixodidae; genus Dermacentor; species Dermacentor silvarum. The sequence goes on from NC_051155.1 coordinate 29,949,484, forward strand.
ACCAACCTGGGACTTCATCTAGTAGTCGAAGGTGAGCGTAGTTACAGATTCAATTCTTTCTTGAGTAGGTAAACGGGCTCGCTGTATGTTCTCATTGTTTTATCTCTATTTGGTAGGGTCTCAACAAGCTACGGTAGCGATCTCCTGTCGCCGGCGCACAAGCGGATCGTGTTTTCGCCGCGACGGGAACACGACATCTACTTGGATGATGTGGGCGTGGCCCTAAGAAGCGGATCAAAAAAATTTTTAACTGCCCTGGACTTCTTTTTTCTTTTTTTCTCCAGTCAAGTGATTGACACTAACAAATATGCGTGGACCCACATTTTCGAGAAACCCACGCATGCTCTTCCGGACGGATCGTGGGAAGAAGTGATCCCAAGTGAGATGCTGAAGTTCATCGGACTCGTGATTTACATGGGCATCATGAAGGTTCCGCGGCTGAAACTATTGGAATGTGGGAAACCTGTACAGGGGGTGGTCTCCTCCCACCACGGAACATGCCGCGACGTCGGTTTATAGCTCTGCTGGCAATGCTAGAAGTTGCAGACTTGGACGATGTCAGTCAGCTGGCAAGAGAAAAGCTCCGCTACATATGGTGGCTTATGCAGCACATCAACCAAGTGTCAGCGAAGCTCTTCCAGCCACATCGTGATCTTTCCGTGGATGAGCGCATGGTCAAGTTGAAAGGGCGTGGTCTGGCATCCGGCAATATATCAAAGACAGTCACAAAATGGGGCTACAAGCTGTAGGTCCTAGCTGACCCTGGCACCGGATATACCGTACAGCTCAGCGTATACACCGGCAAGCGTGAGCCAGGGTCAAATGGGTTGGCTTTTGATGTAGTTTGCCAGCTATGTGAAAAATATTTTGATCAGGGGTACAGGATCTTTATGGATAATTTTTATACCTCTACGCGCCTGTTTGGTCATCTCCTCGACCGAAAGACATTGGCTGGCGGAACCACACGCAAGCCAGAAATCCTCGGATCGCCGAGGATTTCCTACCGAACTGAAAGATGCACGATGGGAAAAGAAAGCTCGACGCGGCGACATACGATGGTTGCGCGATCATAACATCCTGTACCTTCAATGGAAAGATTGTCGTGTCGTGAACATGATGAGTACAGTTCATACCACAAACGACAAGGTCATTGCAAAAAGGAGGGAACAAAATGTGGGCTAGCTCAGGAATCTGGGTGCTCACCGCACATTCCACCCAGAGATTCCTGAGCTAGCTAGCCCGCATTGCCGGGTTTGACCACCTAGCTTTTAGAGAACGTTAGCGTCGATGTGAGATGCAGCATCAGGTCAATTCGCTCGCTGCTGCAGCCGCGCTTCCTCACTCCAGCGTTTTGAAAGCGAGTTTCTGAGAACTGAGTCGCGAAAACGTGAACTATGCCGCGAAAACAGCGCATGCATGGTGCACTGTGTCCCTGACGTAGAGGTGATGGTTGTGATTATTTAATGGCATCCCCTTTGAAACGGGGCGGTGACAAATAGTCCCCTAGCCTGCTTGATTTAATACATGTTTTTTACTATACTTATTTTAGTAAACCTTTCATTATTATTTTTCCAAAATCTGCCTTGTACCGCTACCTAGAATTTTCAGAGATCAGGTCGTATCAATCTCCTTCCCGCTTTTTTCCCACAAATACTTTAAAAGTATCCTGCTAATCTCTACAGCTAATCGGTTGATGTTTTCTTCTTCATTCACGCGCTTTTGGAAGTTGTACGTTACCTACGGTTCGGGCTGGGTGAATCCCTTCGCATTCCATTAGGATGTGCTGAGTGGTCTCTGGGTCTTTATTGCAGCATACACATGCCTCATCTAGTTCCGAATATTTGTTCCGGTATGTTTTGGGATAATGCAGTCCCGCAGCTAGCAGTAGCGTTGTAGTTGTAGTTTTCTTGTCCTCGTTGGGCCTGGCCGCCTAAATACGCATTCGTATCTATCTTATTTCTCACGGAAGCGTAAGATTTGAAGAGAAATTTGCGTTGCTTTCCCCAACCTTCATAGAAGGAGCAGTTAGGAGCGCGAAAAAATGCGAATACGGACAGTGTCGATTCCTTGTAAGAGCAAGACAACGTACCAGCATGCAAACACTTGCGATGGGCACAATATATATCATTTTCCGTAGAACTAACAAATCGAGTACCCACGTTGTCGTCAGCTAAATAAAGGAAGCCAAAGTTTTTTTTTTGTTTTTTTTCCTCCCTAACTCCCGTGCTTCGCAAAATATCGCAATAGAATGGATACTCGTGGCGCAGGGAACCGGACCCACACGTCATCGAGCGGCTGATGGCCCTGGACAACATGGCATCCACAGCACTGCTGCCGGTGCTAGGCGAGAACGTCGGCGCGAGCCTTTCCTACGTGCGCTTCAGCAGCGTGCAGGAATACTCGGGGGAGTTCTTCCAGGGGCGGCTGTTGCTGAACGCCGTGAACCGTGCACTGTCTCCTGACCGAAAGCTGTCGCAAAATGACAAGATAGGAGTAACGCGAAGCCTACAGCTGCGTCTTATGGGCCGCTTGCTGCTGCAACAACAAGCTTCGATAACTGTACGGGGATACGCGGCGATCATGTTAGCCCGTTACTTAGCGCCTTTGTCATCGAAGGCACTAACGCGCGTACAGCTCAGCGAGTACGGTAGAGACATCAGGGCTATCCTGCTGTCAATGGGTGGATGTGTGACGTTGGCGGCGGAGCGCTTCTCTTACGCGACTGGCGATATGCTAGCCCGCTGGTTCTTTCCACCAGACAAGACGGCCGGAGTGCGGAGCATCGCCTCGCGTGTCTTTAACGCAACCCACACTGGGTGGATTAAACTCGGCTGGACGGACGACGCCACGCGGCAGCAGGGCCTGCGACAGCTTGGCAGCTTCCACACGGTGCTTGGACGACCGCAAAGCCTGTCGACGTTGGCACAGCTCGACTCGTTATACTCGTACCTGCCGGTGCTTCGCGGGAGCTTCACAGAGATGCTGTTGTCCGCCGAGCGATCGCGAGCCATTTTAGCCACTAGGCTGCTCGGCACTTCACGCCCCACGTTCCTGCCAGTCCGGTCACAGTTGCCCATGATTGTGGCGAACGCCTTCTACGTGCCCACACAACACTCCATCGTCGTTCCACCGGCTTTGCTGTTCGCGCCCTTTTTCGACCTACGTGCACCGGCGCCCATGAACTATGGGAGCTTGGGACACGTCATCGGCCACGAGGTTACGCACGGCTTTGACCCCGAGTTCGGCGGTGACGAATGGTGGTCGGAGCGCTCTCGCTCCGCATTCAGGGCGAGGCTCGCCTGCCTCCAGCAGCTGTACAACAACGTGAGCCTCGCCTCCACGGGCATCCGTTTCGGGGACACGGCCAAGGAAGAGAACTTCGCCGACGCCGGTGGCATGCGCAAGGCGCTGGATGCCTTCAAGACACTGGAGCCGCAGAGCGCGGAGAGGCTTGGAAAGCGCGTCTACTTCGCCGATCAGCTTTTCTTCATCAGCAGCTGCCACAAGTGGTGCTCGGAGGAGACGCGTGAAAGCAGCGTGCTGTCCGAGGGCGTCAAGCGACGCTACTCGCCGCCCCAGATGCGCTGCAACGTACCGCTAATGAACACTTGGGAGTTCTCGCAGGCATTCGGTTGCCTCGACGAGTCTCACATGAAACTGCGGAAAACGTGCGACATATTTTAAAGCCCTTTATTCTTGATTGTGGCCATTATATAGATTGTCTTGCAGTTTATGTGGAGCGCGGGAACATGCGATATTTATCGTTGTCTATATATAGTACTAGCTAAACATTTTGATGTATGTGTTTTGATATGAAGCAACTTCTTTAAACGAGCATTGGGTATACATTAGAAAAAACTTTTTAATGAGTGGCAGTCGTACCACTCGTATTCTGTTGTCTTTGTAAAAATTACATCAATGCGTTGTGCAGCATATATACTTCGTGCTTTCGTTGCAAAGTCTTTGTTCAAAACAGGCAATAAATGTACGACGACTAAGTCAACTCGTCATTATGAAATATTACTTGTTGCTTTGCTTTTCTTTTTAAGTTACGCAGCTTGTCAAGCACTTTCTCTTTTAAAAGTTGCTGTTTGCCGTTTAACGTTTTCCTCCAATGAAATAATTTTGATACAGTGCTAGCTAACAGTAATTAGGCGCCCTTGCGCGTAAAGCGCAGATGATACGTACGTTTTATTTGAACGACATTACTCCATGCCGGTGCTTCGCACGAACACTTATAGAGCGTAGCGTTCACTATAAAGCTTCTTGTATCGCTGGAGAGACGAGGCGAGGCGACTTGTGGTATGTTTGCAAAAGTTAAATTTCTAGTTGAGAGAGATGTATGTCACTTTACTGCAAAAATTCAGAGCCCTTCCCCTGTCGAAAAAATGGGGTTAAGCGAAGCTTGTGTCAAGACGACACTGCCGCAGGCGCTCCGCTTCGTTTGCCCTAAACTCAGGGTCGGCGGCTCTTCGCTGACATATGGCCTCAACATCGCGCTCCCGCAACTTAGGGTCTGCGGCTCTTCGTTGACGTTTCACCTGGGCTTCGGAAGCCCTCGCGCTAGAATCGGACGACAAGCTTAGCTTACCACCATTTTCTCGACAGGGGAAGGGCTGGTGATTTTGTCTCTTTGGGTATCACGTGTGAAAGGGCAGTTCAAGAGCGCGTTACATGTCCCCGAGCCCTCAGGGGTATGTGCCATTGAGCTTGGACCCTTTCTACCCTATCATCAGGATCGGCCCACTTTTCAGCGTGACACCACCACCACCGCCGACAATTGTGAGCCTATAAAGCTTCGCTTAAAAACTGTTACGACCGAGGAAATATGGCGTTCGTGTTGGATTTAGAAATACACTGGAAACAGTCCTGATATCATAAAGATTCGAAACGCAGCGTTAGTTCAAAAATGGCATGAACAGTAAAGGAAGTGCTCTGAACAAACGCTGAATCGCAACCATTTTCTTGTCATATATACAGTGGGTTCATGTTTAAGTTCTACGGAATTTTTAAAAATCGCCTGTGGCAGCTAGCATAATCCTTATCATTGAGCTGGGTTATTTGAAAAAGGCGGACATTAGCAGCACGAGAAATCAAAACGCATATTGAACTAATTAACAAAAATTGACGAATGAACTCCTTAGTTAATTACTTTACGACACATTGCAATTTACAAATTGTAGCCGGTGAGTTTGCAAGACGCATCCACTTGAAATTAATTTCCAGGATGACACCAGTTTCGAGATATCATTTCCCAAAGTGTGGGACGAAATAGATGGGCGTTCCAGTTACTTTGATGCTTCAATGTATAAAACACCATTTTGGTGAAAAACTAAGTGGAACAACAGTGAATTTTTACGGTGAGTTTGATGGCGCATATTTCCTAACTAGTGTCATACTGGAAATTCATTCCAAGCGGATACGCTTGACAAGCTCACCCGCTACAGTTCGTAAATTGCAATATGTGTCGTAAAGTAATTAACTAAGAAGTTCATTAGTAATTTTTTTGTTCATTAGTTGAATATGTGTTTCGATTTCTCGTGCTACTAATGTCCGCCTCGGCGAATAACCCTGCTCAATGATAACATTTAGTAGCACAGGCGATATCTAAAAATTCTGTAAAACTTGAAAAATGTACACCGTGTATATATAATTTTCTCTTTTTTTGCTTCGAACACTGTTCTTTAATAGCCTGCACTGTTTACTAGAATCCATCTTCAAACAGATTTATGGCACCCTGCAACAGTTGACGAAAATTACCCCTTCCCCACGTATCCCTCATGCCCGACGAGGCAGTGTCGTGGAGATAATTGCAGACAGATTCCCACATCACACGCGATGCATCTCACACAACACCTATACACTTCACACAATATCAATACACTTGTCCCTAATGAAACACACGAGCCACGCTTGGCCATGCCACATGTGCATGCCATTTAACAAAATCAGTTTCGCTTAACCGACACCGAAAAGAACATCAGTTGGAGGCTTCGCTGTGCAGCGTCGTCTCCGGGGACCTGCTTGATTTGGTCGCGAGAGCGCGCCGGGCGGTTACAGCTCATGGGGTTCGGGACTGAGGGCTCCACCCACAGCCGAGACATCCCGGCGGGGAGCTCCCCAGTGCGATATTGTGCAATTAAAATTTATCTCTGTCTCTGATTCGAAGGACGTCACTGCGGATAAATTATTTTTCCCGGGTGGACATCATTTGCAAGAAAAACCAAGGCAATCTTTCAGTACTTAATTTTAGTCTTTGAAGTGTAAAGTGTTGAAGGGTGGCATGAAACTTTTCGGGGATGGGTTCTAGTAAGCCGTGTATGCTTTAAAGAAAGTGTTATTGCTACATGCATATTGCGTGTTTCTTTTGGACGATGCGTGCGGGTGCCCCGACGAAGAAGACGAACTGCTCCTGGATCTCGAGCTGTCGGCTGAACTGGCCAACGCTGCAGTTGTCTTTTGGAAATATGCATTCTAATTGGCCTTCAGTGTTTAATGGCTCATTCGCGTAACATTTTGGTGGAGGTGCGGGGTACAGTGATATTGCGCTTCAAAAGGAAATCAGGAACAGGTGTGACGACGTAATCTCCATCGGGAACAGGGAAGGATGATATCAAATCGACGAAAGGCAAGGCTTTAGGCTTTAGGCACGCGAAGGCGGTCGTAGTAAAGTTGTTCGGGAGTTCGGCACGAATATGCAGGAGAAGAGGAAGATCGAGGCAAAGGGTACCGGCAGGCCGTACAGTTGAACAGAGTGGATTGCGCCGTAAGAAAGTCTAGTCCGGGGATAAGGTCATGGGGATAATTGGTCAGCACTGTAAAAGGGGTGGGAACGTGGCGGCCGGTGATGCTTATACGGGTAGTACATGTTCCAGTGACGGCGACAGCGATGCCATCGGCGACGCGTACGGCTCGTGTAGTAGCAGGCGTGAGAACCTTCTTCACAGGAGGACGGAGGCTAGCACTCATTATGGATACCTGGGATGTAGTATCCATTAACGCCATCGAAGGGACACCGTCAACGTTAACATTAAGTACGTTCTGGTTAGTTGGGAGCGTCAATGGAGGATTTCGGCACGATGAAAATAATGCAGCGCCATCTCAAGGAGTTGCACGGTCTAGTTTTCCGTTCACGAAGGCCTACAAATGGTCGGCGTCAGAGGCAGGACACATACGGCGAGGCGAGTAGCGGTGAGGATCGGCATTTGGGTGAGGAGAAGGAGACAAGTAGCTCGAATACTTGTCCAAGAGATGCGGCAGTGGCGAGCTACATGGCCAATTCGGTGGCAACGGAAACAGATTGGCTTGTCGAGAGGAGTTCTCCACTCAGTAGGGTTGCGGAATATGGTAGGCGAATACAGGTCGATGAGAGGAACAGCTGTCGGTATCAGTCTGGCGTCAGGTCGGGAGACAGAGCAGGCAGCAGGAAAACCGAGGTTGGCAAATTCTTGCCGCACAACTGCCTTAATGAGGATGATCGCTGGTGCTGACTGGTCAGTGGTGTGATGAAGTGGGCGAGTGCTCAACATCTAAAGCGATGTGCATTGCTCATCCTGATTATATGTTTCTGCACTGTGAAAAATGTACTTGGAAGTGTTAGCGGGAAGAACTTTGCATTTCATGACACATGTTCTCAGCTTAATTCACCAAAATGGTTTTAAGGAGAACGTTTTTAGCGAAAATCTACGCTGTGAGCACTGGCCTGACTTCCACTCTGCAATTGCAACATTCCGCCTAATGGCAATAATTGAAAAATTCAGAGCCCTTCCACTACTGTGAAGATGGAAGCTAGCGAAGCAGCGACTATGGTAGGTCTGCTGTAGTGAATATTGCGCCTACGATGAGAATGGGCGTATCGTCGTTGGGCATCACCCAACCGAACATGTGTATCATGAACGTTTCGTTTGAAAAGCTCGCGTTGAAACCTGGCCGTTGGACCGGGGAAGTTGGCGCTAGCGTTGCCGAGGCGTGCACCACCGTAGTCGGGTTCCTGGATGGCAAGATAACGCTGACGTTTGGCCTCAACATCGTGCTCCCTCAACTCGGGGTCCGCGGCTCTTCGTTGACGTTTCGCCTGGGCTTCGGAAGCCCTCACGCTAGAATCGGCATGTCGACGACGAGCCCTTTGCCGAGCGCGTTCGCGGCGGCGTTGCCCAAACGCATTAGGACACGTCGTCAGTTGCTCATGAATGGCTCATACTCCCTTAATCAATGTCTCATGCCCCCGTAAACGAGGCCGTCCCATTACGACGACAGAAGAGAAGAGAATTCTACGCTGGAATGCTTAGCGGCAACGCAGCCAGCTGTGTAAGCAGACGATGACGACGAAGGCGGGAGCAGTGGCACGAGCGCGTGCCGAGCACGTGCACGGCATCCAACGGCCCGAGCGCAGACCAAGGGGCGCCAACGAGCTTGCTGCGGAAGACGACGACGACGCTCGATCCAGTGCTGGTGATGATAGTTTTTTAACAGCGGAGCTGTTTAAGTCCGGTGTAATGTGTCTGCTGAATCAAAAAATATGGGCCGATCCTGGTGGCAGTGCAGATAGGGTCCAAGCGCAATGGCACACACCTCTGTGATCTAGCGAAGCCGAGCCTGCCTAAGTCTAGCTAAGCATGGTTGGGACTACTTAAGCTTAGTCAGTCATCGATAGGCAATTGATAGCCATTCAATAGCTATAGATAATCGATCAATAATCAATAAATTACGGGAAATGCTGGGGATGACTTGGTAGGGCTTAGCCTAGCCCAAATACGTGGCCAATACCTTGCGATAGCCAATCAATAGCTAATCAATAATCGAAAAATAATAAAGTCCTGGAAAGGCTGGGGATGATTTGGTAGTGCTTAGTCTAGCCGAAATAGTGGCCAATACCTTGCGATAGCCAATTGATAGCCAATCAACAGCTAATCGATCAATAATCAATAAATTCTGGGAAATGCTGGGGATGACTTTGTAGTGCTTAGCCTAGCCCAAATACGTGGCCAATACATTGCAATAGCCAATTGATAGCCAATCAATAGTAAATTGATAATCGATCAATAATCAATAAATTCCGGGAAATACTTGGGATGAGTTGGCAGCAGTGTTGCCAGGTCCGACGAGGCGGCGTAGCCAGAAGCTAGAGAAGTTGTAGCCCAAATGTAGCCAACCAGAAAAAAAGTGCAAAATATTTCGTAGCCAAATATAGCCATTTTTATTTCCAATTTTATTTGTGTATACATTTTCGCATTTGACTAAGGCAATCCTGTTTTGCACAAGCCGTCGTAACAAAATGTCCTTGCCGCCGTGACGGTCGGCCCTTTACATCAACAACAGCGACATCATGCTTGCACAGAACACTTTTTGGTTGGGCCCGGAAGCTCTCAAGTTCCAGCGAATCGCCGCAGAGGGCGAAATCAGTGCTTTTATTTTCTGACAAATAGTACTAAGGTATTATTTTTAGTTATTTACAGTAATATTAACTGGAAACTGTGATTTTAACTGTCGTGAACACAAAATAATGTTCAGCGTCATCCATCTCTCACGTTATCTCATGCTTACGGCGCAGAAGTTCAGCTGTCCAGCGATCTGCGATGGCGACGTGCTCACAGCCTCTTTTTTTGGTGAGCTAAAACAAGTCTTTCGCGCTATGATATCTCGTGTTATTTGTCTGATCGTCCTATCTTGTTTTCTCTTTTTTTTTGCTTTTGTTTTTCAATTAGCTCTGCCCGGATTAGCTGGGACACACACTACCTATATAATGTGAATTACATCAACCTGGCCGCCATCTTCGGTCTCTAGCACGCCAAGAACATGTGTTAAGAAAAGGGACAGGCAACAGATGCCACTCACTGCCTGAATCGGCGTAAGCGGAGCTTTAAAAGATTACTGCGCAAACCGGCACACTAGTGTAAGAAGCGCGCAGTCGTTTTCGACGACAAGCACATCCCGAACTAACTCGCTCGAAATGGTAAAAGCCACGACGTCCACAAACAGCAATGGTAAACAACAAATTGATAACAGTGGTAATGCTGTGAGAACCGGTTACTGCCTAAAAGCAAACCATGTTGATGGCTAATAAAGTTTTAGAATAGAGGTTTCGGAACTTTTGGGCCCCAAAGAGCTTTGCGAGTGTTAGCGTTGGGGCATGCAGGAATGAAGAGTTTTGGAATAGGCGTTTTGCGTTTGCAGGTAGCGTGTTGCGTTGGCAGCGTCACTACGGCGTCAAAGCAAAGCTGTTATAAATATTAAAATAAAATATACCATATTATGATAAGAAAAGTCATTTTGACTTTCGTGTTTTTGCCTTTAATTACAATATATAGAACTTATTCTATTAGCAGCATGCAACTTGTTGGGGTTAGTTTTGAGTAACCAACTTTACGCACCAAGTCAATCTGTGATAGGCCTACGAGCCATGAAATCAACAATTCAATTCCGAATCAGTGGCGTATAATGAATCAATCTTCATTACACATGTTAGTTGAGAGAAAGCGATAACCGCAATCACTTCTTCTAGCTTACGAACTTCACGCGTTACAACGAATCGAGTCCAGTTTTGTGCTAGGTTAGAGCCGTCGCTTCGATGGGCGCCGCCATGTTTGTTGACGGAAGCTTTTGGGGCAGCTTTTCGGGCTCCCGCTAAATCGATGAAATAGCGTGCCCGAAGCAAATCCCAAGCACAGTTTCTGTCTTGCGCATGCACAGTGGCTTCGACGCTATTTCTTTGGGGCCCCAATACGTTTGAGGCCCCTATTCTAAAACTCTAATAAGTGCGGGGGTTTTACGTGCCAAAACCACGATATGATTGGGAGGCATGACGCAGTAGGGGACTCCAGATTAATTTTGGCCACCTCGGGTTCTTTAACGTACACCTAAGTACACGGGTGTTCCTGCATTTCGCCTTGATCGAAATGCGGCTGCGGTGGCCGGGAATCGAACCCGCGTCCTCGAGCCGGCAGCACGACACCTCACAAGCTAAGCTAACACGGTGGGTGAAGTTCATGTGACATGGTGCAGTGATGTCATCGTGGCAAAGATGTTTCGATATTAGCAGAATGAGTATCAGCATTCATGACGCTACGGGCAAACCATCTAGAAGTAGAAGCACCAGAACCCATCTTTGGCTCGGGGTCTTGCTCTCATTCTTTTTTACATATTATCGCATACCTGACCCACTTCCCCATGTTTGGATTCTCCTCTCTGAGGTGGATCCGATCTTACGTCCAACCTATTGAAATGAATCTCGAACGTAAGCCTGGACAAAAATTCATCTAGCAGGAGAAGAAAAATGGCAGTAAAGCTTCGCGCGAGATACGTGGAGTAGGTCGAAAGCTGTGCCCGGCGCGATACTTCATCCAGAAGACATGGCCATGAACACACTGGAGCGTATCACCCACCCATGCTTCCCTTCATTCATGTCGGTGTCACGATCGCCCGACGGCCCCGACCCTATGTTATTGCTCTGCCTTCCTGAGCATAGCCATGTTAGTACAGTGTATTGTGAAAAACCCACTACTCCCAGGTTCATCCCGATGCCCGGAGATCGGGTGCATAACGGTCAAGCGGGGTGTAAGTTTAAGTGCATCAAAGATCAAAGCCCCCGGCTCAGACAACGGCGCAGAGAGGGAAGGAAAGACGGAAGGGGGGGGGGGGGGTCATTTCACGCATGCACACGCGCACAGCCACGTGGCCGGCTCAGCCAGCTAAAACAGAGCCTTTGAGATTGGCTTCTACCCGATCAGAGCCACCTCTGGAGCGTGGATTATGGCGCCACTTATAGCCCAAACACAGCCAAGTTGCAGATTTTCAGTAGCCCAAATATAGCCACATAGCCAACTCGTCCAAGTCGACGCCAAAAAAAATTTCCCCGTAGCCCAATTTGGCTATATATAGCCAAACCTGGCAACACTGACTTGGTAGTGATTAGACTAGCCCAAAAGCCAGGACTAGCTAGGTGCCCATCAGCTCCGCCGTCTCTTTAGCATTGCGCCCCCAGTGCAAGCTACGGTAATTTTTTCTAGACGCGGACACGATCCTTGGGGAACTAGCCCTTACCAGCTTCGCTGTAAATTATTGTATGTTAATACTATTGCCACAGAGCATTCGATTTTCTCAATCGTGTTTGATTATTAGAAAAATGAGTTAGCCTCAAAGTGTTGTCCGTGAGACTAAACTTTAAATATCGTCAATTGCTTGCCTCAATGCTTTTGCGTGTCTTGGTGGATATTACTACCAGTGTATCGAATATCTTTAAATACATGATAATTCGTATGATGTATAAAAAAATCAGATACTGGTACATGTCTTGGCGAATGTATCATGATAAGGATACAATACGCTCAACGGGTATTCTGAGATATTGTCTGAGATACAAGTATCTTCGATGCGGCCCAGCCCTGGCTGTCAGTGACATTGAAGCACCGTTATGTTTTTGAAAAGGGGCGAGCGCTGCAATCAGCGACAAGGGAGGAAGGTTTCACCGTGGACAGTGAACGCTGGTGCTCTTTCCGTCAGAGAAGGAGACATCGTCGTACCTGTCACATATAAGTTTGGCCGCATGATAACAGTACTTGGTGAACAACAGAGAGCTTGCATTTCAGAAATTCAGACACGCGCCTCGCGCCACATTTTAAGTCACGCACTCTAGTATTGAACAGTTTGCTTAACTACGCCCGCTTTAGTCTAGGTTGTCCCCATTTTACGTTAAGGCTGCACAAACCGCAGGAATTATTCTGCAGTCATACTAGTCGCGAAGCTCGCTCGATGGATCTCCCTTAACCAGGAAACGCCGTGCTCAATCTGAATGGGTGGCGCTGCAACACCTCAGATCGAGCAAAGCCAGAATCTACCACACATCCCCAACCAAACTGAACTCGTCCTGTGCGAAGTGTTTCTCTGACAGTTTGTTAGCACCTGTAAACGAAGCGATCCGTTCAGGTGCTATACCATCTCATCGTGGGGCAAGTCTGCATTCGCGTTCGAAGTCATACTTCGTTGCGTGTCGATAGAGCATGCGTTCCATGTTTCTGCGCGAAATGTTCACTTCTGGCCTCGGGGCCATAGTTTGTCCTCGCTCACGCTCCTGAACACGTTCACACCGCACGACGCTCTTAATCACCCGTACAATAGGGCGAAGAGGTGAACACTTTTCAGTGTAATAAAACTCGAAATGAATGGTTTTTCATTCGCGGATCGAAGTAATGGTTCGTATTGATGCGGCATGGGATGCAGATGTGCCTTTTTTATCTATGGTATTCGAGGCTTTGTAACAGCGAGTGCATTGTAGCGTGTGGAGGATTGGGATGATTGCCGTCACATGGCACCCCAAAATTTCGCACACAACTGTCCTGTGTACCTCCAGATTCATGGAGTTGCACTTTTCTCACAGACTCCATGGGGAAGGAGCCGCTGGAGTGCCCAACAGAGGCGGACATCTTGCCAATTCCCTGACCCCTTGCAGAAATCTCACACCGCATGCTGAAGGACGCTATTTTAGAGAGAATCTGTTGAAGGCTAGGTTCTAGAAGATCACCTCCGTTGTGTACTGGAAGTAGGCAACAATCTTGTGGCGTCTCGGTTTGTGGCGTCTCGTTCACTTGGTATATACCAAAATTGGCATGGAAGAGTACGAATGTATGATTAACATGACCGATATGTAATTACATCAATAACATCACATGCTCGTCAGTTACGTCACGATTAACGATAATAAAATCACGTGTGGCACATACCCGCATTCAATATGCGGGTATGAGCCAGGGACAAGAAAGAATGAAAGAAGGAAGGAAGAAAGAATGAAGGAAGGAAGGAAGGAAAGAAAGAAATCATGTGTAGCTCATAGCCGCGTTGAATATGTGGGCAGGGTGTCGAAACGAAATGTTTTTCGTTCTGGTTTTAGTTTCGTTCCACTGAAAAAAGTTCCGTTCCGGTTCTGCTCCGGAACTAAAAAAAAAACGATCCGTAACGATTCATAACGGTTTTGGTTCGCATGCAAAAATTCTCGAAGCAAAGTAACCATAAAAACATAGTATTTCTTTCTCATTAATTTGAGTATAGCTTTCTCAATATTTCTGGTTCTCAATGTATTTCTCAAATATCTTTCTCCCAATTTATTTGTCTATGAGAGCTGTAACGGTTGTTTTGCGCGTGGTTTGATACGGCAGTGTGAATGTAATGCAGCTGACGACGAGGGCTTGCACTAGTCTCGTCCTCGGTGAGGCTGTGCTTTCTTCGCGCTATTATCAATTATGGGTTCTGAGATCATGCTTAGTTCCTTCAGTCGAGGCACTGAGCATGATCTCAGAAGCAGCACATCATCGAGTGTACTCACCGGAATGCGAGACCACTGTTCCGATAAAACGAACTTAAACGAGCTATAAAGCTTCGGTAACAAAGCGTTGTACCCGTAGAAAACCAAACGATGAGCTCTTCAGCGCGCAATCCCTGGGTTTTCTGCTACGATGCCGATCTGCTAGTGCACCGAGCCGCAGGCTTAGATTTGTGGAGCGCTCGACCGGCTATCGCTCAGACTGTCACTGCCTGAGATGCGCGCTAATTCTTACGTGCCTTACGTTGGTTGTTGTGGATTGCCGACTTTCCACTTGGACCGAAAACCAATAAAAAAAATGTGGTTGATCCCTCTTATATAGGAATCGGTATACAACACGAAAGTGAAACGTGTCTTCACAGAAGTAGTGTAATGTTTATTGCACATTGATATATAATGTCTATTGGTGTTTTGTGGCTAAAGCGCCCTTAGGTGTTGATGCACCCACGCTGACGCCTGGTGGCACGTCTCCTCCATCACGACTACCAACGTCGATGACCATGAGCAACCGTCGTGCATATGGAAGCTGCACTACGCTGCACACGCTAGCACAACGCGAAAGACGAAGCACGTAACTGACACACTAATACAACGCGCAAGACAAAGCACGTAACTGAATCGTCACCGAGTCAAATCAGCGCGTACAGCGCGTCGTAATTGCAGCCTCCGCGATCAACTTCAGAAACATTTTCAGAGCTAATTGCGGAGGCCACGCTCCGCTGTGCTGAGTACGGGGAACGCCACCTAGGTGGCGTTGGTAGTGCTTCTTGATGCCAGCGTCCCTTCGAATGCTGGCATCGAGGCGTCGTAGTGCTGAGACCACCGAAGCGTTCACTGTCGGTGCGCGTTAGTGTCATAATGCAGTACTTCTCTTTTCTGCTCGTAGGCGGCGGCACCGCCCCGAGCAAGAGCGCGGGTACACGGAGGAGTGTTAGATATATAAGGCGCGTCTGTGTAGCTCTCTGCAAATGCGTTTGTGGCGCAATGGGTTAAACGCTCGGCGATCTATCATCGCGGACCGAGAGGTCGTGGGTTCGATTTCCAAATTTTGCATGTTTGTGGAACTTTTTCTTCTGGTTTCTTTCTTTGTATTATGTTCGTGTACATTGTAAGCTGACGTATTTCCGTGACGGAAATACGTCAGTGAAGTCTTGGTGGACCCCGGCATAAAACACTTTCGTGTTAAAATATTTCGGTTTCACTCCGGAACAAACGTTAAGGTTACGTTTTCGTTCTGGTCAAAAACATCGTTCTTTCTCGTTTTTCGTTTTCCTTTCTGTTCCGTTCCGACAGGTTGTATGTAGGGATGAGCCGCTGAGAGCAGGAGCGGAATAGATCTCGTCGGCATCGCGGGCGGACTTGGCGCAGCAGACGCACTACTTGACCATTGTTCCGGGCGAAAGCAAGACGCCGGCGTCCTTGTCCTTTGACGAATATGCCGAAGACGCTCATATAGTCAATAATGAGAATATATAAATGCAGTACAGCAATATTCACTGCAGCAGACACACCATAGTCACAGCTTCGCTGGCTTCCATCTTCACAGTAGTGGAAGAGCTCCGATTTTTAAGTGCAAAACACTTTAGGGGCCCGGGTTGTCGGCGTCTGTCGCGTGATAACGCTCAAGAACAAGTGCTCAAAACAGGGTCAAAACAAGTGCAGAATTGATAAAAACCGGTTAAAAATAAACTAGCATGATTTAGAATCATTTAAAAGACTAGAATAATCAAGCATTAGGCGCATTAATTAATAGAAATTCGTTAAAATCGCTTCTATCATCAGCAAAGCTTTGGCTCCATGTACGTGGTGTTGTGGTTTGACTCCAGGTGCGTGACGGTTTCCCACCAGTTGTGCCTTAGCACAGGTGTCAAAACGGCTGATTCATTGCTAAACACAAGATAAACACAGGATAAAGCAACATAAACACAAGGAAAACACAACGGAAACACCGGCGAATCACTGCTCCGCACTTCCCCAGCTTTAACGTTGAGGGGAACAGCATTACCGCCGACTTTACTATTTTTTTTCTGCGCCTTATGTTTCTTTCGAGCCAGTGAATGTTATGATTTTGCGTGTTAGGAAGTCAGTAAGCATTTGTGAAAATCATTTCCTGCGTGCTCTTTGGTATGCTGCACTTATCGTAACGTACTCTTGCTCCTCTGTATGGCCTCCTGCCATGCAAAGCTGTACCGCCGCTAAGTCATTCCAACCTAAGTTACCGTTGTGCGTGGTGCCTTAATGTTACTTGTCTCCTTCCTACATTTCCTTTTAATACTATGTTGCTGAAATAGGTGGTATGGTTTTTTTTAATAAAGTTTAACCGACCGGCTGACTGACCTTCAGACAGGTATACTCTATTCATAGTGCCTTGCTTATAGTTTCCTGTAGAATATAAACGTTCTTTACGAGCACACGAGACAAAATGTCACGTTTAATCCTAATCAACCTTCCGTAAGGCGGTTAGTTGAATAACGCTACTTACGGAGCACGTCAAGCAAAGTCCACATGGGGACTCATTTCTGGCTCAATGCTCGGGCATGGCTATGACGGTGTGTGAAGTTCCAAGGTGGCCTCCGAAAGTTATTTCCATGCAGACTTCTGACGCGGTTGGCTCCGAAATCACGGCTGTTACAGTACTGTAGAGTTCATTAGTAATGAAATTATTGCTTTCTTCTCTTAATTGCAGAAAGTTTAATTTTACTTTGCGGCTATTGCATTCGTATACTGCAAAATGAATCTCCATTTTATTGAATCAAGAGCAACATTTCGCGTATACTGTGTTAATCCTGTCTCACTCTGCGCGCACTCGCCAAAGTACTCACTGGAGACATTTCAGCCGCCTGAAACACTCGGAGCGGACTCGCTATTTATTCCGATCATTCATTATTTTGCTGTCATGGATCACGCATCACAATTACGGTTTCGTTATCAGTGTCACCTTCAGCTGCTACCGTCAACTCCGCGTTTTGTCGTTTCCGAGGGCTCACGCCTGTCGTAGGCAACGCGTGGTCCTCGCGCGGAACGAGCGTCGTTCGGGGACCCAGACCGGTGCCTTTTCTGACGGCATTGTTGGGACCGTAGCTGGAGTGCACCATGTGAAGGATCACGATGAGGGTGACTGTGAGCAACATGGCGAGGAAGATGGCCATGCAGCGGATCCACAACTTGCTGTAATCGCAATCGCCGTGAGCCTCGTGCTTGTCTCGCGCAGTAGTGCTGTCCGTCGCATAGTCCTCCGAAAGTGATAAGTCGCTCGAGAGTGGGGGTGACGCTGGCCGGCCGTCCTTGTTGGCAGAGGGCAATGGTGCGGCGGCTATCGCACCACTGATGCCCCGGTTCGTTGGCTGCACCGGTGCCGCACTAACGCCGTTTTCACTGGACGCTAGTGGCTGTTGTTCGTTCACTGACCTTGCTGGTTGCTGCGTTCTGGCCGGTGAACTCGGCGCCGTAACGAAGGCGCTCTCAGGAAGGTCGCTGGTCTCCTTTGCCGACATGCTGTCACTCTTCGTCTTCTTTTTCTGAAGCTGCGGTGAACAATGGCTGATCTCCCCTCGTGGATACGTGCCAAATTTAACCGGCAACAGCAATAGTTCATAAGGACTAAATACTGCTATGAGTCGGTATCAAGTATGATTACTAATGTATCTCGCGTTGGCCCAATTATAACCTTTAAATTAGGTCTGTTAGTGCGCCATAAGGCGGATAGCAAACTACGTTTATAAGATCGACTAAATAGATGTTAAGGACTGCAATGAGCGGTGAAGGGATAGATAGATGGAAACTTTATTAGACAAGAAAACATTTTAAGGTGGGGTAGTCGGAGCCCTTCAGTCCAGGGCACCACTGGGTTTTGCCGCCTCCCTGACCAGGCTAATTAAGGAATTTGTCCTGCCAGGTTGGAGCGGGCGAGGTGTGCCTCCCACCGTTCCACTGTATTACTGTTATTTGGCCTATGAGGGCGCTTAGTGCCCTCCGAGATTACATGTATTAGGGTAGGCATGCCATCCCACCAAGGGCGTTGGCCCTATACCGAGTGGGATACATGGCATTTAGCAGTTTTGGATTGGCGAATACCCGGTCTGTATATTGCGCCAATTGGTGGCCCCTCCCCGCTAAGTTTTGGGTGAGGCGGCGAGTAGTTTTGCTGGACTCCGCGCTGATGAGCAAGGATGTATTTGGCATTTAAACGGGTGGGATTTTTTGAGGCATAGTGCGAGGGGTGGGGTTAGAAGAGGACGCCATCGCTTGGTTAGTAGACCCTCGAGCTAACGCGTTAGGAAGCAGGGGCTCCAGGCCGACTAACCGCCGTCGCCTCCCGCATCTGCAGAAACCACGATCCTCTGGTTTCAAATAAATCTTCTGTCCTCCTCCTCCTGTTCGTTCCCCTGTACCCTCGCGTGGCCCGTGTACCGGAGCAGACTATGACGGTGGTTGAAAGATTCGGAGGTTATCGCAACGCTAGCTGCAGTCACGTGCCCCAAGAGATGGATGGATGGATGGAAAACTTTATTTGGTCCTGTAAGGCAATGGGGTGACCAATAGAAGGACTCATCCCACGTCGGGACCGGAAGACGGGGCTTCGCGGCCGCGTCGTGGGCTTGCTGGATGGCCCAAAGCTGTTGAACCAGATCCGGACTAGAGAAACATGCGACAAGTCTCCCGGGAATCTGTTATCACGACCGAGTCCCTTTGTTAACACTGCACGTGAGCGAGGGCGATCGCCATTGCTAACATTTCGGCCAAGGTGGGGGATACCGCCGTGGCCGACGCGGTTATTTGCTGCTGGCATATCGCGTTCACGACTTCGAGGGCGTACCTCCTTTGGTAACGCTGCCCGGTCGCCTCTGCATACGCAGCTGCGTTCGTGTAGTACAGTACGTATTGTACCTAAGGTTATTGGAGTACGTCGATAGAATATGCTGTGCGCGTGCTTTGCGCCTTTCCGCGTTGTACTCTGAGTACATGTTCTTGGGAATTGAAGCTACTACAATTTTGGATATCACCGAAGGAGGGAGAGGTATACGGTCAGTTCGGTGAGATAATTTGGGTATGATTGGATATTGAGTCGAGCCAGTATTGCCCTGCCAGTTTTTGTGAAGCTGAGAAATTCCCTCTGTCTCATCAGAGGGGCCTGCCTCAGTTCGGAAAAAGTATTGTTTTCTCCCAAAGCTAGCATGCGCTCCGTGGAGATACATTTAGGCAGGTGCAGAGCCGCCTTGAAAGCTGTTCGGATTATCGTGTTGTTCTGCCTTTCCTCCTCCCTGTTCAGGATTTGGTAAAGTAAGCCATACGTGATTCGACTAACCACTAAAGCCTGTACGAGCATTAGGGTATCGTCTTTTCGCATTCCCACCTTTCGATACGTTACTCGACGTATCATTTGGGCTATGTTGTGGGTTTTGGATTTGATGGTTTTTAGCTGCTGTGCTGCTCTTCCGTTGCCCTGAAGCCACAAACCCAGGACTCGCATCAATACCAGGAATTAGGGACATTTCGTACAGTTTCCTTTTTTCTCCACCACGTGGCGTATCAACCTTAAAGAATTCGAAATTCCCGCTATTACGTATGCTATGACGCTCAACTAAAGAAAGCGCAATAAAAAGAAACACACCTTGAAGCTGTCGCTTCACCTCGGTGCTTGGAAACGATTCCTTGAGCAGACTTTTTATTTGTGCACCACTGCGGCCACGGTCTTGCGTATACGTCAGGGTTCTGTTTCATGGGTTTCCTATAGAACTGGCGTGATCCATTGTTTAAGAGGAAGCTTTAGCTCGGGCCTATCTTCGATGCCGGATTCTCAAATACAAATAAAATGCAGGAATGCTTTTATGAGAAAACCGCTGAACCGATTTGAATGAAATGTGTTGCATTAAGAGGGAAAGTTAAATTGCAGAGACTGCAGCAAATAGAATTTTCGTTTATATAGTGTAATATTTTCAAAGAATCGCAGGATGTTCGTAAATTTGAAAAAAATAGAAGCATGAAGTTTCCAAATCCACAACTCAACCATTAAAAACAAATATGGCATTTCTATAAACTGCACCCGTTGGAGCATCAAAAGCGAACAATTTTTTTTCTATACCTTCAAACTTACGTGAATTTGATATAATGTTTGGAAGGGTTTTGCAAATGCAACATTCACAACATAGTGGTATATTTCAGGATGGTGTATGATATATGATTGCCATCCGCCTTGGATGTTTTATTAGGTGCAGTTTACAGAATTCCGATATAATTTTTAGCTGCTGAGGTACATAGCTGTATAAGTCAAGTTTTCTTTTTCGAAATTTGGCAATTCTTTAAAATTTTACGTAAAAAAGTAGACGGCCTAAGTAAAATATCCCTTTCTGCACTCACTACATTTTAATTTTTTTTTCTAAATTCAACATAACTCGTCAGATTTAGTGCATCGGTTGCTATGAAAAACTATTGCCGATTTCCCATGTATTTCGTTAAGAGCCCCCAAGCTCAATGTTCCCCCTAAGTTCGAGCTTGAATAATATACTTGTTGGCAAGATACGTTTGTAAACGTGTGATCGTGGCCTAATGAGCTAGAGCACCGGTGTACTGAGCTCAACGGCCGAGGATATGTTTGTAAAGCGTCTTGGGAAGGAATAGGAGAAAAGAAAGGGAGAAAAGAAAGGGAGAAAATAAAGGGAGAAGGCTGGTATGTTATTCAGAAGCATGCCTGGTTGGCTAAAAATTACTAAATGCTTTGGTGGTCATACCACCTTACGTTCCATCAGCATAATTTCTATTTCATTCCGCTAGTATTGTGCTATATTTGTCAATCTATCGAGATTAGAACACCGGCGTGATGGCATTGTATTCCGTCGCAATTATTTATCGCCATCACTTCAGAATAATCTCATCGTCGTCATGCCGCCGTCCTTATATGCCTTCGTCGTTCTATCGACATCATTCCTACATCGTAATTCCACCGTCGTCAGTGCATGCACTGTCGGCCTGCGGTCCTTGTTCTACCATCGTGAGGTAACATTGGCGAGCGATGGTCATAACAAAGCGGGTCAATCAGGCAGACAGTGCATGGCCGCATATATCTGAATCACTTGAAACATCAGGGGAAACACTACGGATTCTAAATAAAGGTGTCTTCGCTAACACGGTGTGTCGCTTCTTGCTCGCTAGATTGTGTGAATGTTAATCGCATTAACTTCGATAATCATCTTAACATGGGTTCTGCAGGAATTCTTTCGTCTTCGCGACACTAACGAACTCTTAATTTATTTATTTATTTATTTCAAAATACCTTACAGGCCCCATGAGGGGCATTGAGTAAGGGGGGCATTACTGCAAGACAGTTTTACACGTGAATTCTAAAACTCGAGGACCACAAAAATGAGCAGAAATCATCCTCGCAAAACAGGATACAAATGAAGACGCGTTAGCGTACAAAACATCAGCCAAATATTATCACGCATATTGCTCGCGCACATATCGAATATCGTGTAAAAATGTGTATTTCAAAGTATGAAAAAAAAAAACAATACAAACAATCCGTAGATAAACAGAAATAACAGTTCAAGGTAGTGTACAAAATACCAGATAAATATTACCAAGCACATTGTTCACGCATATAATCAAACATTGTGTAAGAAAAGTGTACTTTAACGCATGAATACGAAACAATAGTCAGCGTGACGTTACATACACATAGAGCGCACGGCATACAGAATGACACATTTTTAGGACAGAAACTGCAAGTTCAGGAGTTTCCTAAATGTATCCCTGTCCGTTTGCATGACAGCGCTGTCCGGGAGGGAATTCCACAAGCGGATGGCTCGTGGCAAAGCCGACAAATTAAATGCATCAGTGTTTCCGTAGATGCAAGTGAAACTTAAATCATTATTCAGTCGTCGTGATATGCAAGTTGCACGTTCCAGCAGGAAAGACGATGACTTAAATTGATGAACATATTTATGGAACAGACAGCAATGCCACGTCACGGCGACTATACTTAGTGCAGGAAGCGAAAGGCCAAGTTTGATTCGAGTTATGCTTTACTGCCTATATTGTAATTGCGGGAAATGAAACGACCAGCTGGGTTTTGGATGGCTTCTAACATGCAGATTAGGTACTCGTGATGAGGAGACCAAATCGGGGACGCGAACTCGAGCTGTGGACGGATGAACGTCAGGAAGGCTAGCTTGCGGATGTCAGATGGAGAGTTGCGTAGGTTGCGACGAATGTACCCTAGTGCTTTTGAACCATTAGCGCATATGTTTGTTATATGAGTGGCCCAGGAAAGATTTGGTGCGAAATGAACGCCTAGATATTTGTACAGTGAAGATTCGGATACTAGATCTGCATTTATATAATAAGTTCCCAGCCTATTAACATTGTTCCCAGCCTATTAACACCTCGAATTCCTAGAGGTGATCGTGCTCAGGCATGTGATGGACGACGCGAAGTTTGATGGAGGTAGCGGTATGATTTCGACAGCGGCGCCGCCAATCGACAAGGGGAAACACATTTGGATGGGTGGGCATAGCGGCGAAAGGCACACTTCAAGAGTGCCAGAGAGTTAGAAATATATATGCATTGCAGTCGCGCTAAAGAAATGAAAAACTATTAGATAGGTGGGAGACTCGCTGCAAAAACATTCATTGGACTGTTTCAGGTATCCGAGCTATGCTTAACGGGCATCAATGAGATGAGTTTCGATTGAGCTCGTTACATTTTTCAAAAGCGGAAGACGTGCCTAGAGGCAGAGTCGACTGCAATATTTTGTTGCTGCACAAAAATATCTAGATTTTCGGCGCGATCATTTTAAACGAAAAACAAAAATTAAATAAGTTTTCAAGAATTACTTAGAGTACCTCGATAAAATTGTAGCAAATAAATTCTGAGAAGTTCATTTTCAACTTTTTTGTATCTTAAGGCACAGGGAAACTTACTACTGGTTTCCATTATTTTTCTTCGTTATATGTTCAAGCGAGTTGAATATTCTGCCGTAGGTTAATTCACAATTAGCCCAACTAATTAAACTGAGACTTTCAAGTGTATATTGTTCTTAGACAAATGCTTTAAGTCTACGCGGATGCTGCAAAATTTCTCAACATTGGTGAGATGGATGTGAAAAACAAAACAGAAAAGCAGAACATTGTATTGCCTCAGTAAATTTTTATTTTGAATGCTATTTCCACTCGTTAAGTGGCTCAACCCTCGTGTTCGCAGCCTTGTATATGTTTTTGAAAGCACTAGGTGCGTTGTCTGCGAATTTAGCTGAACAAGCAAGCAGATCATAATTTAATCTGGGCGGATAAAAAAAACAAGGAAAGCCTACGTTGTAGATGCACTGTACTGAAACACAATTGGACGGAGTCTAAATTTGCATATATTTCTAAACAAGGATGCCTAAATTGTCGATTAAACTATTGACATCATTATAATGAAGCCGAATAAAGCAATAAAAATGGCATGTTCCGTGTGGAATTATGATGAGCGTTAGCCTTGTTGGTCAACAATCTCTGTTTAATGAAAAAGAAAGAAGCTTCTAGTGGCCGTGTATTATCGTATTCCTGAAAGCCACTAACCAGCCTATCCAAATTTACATTCGCGCCAAAATTATTGGCTCGAGTTCCATCACTGTATCCGAATGACGATATGAGATTCAAAAGTGAGATTAAATGGCGGGCCGCGGCGTGTACGGTAGTGTTCACCTATGCCTTCGCTATAGTGTGTTGCCGCACTCTTTGAAGCACGAGCATGGTGATCAACCGATGTGCTTTTCTACAACCTCATCCCTAAATGTAAGCCGGGGTTCTGCCACTCCCGGTGGTTGTTAGCCTGATCCCTCCCTATTTTCTTAACTGTCGATTGTATGGTTTGTTTTCATACCAAATATTCACATAATAATCTGTGCGTGTTCGGGTAGTAATGAAATGTTTATTTCTCTCACAGTTAAATTAACAAGTAACCAGCAAGAAGGGATGCAGGGCAAAAACCTGCTTTCATGCATCTTGAAGACCACCCGGCGGCCGTTGATCACATGACAGTATCTTCACAATAATCGAGAACTCGAGCTAGCTTCGTATAGGCAAAAAGGCTAATGGGTCGAACAGAACCAGGCCGGCCGAAGTATGGTACTTTCGGGCTCGGGTCAGGCCCGGACTTGAAAAACCGGCCCGTGCAGTGCTTTACTTCAGATAGAGTCCCATACCATCGCGTAGTAGTGACGTTGAAGTAAACAGCCGTAAAACTGTGTATGACGAAACTGATTCTTTATTGGGCGAACATGTGCCCACAAAAGCAAGCTACACTTAAGCACAACGAAAGCGGCGAATACAGTCGGCGATCGTCGAAATTCGATCAGCGGCGAAACGCTTCGGCTTTTATACACGAGTCATTGAAGGCCCCAGAATAATCCCTGGTACCCGCATGTCTTCCAGAAAGTTCTAGATAATTCGCGTCGCTCATACAATCAGATTACATGAGCGTCGGTGACAAGAGACAACCGATAGAAGCATAGATAACGTTCGAGAAACTTCCCATACATGCAGGCGCGTCCTGTGCCTAGCGATAACGTTTAACATTTTTAAAGTGAAGCTTTGTACCTCTACCAGCCAAGGGTTCTGTCGTGTCCGTCGTTGTAATCAAAAAACGATCCCGACGAACCGCTAACAATTGCAGATATAGCAGTATAGCTTACTTGAATTCAGGCATTCAGCGTACAACTAAGCACTCGTTTTCGCAAGAAAAACCACAAAAACAAGCTTCAAAGTGATGAGCCAACATGATGGATGATAAGGGCTGCGGGCAAACAACGGAAACAGGCTCGGCGTGGTCCGTAAGATTAGATTTCAGCTGTTGCAAAGCTTATGCAGCTGCTTGAAAGAGGGTTGACGTCATTCGAAACCCTTCCAGCCTAGTAACTGCTTCGGTTCATTTTCTAGACTACCCACTAAGGGGTAGTCTAGTAGTGTATATCACACCGATCATAAAGCAGTAGTGAACATTGTTGTGAAGTAAATAATAATAAAGGCCGTGGTTAAAGTTACGTTGTAGTGTGTGAAATATCAAGTGCGCCGCAGTCACCGTGAGGGTGGCGTAAAAAGCTTCGCTTTCCAACCACCTTCACAGGGTGGATTGGCGGGCATTTTTTTTAGCCGGTGAAAAGCGGTCACCGGTGAAAGATAAACATATATACGTGTCAATACCCTCCCCTTAAAAAACATCGTCCCGATGCTACAAACAAGAAAGCGAAAATAAAACCACGCGTACAGAGAGAGAAACAACAACAACAAACAATAACAAAGTAACAAAGTACCGAGGTTCTTTAGCGGGCGTAGAAAGGCTTAGGACGCACCACGTAGATCACTTCAGGTCGTGCCCGGCGCCGCTGTGCGAAATGCCGTCTGGCACGACCTCATAGTACAGTGCGCCAATACGTTGGATTATCTTGTATGGTCCGAAATAGCGACGTAACAGTTACTCGCTAAGTCCTCGTCGGCGTATCGGAGTCCAGTCCCAAACACGGTCTCCGGGCTGGTACTCGACGTAGCGTCGTCGAAGATTGTAGTGTCGGCTGTCGGTTCTCTGCTGGTTCTTGATGCGCAGGCAGGCGAGCTGTCGACCTTCTTCGGCTTGCTGCAAATAGCTGGCAACGTCGAGATTTTCTTCGTCGGTGACGTCCGGTAGCATGGCATAGCGTCTTTGCGGGGTTCCTTCCGTAGACCAGGTTGAACGGCGCCACGTGCGTCGTTTCTTGCACGGCCGTGTTGTATGCGAAGGTCACGTGCGGAAGGATGGCATCCCACGTCTTGTGTTCGACGTCTACGCACATTGCCAGCATGTCAGCGATGGTCTTATTTAGGCGCTCGGGGAGGCCATTCGTCGGTGATGAGGACTTCTGGGGCACCGTGACGCAGGAGGGTGTACTCAACGAAGAATCGGGCTACCTCGGCGGCGTTGCCTTTGGGCAGGGCTTTTGTTTTGGCGTAGCGGGTGAGGTAGTCCGTAGCTACGACGATCCATTTATTCCAAGACGTCCACGTCGGAAAAGGCCCCAGTAAGTCCATCCCGATCAGCTGGAACGGTCGGCGAGGTGGCTCGATCGGCTGTAGAAGTCCGGCTGGCCTTGACGGCGGTGTTTTGCATCGCTGACAGTCTCGGCATGTCCTTACGTAATGGGCGACGTCGGCAGAGAGGCGAGGCCAGTAGTATTTTTCTCGTATCCTCGCGAGCATGCGGGAAAAACCGAGGTGTCCAGCCGTTGGGTCGTCATAGAGAGCTTGCAGAACCTCTGGACGCAATGCTGAGGGTACCACGAGGAGGTAGTTGGCTCGAAGAGGCGAGAAGTTCGTTTTTAAGAGAATGTCGTTTTGCAAGAAAAACGACGTCAATCCTCGCCTGATCACCTTGGGCACAATGACGGTCTTGCCTTCCAGGTAGTCTACAAGGCTCTTTAGTTCCGGGTCAGCTCACTGTTGTTGGGTCCCAAGAAAGTGTCGTCATCCTGGTCCTCTTGTGGCGGCTGTTCGACGGGGGCGCGAGGCAAGTAGACAAGGACTGATGGGTCCCGACAAAGTGTCGTCATCCTGGTCGTCCTGCGGCGGCGGTTCGACGGGGGCACGAGACAAGCAGTCGGCGTCAGAGTGCTTTCGCCCTGACTTGTAAGCGACGGTGATGTCGAATGCTTGAAGTCTCGGACTCCATCGTGCGCGGTGACCTAAAGGATCCTTCAAGTTGGCTAGCCAACACAAGGCGTGTTGGTCGCTCACAAATTTGAAGGGCCTGCCATAGAGGTGGGGGCAAACTTTGATGTAGCCCAGATGATGGCAAGGCATTCCTTTTTGGTTATGGAATAATTTGTTTCCGGCTTCGACAGCGACCAGCTAGCGTAACTTACAACCCTTTCTAGTCCGTCAGTCCTCTCCACAAGCACGGCGCTGAGTCCTACGCTGGTTGCATCGGTGTGCACTTCGGTATCGGCGTTTTCGTCGAAATGTGCTATTGGCGGCAATTGCAGGCGTCGCTTCAGTTCTTCAAATGCTTCGACTTGCGGCGTCTCCCACTTGAACTCGACGTCGGCCTTCGTGAGGTACATCAGTGGCTCAGCGATCCGTGAAAATTTTTTGACGAAGCGCCTGTAATAGGCGCGCAGTCCAAGGAATCTACGGACTGCCTCCTAGTCGGTGGGCGGAGGAAACTCAGCGATGGCCGCAGTTTTCTGTGGGTCAGGGCACACTCCAGACTTGTTGATGACGTGGCCCAAAAACAAGAGCTCCTCGTAAGCAAAGCGGCACTTTTCTTGCTTTAGCGTGAGTCCGGAGGTCTTGATTACTGTTTGAAGGCACCGGAGGTGTTCCTCGAAGCTTGAGGCAAACACAACGACGTCGTCCAAATAGATGAGGCAGGTCTGCCACTTCAAGCCTGCCCGTACATTATCCATGACGCGTTGGAAAGTCGCAGGTGCCGAGCAAAGACCAAACGGCATGACCTTGAACCCGAACAGTCTGTCTGGTGTTATAAAGGCAGTCTTCTCCCGGTCCCTCTCGTCGACTTCGACTTGCCAGTAGCCGGTTTTGAGGTCCATTGACGAAAAACTGCGTTGTAGAGTCGATCCAAAGCGTCGTCAATACGTGGGAGAGGGTACACGTCCTTCTTCGTGATTTTATTGAGGTGACGATAATCGACGCAGAAACTTAGCGTTTAATCATTCTTCTTTACTAACACCACGGGGGACGCCCACGGACTCTTGGACGGCTGGATGATGTCGTCCCGTAGCATTTCGTCGACCTGTTGCCTTATGGCCTCGTGTTGCGCGCCGAAACTCGGTACGGGCTCTGACGGAGTGGGCGGATATTTTCGTCGGTTATGATGCGGTGCTTGGCGCCAGGGGTTTGTCGAACTTTTGACGACGACGAGAAGCAGTCCTTGTATTGCAGGAGCAGAGCTTTTAGCTGTTCTTTCTTATGATTGGGAAGGTTCTCATTGACGTCGAAAGTTGGTTCAGGTACTACAGTCGTCATTGAAGGTGTACTAGAATCAGTGAAGGCGAAAGCACTGCTGGCTTGTACTATTTCGTCGATGTAGGCGACCATGGTGCCTTTGGGAATGTGCTTGTATTCGTGGCTGAAGTTCGTGAGCATCGCTCTATCTTTCTCTTCACGTAGCTCAGCTATGCCTCTAGCGACGCAAATTTCACGGTCGAGCAGTAAGTGATGATAGCCCTCGATGACGCCCTCCATGTCTGCAGACACTTCGGTACCGACGGAAATCCTTACGCTGGAGTGAGGCGGAACACTGATTTGTTCTTGTAGCACATTCAAGGCATGGTACCTGATGTTTGTATTCGGTGGTATCGCATTGTGCGTTGAAAGCGTTATCGACTTGGACCTCAAGTCGATGACTGCACCGTGTTGGTTTAGAAAGTCCATGCCTGGGATAACATCCCTGGAACCGTGCTGCGGGATTAAGAAGCTCGCCGGATAAGTGCGGTTGTTTACCGTGACTCGCGCTGTGCAGATTCCAGCCGGCGTTATTAGGTATCCTCCCGCTGTCCGGATATCGGGTCCTTGCCAGGCCGTTTTCACCTTCTTCAACTTGGCGGCGAACTCGCCACTGCAGACGGAATAGTCGGCTCCAGTGTCGACGAGAGCGGTGACATTATGACCATCGAATCGCACGTCTAGAACGGTAGACCGTCGTCTGGTGTTACGGTTAAGTCGTGGCGTCGGATCACGGCTGCGTCGGCTTGCTCCGCTGCTGCTACGTCGCGTTGGTAGGTCTACTTTCGGCGGCGAAGTGTTGTCGTCAAGGCTCTTGTCAGGCGCTATGCTGATACCTCGTCATGATGATTCGCGAATCTATAGTTCGTCGGCGGCGGAGTATCTTCAGCATTGCGTCGTATAGCAACCGCACCTCCATCGGGTGCTGCCTTTAGTTTCCCGGGTAAGGGCTGGGAGATCGGCCCCGGCTTGGGCCGCGTACAGCCGGCGATGCGGCGAGATGTAGCGGCCTGGTGACGGCGAGCGTGAGGGTCGTCGTGGTAGCCACTGGGCTCTGGCTTGGTAGTCGGCGATGTCACGTGGCCGCTCGCCAAGCTGTGGACGTGGCGCGTTGACGGCGAACCCTTGCAGGCCCACAAAAGCAAGCTACACTCGAAGCACAACGAAAGCGGCGAACACAGACGGCGAACGTCGAAATCTGATCAGCGGCGAAACGCGTCGGGTTTTATACATGAGTCATCGAAGGTCCCAGAATAATCCTTGGTACCCGCGTGTCTTCCAAAAAGTTCTAGATAATTCGCATCGCTCATACAATCAGAGAACATGAGCGCCGGTGACAAGAGACAACGGATAGAAGCATCGATAACGTTCGAGAGACTTCCGATACATGCAGGCGCTTCCTGTGCCTAGCGATTACGTTTAAAGTTTGTTAGCCGGTGAAAAGCGGTCACCGGTGAAAGATAAACATGTATACGTGTCAATATGATTATGAAAGATTGAGTAAAGCAGCTTAAGAGATAACCTGCTTCCCTGTTCAAGCAAAAGGATCCAGTCAAGTTATTTTTCCCTCTTGCACTTAGAAAGCGGTTGTATATCCCCAGGGCGAACAGTGTCACGACTGATTGGACTTCTTCTAAAGCATTATTATGCAAAAATTAATTGTTGGGCTTTACGTGCCAAAACCACGATCTGATTATGAGGCACGGCGGGGTGGGGAACTCCGGATTAATTTAGTCCACTTGGGGTCTTTAACGTTCACCCAATGGCACACTGATATGCACATCAGAAACCACATTCAACACACAGCATGCCTACACCAACATTGGTAAAACTTGTTTTTTACGCTGCTCTTATACGTTAATACTTATGTGTTTTTAACTTTGTGGCAAGAAGTGAAGGGCATGCCCTGCATTTGTAACTACGGTACTAACATGTTATGAGCAAGAGCCATCCTCTGACAGCATAAGACCTAAATATTTCATTGGTGAATTATTTTTCTATTTCAACTGGCCACTTAACAAATACTTATATATGATTTTGTTACATTTTTCTAGTGAAGCTGCTTCATAATTATTTATGTTTAGGGGACATGCTATTAGTGACACACCATTTTTATACTCGCTTCAAGTCGGCCGCCAATAAAAACAATGACTCATTAGATGCCCTTGCACACGTACAGTACACAATCATCCACAAAAATGGTATCCCGGTTCGATAATATCACACATATTGCTAATAAAAAAACCTTGCACTCGGCCGCGCAACGCTTGAAACTGCGAAGCTGTGTGATCGTAGCCCAGCTTTTCCCGGAAGTGCACGCGAACTTTTCATCTTATCACTCATGTAGATGATAATTTCTTTGCGTGCGTCTCGGACTTACGTTTGACACTGCGCGTTGCCCAGCGCAGCTTGCAACACCGACACAGCGTTCCAATGCCGACATCGCGTTCCAGGAGACCCGCTTCGTGAATGCGTCGCTCTCTCTCTCTCGCTCTCATAGCACGCAAAACCTCTTCCCCTCGCAGAGCACGACCATACAAACGCGCCAGCTGTGGACGAATACGACGACGCTCGAACGCAATGCAGCCGTCGTGCAGCACGAACATGCGGCACGGGCCGTTGGTGCTGCCAGATTGCACTCCGGCGATGATGGCCTGCAAGGACTCGTCGCGAGGTTGTTCAGTGCGCATGTCGCACATGTCAGTGAAAGCCAACACGCAGGTCTCCAGATCATGTGCAACAAGATCAGGAGGATCCATGGGATGACGAGAGAGGCAGTCAGCGTCCTTGTGCAGACGTCCAGACTTGTAGATGATAATAAAAGAAAATTCCTGGAGCCGCAAAGCCCAGCGACCAAGCCGTCCTGTCGGTTCCCGGAGGGAAGACACCCAGCAGAGGGCATGGTGGTGTGTAATGACCGAAAACGTGCGGCCGTACAAATATGGCCGGAACTTCGCGACAGCCCACACTAAAGCCAAGGACTCACCCTCGGTGATGGAGTAATTCCTCTCAGAAGGTGACAGCAGGCGGCTGGCGTAAGGTATCACGCACTCGGTACCATTCTGCTGTTGGGCGAGAACAGCACCGATGCCGTGGCCGCTGGCATCAGTGTGGACTTCGGTGGGTGCAGATGGGTCAAAGTGGGCAAGTATGGGAGGGGTGGTCAGAAAGCCGATGAGAGCGGCGAACGCGTGAGCCTGCTCCGGGCCCCATGAGAAAGGTGTGTTCTTCTTTAGAAGATCTGTCAAAGGGCGAGCAACGTCGGCGAAGTTTTTAACGAAACGGCGAAAGTAAAGACACAGGCCGACGAAGCAGTGCACGTCAGAAGCAGAACGAGGCACAGGGAAACTGCGCACGGCGCGAACTTTATCCGGATCTGGTTATACACCGGTTGCGTTAACGAGATGTCCCAACACGGTAATCTGATGGCGCCCGACTTGACATTTCGTAGAGTTCAGCTGAAGGCCGGCTTTTCGGAAGACCGCAAGAATTGCAGCAAGTCGCGTAAGGTGGCTGCTGAACGTGGGAGAAAAAACAATAACGTCGTCAAGATAACAAAGACAGGTGGTCCATTTGTAGCCTCGCAGAAGAGAGTCCATCATTCGTTCAAATGTCGCAGGAGCATTGCATAGGCCTTAGGGCATTACTTTGAACTGATATAAACCATCAGGTGTTATGAAGGCAGTCTTCTCATGGTCCATTTAATTAACAGAAATGTGCCAGTAGTCGGATCGAAGATCAATGGACGAGAAGTATGTAGCTCCGTGCAAGCAGTCCAAGGCGTCATCGATGCGTGGTAATGGGTAGACGTCCTTTCGCGTGATCTTGTTTAAATGGCGATAGTCGACGCAAAAACGCCAGGTACCATCCTTTTTCTTCACGAGGACGACTGGCAAAGCCCAAGGACTGGCTGATGGTTCGATGACCCCCTTGCGGAGCATTTTGTCCACTTCTGATTGCATTACTCTACGTTCAGCATGTGATACACGATAGGGACGCCGACGAATAGGATTCATGTCTCCAGTGTTTATACGGTGGTGAACAACAGATGTTTCGCCGAAAGGGCGGTCGCCAAAATCAAAGATGTCACTGTACGATTCGAGCAGGAGACGGAGGTCCTTAGCCTGAGCAGAGGTGAGGTCAGTTGCAATAATTTTGGCGAAGTCATCCATGAAAGAATCAGAGCTGTGAGCTGCAATTGGTGCTAATAATCCACTCTCGGCATCCATACTCTCAATGTCAAATTCGGACGTACAAGAAACGCTGGCCAAGAACATGCCAGCCGGAAGCACTTCAGGGCACAGGCTGAAGTTCAGAAGCGGGAGAACGACGTCATTATTCGTAACCGTGATCAGCCTATGCGGAACCGCAACGTTTCGGTTCAAAAGCACGTCGACGATGGGGCGAAGCACATATTAACCGTCAGGAACCTGTGGCTGTGAGGTCAAAGCGACGTAAGTGACTGCCTCGGGTAACAGACGCACATCTTGAAGCGAGCACAGGCGCGGTGCTTGGAGCATCGGCGAGTTGAGGCAGTTCCAACTGAAGGACGCCGGCTGCGCAGTCGATGAGAGCATAATGGTTGGATAAAAAGTCCAACCCTAGGATAACGTCGTGAGGGAAGTTGTCGATCACAGCTAAGAGAACAGAAGTAGGGCGGCCGGCTATACCTAAACGTACAGTACACATTCCGAGAACAACCAGCACGCCACCGTCGGGCACACAAAGCACTTGTGCAGCTGCTGGGGTGAGGACCTTCTTTAAACGTCTACGTAGGCTAGCACTCATCACAGATATGTGGGCTCCAGTGTCGACGAGTGCTTGGACAGGTACGCCGTCT
Organism: Dermacentor silvarum; assembly: GCF_013339745.2. Taxonomy (NCBI): domain Eukaryota; kingdom Metazoa; phylum Arthropoda; class Arachnida; order Ixodida; family Ixodidae; genus Dermacentor; species Dermacentor silvarum. The sequence continues at coordinate 29,982,608 of NC_051155.1, forward strand.
ACTTTGACGTCAATTATATTTCTCTTTGTGGGCACAGACAGAGGATTTACTGCAGTAGTTGTCAATGCAGCACCACCTCCGAGGGCTGCAATTCTTAGTTTTCCGAAGGAACGTGGTCGAACGCGACAAGGTTCGAAAGGCGACGTGGCTGCGGCGAACGGGAAGATGGGCGGCGTGTTTGTGGTGCACGAGACTGGTGTCCGTGAGACGATGGTGAGCGACTGTACCACGCGTTCCTGGCAGAGTTGTCGGCACTGTTAGACTCGGCGGAGGGCAAAACACGGCGGGAATTTCCATGAAAACGGTTCAGGTTGGTCGGCGTGCGAGGTGTTGAGGGCCACGAGTTGCGACAGTATCGGGCGACATGACCAATACGACTACAGGTGAAACATATCGGCTGGTCGTCCGCAGTCCTCCACTCAGTCGGGTTGGGATAACGCGGAGAAAAGCGGCGCGGTGGATTAAACAGAGTAGAAGGGCGTTCGTTGGCTCTGGGGTTGGCGACAGCACAGACAGAATGTAAACCAATGCTTTCAATTTCCTAGAGAACGATGGCTTGAACGAGAGGAACTGAAAGAGGGGTAGCGTCAGGGCGACGCGAACAGAAAGCTGCGGGCGCCATCGCTTCCAGTTCACGTCGAACGATTCGCACCACGTCCTCTGATGGCGACGCATGCTGCTGTGTGGGCTGATCTTCACAAGTCGACGTTGCGGCAGTATTGGGGAGTCTGGCGAATGGTTGCAGGACGCGGCGGCTTTTGACCTGCTCGAATTGTCGGCACTCTTTAATGATAGCATCAACTGAAGAACAGCCTTTGCACATGAGCAGATTAAAGGCGTCGTCAGTGATTCCCTTCAGCACGTGCCCGTACTTCTCAGCTTCAGTCATGTCGCGATCGGCTTTACGACAAAGCGCCAGCATGTCCTGGATATACGAAACATAGGACTCTGTGGGGGATTGAGCACGGGAGGCGAGTTCCTGCTCTGCGGCAATCTTACGGCCGGCTGGTTGGCCAAACAACTCTTTTAACTTCGCTTTGCATTGGTGCCAGCTGGTCAGCTCCTCTTCGTGGTTTTCGTACCAGACCTTTGCCGTGCCTCTTAGGTACAACAACACGTTAGCTAGCATAGGCGTAGGGTCCCATCTGTTGACTCCACTCACGCGTTCGTACATGGCCGGGCACTGTTCAACGTCGGCGCCATCGGTCCCACAGAAAGTTCCGGGATCCTTGGCTTGTACAACCACAACCGATGGGGACGACGACGTAGCTGGCGACGGTGCCGTTGACGTTGGAGGCGGCAACGACGTTGATCCCGCGTGCTCACCGTCAGTCATGGTGGGGACGGTGATGCGACGTCCACTGCGGAGCTCCGTTTCCAGCCTTGGTACACCGCACCTCTCACCAATGTGTTACGGGGATGTTGGGAGTACAGACTGGATGCATTTACAATATATGCACAAGTAGGGTGAGTGTGGTCAATATAGCTGACCAGCAACAACACGCAGCAGCCAGTGTCTCTCGATCTTCTTTTCTTTCCTCATATCCTTCCGTAACAATATGATTCGCATAAATGCATGTTCTGGCAGCGTGGCTGTGTGATGTGCTGCATTTGTTTACAGATAGGGAAGGGCGCCTAATATGGCGTGATATTGATATCAGTGGTATTAGCTTTAGATTTGTGTGTGTTTATGCCCCGAACAAGCTACGTGAACGAGAGTGTTTCTTTTTATCTCTAGAACATCACTTGTCTACTGATCGTGCATTGGTCCTTTTTGGGGACTTTAATTGTGTATGTAATGTGCAAGATCGTACGTCATTGAGGCTGAGACGTGATCCAAGTGGTGATGCGTTGCAATGCCTGATGTGTGATTATCAGCTTGTGGACATTGGGGAACATGAAAAAGCGGGGTGTCCCTACACGCATTTCCAAGGTATCTCGCATGCACGGCTTGATCGAATTTACGTTTCGCTTAGCGTCCTATCTCTTATTCATGGTTACACTGTGCACCCTGTGTTCTTTAGTGACCATTGCCTAGTCTCAGCATCTTTTGGTAGTCGTCGATACCAAAGGCGACGTATGTGCTGGGAGTTGTGGAAATTTAATAACCAACTACTTTCGCGTGAGTGCTTCCTAAAGCGTGTTACTGAGGTTATAGTTCATCTGTCATGCCGCAAGGACTTGCCTCTTTTTGCTGTGTGGGAATTAATCAAACGGGAAGTTAAAATGATAGCTATCGAAGAATCATCAATATTGGCCTTCGAACAAAAGAATAATTACAAAGAATTGTGTAGACTTCTGAGGGAATTACATGAGCTTGAATGTCTCCATCCGGGTGAATATATTGATGATATTCATAACACCAAGGCGCAGTTACAGGCTTTGTACACTGACAAATACAGAGGTGCACTAGTGCGAGCGCGAGCACAGCGTTTTCTGGAAGAACAGCCATGCAGTAGGTCCCTCGGGGATGAGCGCCGACACGCGCTGTCTAAACAAATCCTAGATATAGACTATGGTGGAATCGTTGTGAATGAGCCGACCCTAATAACTAAAGCGTTTTTTGAACATTACCAAAAATTATTTCGAGGCCATAAGCCATTAGATTACAGGTGTGTCTACCACCAAATTTGTATCGTTGCTGCCCCAGTTAAATCAGGACGATTATGATTATACAAATGATGACGTTGATATTAATGAGATAACTGAATGCATAGATTCATTAGCGAAAGGCAAGACGCCCGGCCCGGATGGCCTTAGTGCCGAATTTTATCAGTGTTTTCGTTCCTTCTTGTCCCCATTATTACTTCAGGTGTACCGTGAGGCCTTGGAGGTAGGGTACCTACCTGCCACAATGTACGAAGGGCACACTGTCCTCATAGCGAAAAGCAATGATGAAACTAAATTGCAAAAAGTGGATGGATACCGGCCTATTTCCTTATGCAATGTGGATTATAAAATTTTTGCAAAACTATTAGCTAACCGTTTACAAGTCGTGATAAGATCTGTGGTAGGTGACCATCAAACATGTGGCATCAGAGGTCGGTCCATTCAGACCAACATTCATGTTGCTAGATCGGTGCTAGAGTGTGTAGCTGAGGGGATTGGACAGGTAGCAATATTGCAACTAGATCTGGCTAAGGCGTTTGACAGGGTAAATCACTCGCTCCTGTTTAGTGTAGTAGAGCACATAAATATCGAATCCCGGCTCCTTCAAGGTGTCAAAATATGTTATGCTAATGGGTCAACGACGTTGATAGTGAATGGTTCTCTCTCCGATCCGATTAGGCTTTTATCGTCAGTAAGACAAGAATGCCCTTTGTCACCGCTTCTCTTCTGCCTGCGTTTGGAGCCACTTTGTATGAGCATCCTGAAAGAAGAAAATTTCCAAGGGTTTAAACTGCCGTCGAGTGAGATTCGGGTTCTTGCATATGCAGACGACGTCGCCTTCTTTTGTACTGACAAAAGGAGTGTAAGGACTGCTTTCGCACTTACGGAAGAATTTTGTGCGACTTCTGGTGCTAGCATTAACTTTGAAAAAAGTTCAGGTTTTTGGTTTGGACTATGGGCCACAATGCCATCACATTACGCAGGCATTCAATGGAAAAAGATCTGCGCTATTTAGGTGTACCTCTCTCACAGTATAGAAATAGCAACAGTCATTGGTCGGGAGAAGTAGAAAAATTACGAAGTAAAGTGAATTCATGGCGAGGACGGAATTTGTCAATGTTCAGTCGTGCTGAAGTGTGCAACGTGTTCTTAGTTTCCCGTCTCATGCATGTGCTGCAAGTACTGCACTGCTCAAGACTTCGTATACAGGCACTGCATCGCGTATTTGCAACATTTATTTGGAGCTCGAGTTGCGAATCGATGCGGCGCGATAATCTGTTCGTCCCTCTTGCAAGAGGTGGTCTAGGATTAGTCCATCTCTTCGTCAGACAAATTGTTTCTCGTCTGTTTTTCTTTCGAGACAGTGACCATCCTTTTTTGCGTGAAATGCTACAGCTCCGATTAGTTCATCATCTTCCTGATATAGTAATGTCATCAGATGCAAAAGATGTCATACGGGCTCCTTGGGGCTTTCTCAAGGAGGTCATTGATTCATTCCTTTTCTTGAAGGTTAGGTTCAGCCTGGAGTACATTTTCACTGCGAGTCGAAAAGCAATTTCTGCTGCACTGGTGGATTCGATGTTCCCAGATCCTTTGTATCGTGCACCTTATTTAAATCGGCCATATCAGGATGTACTTAGGCGGGTCCGTAAAATGTGTATAGCTCCTGGAGCTAAAACATTTTTCTTTAAATTGCATACGGGAACACTTCCTGTTAAAACCTGGTTGAACGCGAGGGGCTGCTTCGTGCCATGGTCCATGAACTGTCGACTGTGTCCACGTGCTGAAACCATAAATCACTGTTTTATTGACTGTACGGATGCTATATTTTTCGGGGACATTCTCCAACGAACGCTTAAAAAGGACATTGACATCACTCCATACGCAATTAGGTTCCTACCGTTTAAGATTACTGGCGGTCCTCCCTATGACATGTTCATAGTACTGGGTTTGTATAGCCTATGGAGAGCTAGAATGTGTGATCGCCATGCCGAAAGCCCGCGATCTACAAGATCATTCTTTCAAGAAAGTGCAGCTTATGTAAGAAGTGTCTACGCTGCGCAGGAACCTCCGCCGGACTGGATGCACTATTTGGACGCATGTGTGTGTTTGCCCGAGTTTTAAGTGTGTAGCTATGTCCGCACTGTAATATACCTTCAGTTTTATTTTCCATGCATTAAAGAAAAAAAAGTGGCTGTATGGCCTAGTGGTTACGACGCTCGCTTTGGGACCGGAGGTACGCGGGCTCGAAACCCACCTCGGCAAGAAAGTAGATTTATTTTCTTTCTTGGTAGTTTCTTGATACGCACCACAAATTACGGCTGTTAAAAAAAGAAGAAATTCGGCAGAGACATTTCAAACTGCTTACGTGTGGGTATGCAAAAGCGGTATATTCCCTTTGGTGCAGTGTTGTACGGAACGGCGTTCGAGGAACTAGTTCCCTTTGGGAGGAACGGAGGAATGCCACCATTCTTTAAGGGCCGGTGGAACTGTAACGGTAACTCGTTATTGTTAAAGCCCCTATATATAAAAAGTAGCGCCATTCTTAGATCTTGCTGCCACCGCGCTCACCCCGGCGTTTCCTCCTTGCCGCCTCCTGTCGCCCCAGACTCCTCCGCTCCCCCATTGGACAATCCGTGTCACGTGGAAGGACGCGTTGTGCTTTTGTTTATTTTTTTCTTTCCAGCGCGCTCCGACTGCCATTCTCGGGCCTGTACGACGAAAGTGCTGTACGCACAAACGGATCAAACGTGTTAGGGACAAGAACTTCGTTGTGATGGCATGCTGCTGCACCTTAAGTTGCCGCAACCGAAAAGGCGAGGGCAAAAGGCTTTTTTTGTTTACCATCCGGCGTGCGCAAACGCTTGCTGCACACTTGATATTTGCGCCGTCTCGCATCGTCGCGTTGCTACTTCCAAAACGGCATTATTAAGACCAGTTACTGACTGACGAAGCAAAATCGCGACTCAAAAACTTCTCCGCAGGGCGCGATCGAAGTTTTCCTCGGATTTCCTCTGGTAGCGCGTTAGCTGTCGTCTGCCACGGCAGGCACGACGCAGGCGGCGCCACTGTCGATATCGGGCGTCGATCGCGCTGGTCGCGCCGAGCGCGATAGTGGAACGGAGGAGGAGGGAAGTGGATGGCGCTACTTTTTGTATATAGGGGCTTTAGTTATTGTCACGTAGTAGTGACGCTGAAGTAAACAGTCGTAAAACTGTGTATGACGAAACTGATTCTTTATTGGGCGAACATGTGCCCACAAAAGCAAGCTACATTCAAAGCACAACGAAAGCGGCGAACACAGTCGGCGGTCGTCGAAAATCTGATCAGCGGCGAAGCGCGTCGGCTTTTATACCTGAGTCATCGAAGGTTCCAGATTAATCCCTGATGCCCGCGTGTCTTCCAGAAAGTTCTAGACAATTCGCGTCGGTCATACAATCAGATAACATAAGCGTCGGCGAAAACAGGCAATGGAATGAAGCATCGATAACGTTCTAGAAACCTCCGATACAGGCACGTCCCGCGCCGAGCGACAACGTTTAATATCCGTCAGCCTGCGGAAAGCGGCCACCGGTGAAACACAAACATGCATACGCGTCAATACGCTCCCCTTAAAAAGCATCGTCCCGATGCTACAAACACGAAAGCGAAAACAAAACCATGCGTAATAAACAAAAAAAAAAAACAATAACAAAGTAACAAAGTTTCTAACGTCGTCAGCGGGCGTAGAAAGGTTTAAGACGCACCACATGGATGACTTCAGGTCGTGCCCGGCGCCGCTGTGATTGCGAAATGCCGTCTGGCACGACCTCATAGTCCAGTGCGCCAATACGTCGGATTATCTTATATGGTCCGAAATAGCGACGTTTCTCGTTGTTCCTCGCTAAGTCCTCGCCGGCGTATCGGAGTCAAGACCCAAACACGGTCGCCGGGCTGGTACTCGACGTAGCGTCGTCGTAGATTGTAGTGTCGGCTGTCGGTCCTCTGCTGGTCCTTGATGCGCAGGCGGACGAGCTGTCGACCTTCTTCGGCACGCTGCAAATAAGTGGCAACGTCGAGATTTTCTTCGTCAGCGACGTTTGATAGCATGGCGTCAAGCGTCGTTGCCGGGTTCCTTCTGTAGACCAGGTTGAATGGCGCCATGTGCGTCGTTTTTTGCACGGCCGTCTTGTATGCCAAGGTCACGTACGGAAGGATGGCATCCCACGTCTTGTGTTCGACGTCGACGTAATTGCCAGCATGTCGGTTATGGCCTTATTTAGGCGCTCGGTGAGGCCATTCGTCTGCGGTTGGTAGGCGGTGGTCCGGCGATGGCTTGTCTGGCTGTATCGCAGGTTTTCTTGAGTTAGTTCTGCCGTAAAGGCCGTGCCTCTGTCGGTGATCAGGACTTCTGGAGCACCGTGACGCAGGAGAATGTTCTCAACGAAGAATCGGGCTACCTCGGCGGCACTGCCTTTGGGCAAGGCTTTTGTTTCGGCGTAGCGGGTGAGGTAGTCCGTAGCTACGACGATCCATTTATTCCCGGACGTCGACGTCGGAAAAGGCCCGAGTAAGTCCATCCCGATCTGCTGGAATGGTGGTGGTTCGATCGGCTGTAGAAGTCCGGCTGGCCTTGTCGGCGGTGTCTTGCGTCGCTGACAGTCTCGGCATGTCCTTACGTAATGGGCGACGTCGGCAGAGAGGCGAGGCCAGTAGTATTTTTCTTGCATCCTCGCGAGCGTGCGGGAAAAACCGAGGTGTCCAGCCGTTGGGTCGTCATGGAGAGCTTGCAGAACCTCTGGACGCAATGCTGAGGGTACCACGAGGAGGTAGTTGGCACGGAGAGGCGAAAAGTTCTTCTTTAGGAGAACGTCGTTTTGCAAGAAAAACGACGCCAATCCTCGCCTGAACACCTTCGGCACAGTGACGGTCTTGCCTTCCAGGTAGTCTACAAGGCTCTTGTGTCGGTGTGGTCTTCGGTATGGGCGTTTTCGTCGAAATGCGCGAGTATTGGCGGCGATTGCAGGCGTCGCTTCAGTTCTTCGAATGCTTCGACTTGCGGCGTCTCCCACTTGAACTCGACGTCGGCCTTCGTGAGATACGTCAGTGGCTCAGCGATCCGTGAAAAATTCTTGACGAAGCGCCTGTAAAAGGCGCACAGTCCAAGAAATCTACGCACTGCCTTCTTGTCAGCGGGCGGAGGAAAGTTGGAGATGGCCGCATTTTTCTGAGTGTCGGGGCGCACTCCAGACTTGTTGATGACGTGGCCCAAAAACAAGAGCTCCTCAAATGCGAAGCGGCACTTTTCAGGCTTTAATGTGAGTCCGGAGGTTTTGATTGCTTGAAGAACTGTTTCAAGGCGCTGCAGGTGTTCTTCGAAGCTTGAGGCAAACACAACGACGTCGTCCAAATAGACGAGGCGAGTCTGCCACTTCAAGCCTGCCAGTACTGTATCCATGACGCGTTGGAAAGTCGCAGCTGCCGAGCAAAGACCAAACGGCATGACCTTGATCCCGAACAGTCCGTCTGGTGTTATAAAGGCAGTCTTCTCCCGGTCCCTCTCGTCGACTTCGATTTGCCAGTAGCCGGTTTTGATGTCCATCGACGAAAAATACTTTGCGTTGTAGAGTCGCTCCAAGGCGTCGTCAATCCGTGGGAGGGGGTATACGTCCTTCTTCGTGATCTTGTTGAGGCGACGATAATCGACGCAGAAACGTAGGGCTCCATCCTTCTTCTTCACTAACACCACGGGGGACGCCCACGGACTCTTGGACGGCTGGATGATGTCGTCGCGTAGCATTTCGTCAACTTGTTGCCTTATGGCCTCGCATTCACGCGCCGAAGCTCGGTACGGGCTCTGACGGAGTGGGCGGACATATTCGTCGGTTATAATGCGGTGCTTGGCGACAGGGGTTTGTCGAACTTTTGACGACGACGAGAAGCAGTCCTTGTATTGCAGGAGCAGAGCTTTTAGCTGTTCTTTCTTATGATTGGGAAGGTTCTGGTTGACGTCGAAAGTTGGTTCAGGTACTACAGTCGTCGTTGAAGGTGCACTAGAATCCGTGAAGGCGAAAGCACTGCTGGCTTGTACTATTTCGTCGATGTAGGCGACCGTGGTGCCTTGGTTAATGTGCTTATATTCGTGGCTGAAGTTCGTGAGCATTACTCTTGCTTTCCCTTCGCGTAGTTCACCTATGCCTCTAGCGACGCAAATTTCACGGTCGAGCAGTAAGTGATGATAGCCCTCGATGACGCCCTCCATGTCTGCAGACACTTCGGTACTGACGGAAATCATTACGCTTAAGCGAGGCGGAACGGTGACTTGTTCTTCAAGCACATTCAAGGCATGGTAACTGATGCTTGTATCCGGCTGTATCGCTTTGTGTGTTCAAAGCGTAATCGACTTGGACCTTAAGTCGATGACTGCACCATGTTGGTTTAGAAAGTCAATGCCTAGGATGACGTCCCTGGAGCAGTGCTGCAGGATTACGAAGCTCGCCGGGTAAGTGCGGTTGTTTACCGTGACTCGCGCTGTGCAGATTCCAGCCGGTGTTATTAGGTGACCTCCCGCTGTCCGTATATCAGGTCCTTGCCAGGTCGTCTCGTCTTCACCTTCTTTAACTTGGCGGCGAACGCGCCACTGAAAACTGAATAGTCGGCGCCAGTGTCGACGAGAGCGGTGACGTTATGACCATCGCACATGCACCACATGCACCATGCACATCTAGATCGGTAGACCGGCGTCTGGCGTGGCGGTTAATTCGTGGCGTTGGATCACGGCTGCGTTGGCTTGCTCTGCTGCTGCTACGTCGCGTCGGAAGTTCTTCGTTGGGCGGCGATGTGTTGTCAAGGCTGGTGCTAGGCGGCGTGCTGATATCTCGTCGTGATGATTCGCGAATCGTCGTCGTCGTCGGCGGCGGAGGATTTTCGGCATTGCGTCGTACAGCAACCGAACCTCCATCGGTTGCTGCTTTTAGTTTCCTGGGTATGAGCTGGGAGATCGGCCCCGGGTTGGGCCGTCATACAGGCGGCGATGCGGCGAGATGTAGCGGCCTGGTGACGGCGAGCGTGAGGGTCGTCGTGGTTGCCACTGGGCTCCGGCAAGGTAGTCGGCGATGTCACGTGGTCGCTCGCCAAGCTGTGGACGTGGCGCGTTGACGGCGAACCCTCGTAGGCCCATCTCGCGGTATGGGCATCGGCGGTAGATATGGCCGGCTTCCCCGCCGTGATAGGAGAGCGGGCGGTTGTCGGGGGCGCGCCAAATGTCCGTCTTCCGCTGGTAGCTGCGCTGGGCGACGGGCGGGCGTGCTGGCGGCGGCGGCGGTGGACGACGGAACTGCGGCGTTACGGGGCCCTGGCGCGAGCGCGGAGGGGGGCCTTGACGACGGGCGACGGCGGCGTAGGTCATCGCTTGCGGCTGTGGTTGAGGCGATGCCGGAACTTCTGGCACTTCCAGTGATCGACGAACCTCTTCTTTAACTATGTCAGCGATTGAAGTCACCTGAGGCTGCGATCTTGGGAATAATTCCTGTAGTTCTTCCTGTACAACCGCTCTGATCGTCTCGTGCAGGTCGTCGGCGCCTAGAGCTTGAGCTTCGGCGTAGTTTGTCAGCGCACGGCGGTTGTATTGCCTGGCTCGCATTTCAAGCGTCTTCTCGATCGTTGTCGCCTCCTAAACAAATTCTGCCACAGTCTTGGGCGGGTTGCGCATCAATCCGGTGAATAGATGCTCTTTGACGCCCCGCATCAAGAACCTTTCTTTTCTTCAGACATGTCGGGGTCGGCGTGGCGGAAGAGGCGAGTCATCTCCTCCGTGAAGATCGCGATGCTCTCGTTCGGCAATTGAACTCTGGTTTCCAGGAGAACTTCAGCCCTTTCTTTTCTTACGACACTCGTGAAGGTCCTCACGAAGTTCTCGCGAAATAGGTCCCAAGTCACCAGGGTGGTCTCTCTGTTGTCAAACTATGTCCGAGCAGCGTCATCCAACGAAAAATAGACATGGCGCAGCTTGTCATCGTCGCTCCATTTGTCGAATGTCGCGGTCCTCTTGTACATCTCCAGCCATGTTTCAGGGTCTTCAGCTGATGATCCACGGAAGAGCGGTGGCTCCCGAGGTTGCTGCAGCAGGATGGGGGACGCTGGGGCTGCCATTGGGGTCGTTGACTTGGCCTTGATCGCTGTGGTCTTCTCGGGAAGAAGTCCGTATTCTGGCAAAAGTCCTTGCTGCCTACGGCTAGCTCGCTGGTCCTTGGCGACGTTTGTCTCGTCCTCCGGTTTCGGGCTTGAGTCGCGGCTTTGCGGGGGCGTCCGCTGCATGGACACAAAAGCACCTCCACCAGATGTCACGTAGTAGTGACGCTGAAGTAAACAGTCGTAAAACTGTGTATGACGAAACTGATTCTTTAGTGGGCGAACCTGTGCCCACAAAAGCAAGCTACACTCAAAGCACAACGAAAGCGGCGAACACAGTCGGCGGTCGTCGAAAATCTGATCAGCGGCGAAGCGCGTCGGCTTTTATACCTGAGTCATCGAAGGTTCCAGATTAATCCCTGATGCCCGCGTGTCTTCCAGAAAGTTCTAGACAATTCGCGTCGGTCATACAATCAGATAACATAAGCGTCGGTGAAAACAGGCAATGGAAAGAAGCATCGATAACGTTCTAGAAACCTCCTATACAGGCGCGTCCCGCGCCGAGCGACAACGTTTAACATCTGTCAGCCGGCGGAAAGCGGCCACCGGTGAAAGACAAACATGCATACGTGTCATTAATTTTACGAAGGAACGGCAGAGGGAACGGCGTTCCTTCTGTAAATGTTCCACGGCACTAAACAGGCGCACCGACGCAACGACGTATACCGCGCCGAGCGACAACGTTTAACATCTGTCAGCCGGCGGAAAGCGGCCACCGGTGAAAGACAAACATGCATACGTGTCATTATTTTTACGAAGGAACGGCAGAGGGAACGGCGTTCCTTCTGTAAATGTTCCACGGCACTAAACAGGCGCACCGACGCAACGACGTATACAGCACATCATGCAGGGCGGAAGGAACTACCGCTTGTCTGTCACGTGAGTATTGTGCATTTTCTTTCGCGAGTTCTGCATTATATTTTTTTATCAGTAGGCTTCAAGATTGTCACGTGACGCTCCCTTCTGTAGTTTCTTTCCGCCATGGCGGCCTGTCGGACACTAACATCGAGATGTAACTCTTGCCGAGTTTAAACAAGGGTCTTACTAAATTGAGAATATCTATTCTGGACATTTCTTTTTCTACTCATACTGCAATATTTAATCAGCAATAATTAAACGCCTAAGTATTGTTCCTTTTGATGCGGTTTCTTGTGCAACCATTTAATTATATCCTCCTGAGACCCCTTGTACAATACCTTGCACATTGCCATCCACTTTTTTTCGAAATTCACTCAGAAGTGTTTACGCAAAATATTCACTCTGGGTTTGAAGTACGGTGAATGTGTAACAACTGTAATGAAGTGGTTTACTCATAATCTTGTCATCCGCTTTCGAGAAATGGGACAATAAATTGGTCTAGACCTCTTTGTCGTCCCACACGGCCAAAAGTCGTGGAGGCGTATTTCGAAGTTACCGAGATTTCAGGAAAATACCGGACGCGGCAGCGAAATGGCAATGTACTACACCGTAGTTACATCTTCATCTCAGCGTTTAAACAAAGAAATGCAGTTTTTACCGCAGCTAACATGAGGAGATGATGGAGAGATTCACGTACACGGAGACGGAGCTTTTGGCATCTATCAGATACCCGCTCAGCCGGGTCTGGAGAACGTGCTCCATAAGCTTGCCCACACACGACGTAAGGGATATGAGACCGAGATTAGCGGGTCGAAGTGGTTTGCCCGATTTGGGAATGAAAGCTACCTTAGCGTCCTTTACTTGGGGTTGGGAGGGCGCCGCGCACCCAGCATACATTGAAGTAGTCGGTTAGGGCTGTGATGGAGGGGGAATCGAGGTTGCGTAGTGCCTTGTTGTGCACTCCGTCGGAACCGGGAGCTGAGGACGTATTCAGGCGCTGAAGTTCTGCCCTGACTTTGGCCTCTCTGATGGTTTTGTCGAGGAGATCGTTGGCGGAGCCTGTATAGTGGGTGGTCTCCGGGGGGGATATCCGGGGAAGTGTACACCACGAAGCGTCTGGAGGAGTTCCTGCGGGGAGGCTTCGGATGCGTGTATGAGCTTCGTCATGATCTGTTTCTGATGTGTCTTGGACTGAGTCGAATCAATGAGATGCGGAATAGGTTCCATGTCTGGAGCAGGCTCACGTTGTGGTCCAGCCTGTTACAGAGGGATGCCCAATTTTAGCGAGAGAGAGTCGCAGCATGCGTCTCAGTCTACTTGTTGAGCTGGGTCAGCCGGTGTCTGAACGTTGTATTCCAGCGCTGACGCTGCCACCTCCGCTCGAGTTCCGCCTTGGCTTTCCAGATCTGCAGGAGATGGGAATCCATCGCGTCCGCAAGGCAGTCCTCTGGGAGGGGGCGAGTCGTGGTGCGGATGTCGCACTAGAGCTGGTCGGACCAAGTACCTATGTCTGAGATGTTGTGTAGAGTGTGGGCTGCTCGGAAAGTGCGGAACGAGTCCCACTTCGTGATGGCAGCACCACGAGCGGGTCTGCGTGCTGGGCCTGCTGTAGAAGAATCTCAGTAATGTAGGGATCACTACACATATTCTCCCGGGTGTTACACCACCAGCTTGAGTTAGGCGGTGAGGTAGGGGGTAGTGTCTGCGCAGACACTGTTTGCGGGGCGAGTAGGGGTGGTGGGATTTGTGAGAAGGGAGAAGCCGGCCTGCTGAGCTGCGGGCCGTACCCCGCGCCCGTTGGGGTTGCCCGTTTGGTAGCCCCAGGCCGTGTGCGGGGAGTTGAAATCCCCTAGAATTATGAGGGGGCTCTTGTGAGCGACGCGCTTGGCGAGCGTGAAGAGTCGGTCGAAGTAGTGGCCGCAGGCACTTCGAGTGGCTGTATTGACCCTTTTCGCGGCGATCCCGTGGGCGCTGCCATGTTTGATCACGTGGTGACGCGTCCACTGCTTGCCTCAACTGCCTCCGTTGCCTCCTTGTTTACAATGGAAATGTATGACGCCGGCGCGACCTAGAAAACCTCTGTTTTCAAAGATATCGTAGACGCTGACCAGGTGGACGACACGAAGCTTTCATCACAGCTTCAGAGAACATGCAAAAGCGCGTTCGGAGCTGATTAAGCTATGTCCAAACGGCGAAAGCAGCGTATATGGTGCTTGTTCTAAAAGCGGGGATAAATATGTATTCCAAGCTATCCAAACACTCCGCTCATAAATTCAGTCAGGATTAGTGTGTTTTGGTGTTTGTTCTTTGTTCGGCAAATATTTTGAAGCAATGGCTTGTCAGTTTCTGACTCAGTAAAGTTCGTTGGTGCGGCCACTATCTGATTATTTTCTGCCTAATCGCTCGCGGGTGTGCTCAGTTCCGATATATTTGTTGTTGCTGCGCACAAGGCTTGAAACGTAGCTGTTTAGTACATTGTAATACCTTGAAGCAAATATATATGGCAGCTAGTAACTTGCTTACTCTTATGGACCGTCACGAAACATTCAGCTTCGACCATTCGTGCGCCATCAGTGTAGTCCGTCATTTACTGTCCGTATACAGTGCGCATATATTCAAGTGTGCGTCTATGCACTTATTCTTGATACGTCGGCGATAGAGTGGGCGTCAGTTTTCCTGCCATTTGGGTCAGATGTGTATAGAAAACGTGTGCGAAACTTACTATGACAGGAAGCGGCGCTACTCCCATTGTCATTGTTTAACGAGTGGTAATCTTGCCGACGTTCTGGGGATGAAGCCCTTTCTTTGAAGGTTAGCGGTACAAGGCTGGCGGATGGGCAAATTTCTGTATCCTCGAGGAAAGCCGTGCATCCCGAAGTGCCAGTAACACGTTCGGACAGTTGCAGCAGTGGTTCGCGAACTTGGCCACACAGATTCATTCCATTCCTTAACATGCCAGTCCACAATGTCTTAGCGAAAACTCAGTTGCATTTCCGACAACTGATCGCACAGAAGCAAGGTAGAAGCGGTAATGGTTTCGTATTCGTCGGTGAGGAGACGTATGGCACGCCGTCGTGAGCGCCATCTCGTTTCTGTAAAGCAAACTGCTCGGCGAAAAGGGTCAATATGTTAAGGATGAAGAGGGTATCGCGAGTGCACTGCGGCACAAGTTCGATGAAGAGATGATCTATTTCGGGGACATCTAGCCGGTGGGAGGTGGTAGTGAGCGCACGGCGTATGAGGAATGCGACCCGAGGGGACGTAGGAGAAATGGGGATGATGGGCACGTAGCTTGGTAGGGTGAGTGGATTGGAGGGCTCTTGCAGCGCGAGCACGTCGGGGCCGTCTGCCCGAGCTAGGAACTGGTGAACCAGCCCCTGCTTGGAGCCAAAGCATCGACAGTTTCAGTGCCAGATGGTGAGGCTAGTGCGAGGTCTAGCCATTACTGAGGGTGTAGTTTGCAGCGGAGGGGTGGAGAGGGTGTGGAGCTTGGCCTTCTTTTTAGGCCGCGCGGCAGCACAGGCTGTCCAGTGGAGGGCCTCGTACTCCTTAAATCGCTCGTCAATTTGGCGAGCAAATTCGTCTAGACGGCTAGTGAGGTTGGCGAATTGTTGGGTATAGGCTTGGATGGCCGTCTGTACCGCGGCCTGAATTTTGGCCTCCACGAGTTCGAATTGGGAGGGTAGGGCTTGGGTTGCCGCGGCCGATGTTGGTGTGGCCGAGGAGGTAGTGGGAGTTGCGGCCCTCTTCTTGGCCGGCGGTTCGCGAGTAGGAGGAGAAGGTGGTAGGGGAGGGAGTTTATGAGTGGCCGAGATCATTGTCGCCGGGGTAGGGGTGTGGACCTGCCGGAAGGCATGCAGCTGCGACTGAAGGCGAGCTGTGCGCGGACATGCACCATTTCCTTATAGAGGGGGTTCGCGGAGTCCTGGGAGACTACACCTGCCCAGCTCACCTCACTGGTGTGGCGGCCGGGTTCCTGTGCAGGTGGTTTTGGGGGACTGGAAGTGCCCCCACTTCCTGTCCAGGAGTGGGACCAGGCCATGGGCTTGGTACGGTTGGAGGGCTGTTTCAGTGCGGCAGGATGCGGCACCGGGAGGGACTCTAGGGTGAGCTGCAGGGCCTGAGGCTTACGGGTCATGGAGCAGCTGCTATGTTGGGGTGGAGCTTGATTGGTGAGAGCCTGGTTGGCGGTTGCCTCGGGGGCCCGCCTGGCATCCCAGTACGTCTTCTTGACGAGGTATGGGGTGCGGTAGCGGGCCTTGCCGGTTCCGTCCGCCATCAGGTGTGCTTTGCTGCAGATCTTGCAGAGCGGCGTGCAGGCGTGGTCCTTGGGGGGGGGGGGTCTACTTGGTCACAGCCGGAGCAGCGGCGTTGCTTGGGAGCCGGGCACACATCCGCGCGGTGGCCGAGTGCGCCGCGGTTAGGGCAGTGCTCGATATTCTTTTTGAGAAAGGAGCACCTATAGAGTACGGAGGAGAGGTAGATGTGCTTGGGCACCCAGTCTTGTTCGAAAAGGATGATGATGGACTCCGTGGAGCCCATGCGTATAAAGTCGAGGATGGGAGGGTTCTGCTCGCGATTGAGACGATCCTGAATGTCTTCGTAAGAGTGGGCGAGAGGGACCCCGTGAACCGTCTTCCGGGGCCGCAGTTTTCCGGGGCCGCTTCGTAGGAGAAGTCGTAGGCAGTGTCTTTGATGAGTACGGACTTAATGGCGAGGTAGTGGTGTCGGCGTTGCGGGTCGGGAGTGTTGATGAGGACGACGTGTTGGAGGGTGTTGATGATTACGGTGCCTGGCTTGGCCTCTTGGTGTCCGAGGCGGGCTGCTTGCAGAATGGCATCGCGAAGCGCAACGCTGTTCACGGTCCGAAGGTTGAGGCCGCCACGGGGACGGAGGATGATTTTATGATCGTCGATGGGTAGCTTGGGGTGGCGTAGAGCAGAGAGTTGGGGCGGCCGGGGCTGGTGCGTCGCCAGAGCTTGAGGCGTAGTCGGCTGCATACATTTCTCGGCAGCGCCGAAATGCGGAGTAGTGGTGGGGCGGGAGTTGCGAGTCGAGCTCGGATGAGTTTATCCGGCCGTAGGGGACAAAGTCGGGTCTCCTCCGCGCCCCGGCGGCCCGGTTTCGATTCCCGCCCAGATCAAAATTTACCTATTTTTTATTTCAAAGGGATTAGTTTACTTTGTTTACATGAACCTGCCTGATAAATTTTTCACCAATTCGAGCATTTTTTACGCGTTTTTACTCTTTGCCGTCGGCCATTTTTGGTAGCGTCGCCGACTACAACTACGGGTTTTCGCGTAATGGGGCATATAATGCTTTCGCATTAGAAAAATGAAAAGGAATGGGCCCCAACACGGAGCCTTGCGGCACACCAGACGTAGCAGCAACATCATCTGAGCAACTCCCATTCAAAACACCTCTTCGACGTACCTACTTAACAACACGGAGTTACAGCCTGTATAGTCATAAAAGCATTCACGTGTTCATAGTACGGCTAATCTCACCTGGTATATCGAGATTAGTAGCAATGCGAATCGAACGTTGGGTTATTGGCTCCTGTACACTTATAATGCCACCATCTTGTCTCATGTTACTACTATAGAGAACACTAATAGGAACAAAATTTGAGTATACATCCAATGTGTGAAATTCCATTGTATTTATTACCTCATTAAAACTCAAAATTACTCCACTCGTTTTATATGTTCAACTTATGATCGAATAGCTACTCTAGCCCCAAATAAAGCTAAACTTGAATTTGTAACCCGTAAACTGATACAGTCGAACCCGGATATACCGAATCTGAAGGGGATCACAAAAAGTTCGATGTATAGGTAATTCGATATATCAAGTAAACGGTGGCTTACCGATTAGTGCGTCCGAGAGCCGCTAATTTACTGCACGCAACTCTGGGGAAAAAAGCAAGCACACTTTATTTACACACAAAAAATTGCTGGTTCACTTTCAACTTCACTGAAAAGTCCAAGCTGATTCTTTTCTTTACACTTGTAGCGGCCATCGCTTGCGGAAAATAAACTCATGAATAGACAATCAACCCACACGACGACGCCTCGAAAATCGGATAGAAGGAATGTTGACGTCCGAAGTAGTATGAGGGCTAGCCGAACAGGCTGACAGGGCTCAACTGACTGCACTATCTCTTCTCCACCTCCAGGTGCCAGAATACCTCAAAGTGTACAAAGAAGTGCCCTATGAGGTCTGCTGTGTGGCGCCGCGTTCGATATACCGAATGTGCTGGTGAACGAGCGTTCTTTATACGCGTGCACCAGCCCGATACATTTGCATGGAATTTTCAAGGGTATTTTACAGCTGTTCGATATACAGAATAATTAGTTATAAGTTGGCTTGATATATCCGCGTACGACTGTATCTCCGTCACCACATATATGGCATCGTATTGATCAGCCGTACAAAATACGTATCAGAGTTAGTCACATTAACTTCCTTCAGCTCTTTCTGGCCTCGCACAGCCCTTGAATGGTATCGCCTCCCCAAAGAAATCCTAAAGAGTACTAATAAACGCAAGTTTCATGCAACATCAACTAGCGTACGTTGTGTAATCTGAATTTGTTAATTACTTACTATGTTCCTTTTAAATTCTTTGTAATATCAGGTAATATGGCATAATTGTAAAGCTGCCTTCCTGGTGCGCACTGAAGTTTCTTCCACGTACCACCAGGTAAAATTATATGATTAAAAAGTTACTTTTTAATAGTTGCATTATTTGTTTAGCCTGCTCAACCCACTTGCTTCCGTAATGCCTTAGAGTGCTGACGGCGCAAATAAATATATTATTAAACAATAAAAAATATTTCTTGGATGAGGGGTGGTCACCTCCGGCAATCTTTAATCATCATCATCAGACTATATTTATGTCAAGGGCAGGACGAAGGCCTCGCACAGCGATCTCCAATGACCCCTATCCTGCGATGTATAAAATGTGTGCATTATTTAAAGCTACATAGTTTAACGCTACATAGCTAAACTCAGTTTATCTTCTGGAATGACTAGTCAGCTGTTCCTCTTAGCCGCTTATTTTGTCTGTGCATGAAAGTCTCTCGTCCTATTTGCTCAAATGACAACCTAATTAAGGAGCTCTTGAAACTCATATCGCTTTGGTAAATAAGTTGCTATGTGTTTTTGGACTCGCGCTAAAATAAAAAAACGTACATTACTTTATACATGCACTGGAAGAAATTGCCGCGAAAAGAAAAAACCGTGTAATACATTTGAGCTTTTCATTACATGCCTATAGCCAGGACGTTTATGCAACCAAATGATTGTGTATTATTACATTCTCAAATTCCTACGGCATTTGCCCTATGTGGAGAAGCGAGTTTAACTTTTAAATGATTCACAATTCGACTTTGTGATGTTTCGACCATATATTCGATAGAGAGAAATATGCATGACCAATAGGAACATATGCTGGCGGCAAAAATTCTTATCAAATTTTGCAAAATAATCTGTGTTTACCAACTGAACAGCATATTTCTACCCTGGAACAGATAGGAAATTGAAATGAATCACATGCATCAAAGTTTGCAGTGCGAGTATTATGAAGTACAGTTTCAGTTTTATTATTGCGATAGCAATTATATGGACACTCAAAAGCAGATTTCTGCCGTCGCCGTCGCCGTCGCCGTGAGGTTCCGTATGACGTCATTTGGAGAAGAAATCGTCGCCGCGCGCCGAACGCTGTATGTGCGAGTGAAAGGGCGCGAGGGGCGCGTCTTTCACGGGGAGTGAACGCACGGCGGAGAACAAACGCGCGTTCTGCGCCGTGCTCGCTTAAGGGCTGCAGAAGTAGGCGTCTCTGTTCTCCTTCACAATCACCATGTATGTAGAGCAAACGCACCTTCTTCCGACGAGCGAGAGGCCGTGGGGGAGGGGGAGGGAAGGGAGGCGACGTTTAGCTGCGGAACGCAGTGCCTATTTATATCAGAGGCTCCGGCAACAGTCACCAACGCCGCACGCATTTTGAGCGAACGCGGGCAAAACGCCGATGGCGTCGGCAACAGTTCTGCGTGTTGCCGATGCTGCTGCATGTCCAAGTTTATACAGCTGATAAAGCTAATATCATTACTCCGTATAGCTCTCTACAAGTTTGCTATCGCAATTGATGCTTCGCCTTTCAGGTGAAACTGCGACAACTTTTTTTCTTTCGATTTATGATATATGATAGTTGATGTGATGACTTGAATTTCCTGTTTTATGTTTAGCTACACTGACACTGCACAAACTATATTTTATTGCGATAGCAATTATATGGACACTTCAACCGGATTTCTGCCGTTGGTGTCACCGTCGTCATCGCCGTCGCCGTGAGGTTCCCTATAGATAAAATCTTCGCCGCGCGCCGTATGCCCGAGCGGAAGCGTGCGGGGACGCGCGCTATCACGGAGAGCGAACGCACTCATCTCCCACGCGCAAGCAAGGAAGCAGGAAGCCAGCGCCGGAAGGAGCGGGGGGGGGGGGGGGCACACTTATACTCTGCCAACAACCGCGCTCGTCGCTCGCTAGCCCGCACCGTCTCTTATCTCCACACGGCTCTGACCTTTATGCGCCGTGCATTCGCCGCTCAGTTTCCGTTGAAGCGATAGACCGCACGTAGTGGTAGTAGAAAACATTTATTGTAAAAAAATATAGGACGAGCGGTCTTCAGGTTGGTCGGGGCCCCTATTCTAGGGCTCCGCTGGCGTGTGCTCTGCGGCTGGCCTGGAGTGTGGCAGCTCTCTGGGCCGCCTCCTCCGAGCTGGAGAGCAGGGCCTCCCATCCCTCTCGCGTTGTGGTTTCGTGAATGGTGTCTTGAGGAGCCTTGGCGCATTCCCACGTGATGTGGTCCAGCGTGGGCTCGGCCCCGCACCACGGGCACTCATCTGGATACCTCTGTTTATCTATTTTGTGTAGGAGATGCAGGTGCGGGTAAGTTTTAGTTTGCAACCTTCTCCAAGTGACTTGTTCCGTTTTGCTTAGTTTCCGATGGGGTGGGGCGAATTTCATTCGAGCTCTCCTGTAATATTCGAGGATTGCCGATCGGCTCCAGTCTACCGGTTCGGGTTTGATGCTCGCCTCACTGTCGCGGTGGCACTGGTATGTTGCGAGACCGCACGTACCTTCGCCCGCTGCGGCGTATGCTTGCTGCCAGCGTTTTGACAGTCGTCTGCAGTCATTCAGTGTGATCTATTCGTGTTTCTTTGTGCGCGCTCACACCACGCTTGTTCATTCAGTTAGTAATAGTCGGGCCACATTTTCCAAAGCACGCTACACATGCAATGCTGCCCGGATCGGCAGTGCAGCGCTACAGGTGTATCCCTTCGCACGCGCTGCCCACGGGAAGCGCTTCTCATCAACACCACCGTTTCACACGCGCCTTCTCGTGGTCATCGAGTCTCTCTTCATGTCGGTCTACTTACGCCGCAGCACACCAGCTTACTTAATCAGCTCATGTTTACTACAATTCATATTGCTACCAAAGCCGCTCACCTTACTTCGTATGACATTGCTGTGTTGCTATCGCATTCATTGCTTCGCCCTTAGGGCGAAACTGTGACATTTTTTGTCATAATACGGAATACAGGCCGCAGAGTGCGGCTCATAAACACATCGGGATATAATGAGGTGTCATTTCTGGATACATTTCTCACTATGGGTAATATAGGATGATGATGATATGTGGTGTTTTATGGCGCAAGGGCCAATAATGGCCAAAGAGCGCAATGCGGTGGTGTTGTGTGTTCGATGATACAAATGATTACAAAGGGAAACGTGGCTGACTGAAGATATAACACGGCTGTATAGGGGCTTAAAACCAGTAGTAACATGTAAACATAATAAATTGATGACAATGGTTCGTGAGGTGTGCTGTGAACTAAAAAGGTATACTCGGACGGAGTAAAATACTAAAATGTATAAATACCAGTAGCACTACTGCCTCACCGAGGCCCTTAAGCATGGAGGCAGGTGCTCTACAAGGCGCTACTATCGCAGCAGGGGTCTCGGGCGAGAGGCGATGCTACGATACTTGTGGGCCAATAATTTGTAATGCGCCAACATCCTGTAAAAAGTTAAAAACTGATTTTCTGTGAAAAAACGGGTCTGCACCAAGGAACATTCTCGGATGAAAAGGAATATGTTGTCGGTAGGCTAGAGGGAAGTGTTTTTTCCTTTCAGGTTCCACTTTCCGACACTCCCGCAAGACGTGGAGGACGGTCAGTGTCTCGCCACACTTACAGCAGGTAGGAGGTTCGCTGCCGGTCAACAGATAAGAGTGTGTGCCATAGGTATGGCCTATCCTAAGGCGGCAAAAATCACTTCAGTTCGCCGTATTTTTGTCATTAGTGGGAAATTTCCTAAGCGGGGCTTGATTAAATGAAGTTTATTGGAAGTCTTAGTGTCCCACACCTGTTGCCAGTGTCTTCTAAGTTGTTTTCGTAAAAATGGCTTCAGGTCTGTGGCTGGGATACCTATAGATGAGTTGCCAGCTTTCGTTGCACTGGATGTGGCAGTTCCATCTGCAAGCATGTTGCCTTCAATTCCTCTGTGCCCAGGCACCCAACATATTATGATGTGCTGATTAGATGTATATACTTTGCACAGGAGGGAATATACCTCAGTGAGTACAGGATTTTTGTGACTCTTGAATGACATGAGAGATGTTACAACAGATAGGGAGTCTGTGAAGATAACGGCTTTTTGTAGCTTTGTTTCCTTTATTTGTTTAACAGCAGACAGTATTGCGTAAGCCTCTGCGGTGAATATGCTTGTTTCCGGGTGCAGAACGTTGGACTCTGAAAACAATGGGCCGATGGCTGCATACGAAACACCGGCATTTGACTTCGAAGCATCAGTGTAAAATTCTGTGCATGAGTACTTGGACTGGAGTTCTAGGAAATGCATTCTTATATGTGCCTCTGGAGCGTGCTTTGTAATCTCTACGAACGATGTATCGCATTCTATGAGCTGCCACTGCCACGGTGGCAATGGCTTCGCTGGTACCATAAGGTTTTGCTCAAGAATCTGAACTCCCATTTCCTCGGAAAGCTTTCTTACGCGCAGAGCAAATGGTTCTCTAGCTGCAGGTCGATTAGCAAACAGCGTTACAGATGTCATGTCGTTTATGGCTTCGTAAGAGGGATGGTCGTGGTTCGCGTTGACTTTCAGAAAGTAAATGAAACTAGAGTATGACCTCTGAAGATGAAGTGACCACTCGTTAGCTTCAACGTAGAGACTCTCTACAGGACTCGTCCTGAAGGCACCGGTCGCCAGGCGGATACCTAGATGATGGATAGGGTCAAGCATCTTTAGAGCGCTTGGAGTGGCCGACTGGTACACCACGGCCCCGTAGTCAAGGCGCGTACGTATAAGGCTTTTGTATACGTTCATAAGGCATTTCCTGTCACTGCCCCATGTCGCATGCGACAAGATTTTCAGAATATTCATTGTTTTAAGGCATTTCTGCTTAAGATTTCTTAGGTGTGGAATGAAAGTTAGCGTTTTGTCCAGAATGATGCCCAAAAATTGGTGCTCTGTGTGCACAGGTATGCGCTGTCGATTTAACTCTATATTGGGATCTGCGGCCAGTCCTCTCTTCCGTGTGAATAGAACACAGGAGCTTTTATTGGGATTAAGTTTAAAGCCATTTTCACTGGCCCATTTAGACACTTTGTTAAGACCTAATTGGATGTGTCGTTCACAAATTGCGAGGTTACATGACTTGAAGCCGATCTGTACATCATCTACATATACAGAATAAAACATGCCGCGCGGTATTGCTGAACGTAAGGAGTTCATTTTTATGATAAAAAGCGTACAGCTGAGTACACCTCCCTGTGGCACCCCAGTTTCCTGTGTGAATTGTCTGGATAGAGCATTACCAACTCTAACATGGAAAGTGCGATTTGATAAGTAGCTTTCAATTATGTTAAACATTTTCCCGCGGATACCAATTTCTGAGAGATCTCGCAATATTCCATACCGCCACGTTGTATCATACGCTTTTTCCATGTCGAGGAAGACAGACAGAAAGAACTGTTTGTGGATAAAGGCGTCACGGATGTTTGCTTCTAAGCGAACAAGACTGTCTGTCGTGGAACGGCCTTCTCTAAAACCGAACTGATACGGATCGAGCAGTTTATTTGTTTCAAGGAAGTGTAAAAGCCTGCGGTTTATCATTTTTTCGTAAAGTTTGCAAAGGCAACTAGTTAAAGCAATGGGGCGGTAACTTTCCACTGAGGATGGATCTTTACCTTGTTTTAGAATGGGTACTACGATGGCTTCCCTCCATACGAGTGGAAGGTACCCAGCCGCCCAAATAGTGTTAAAGAGGGACAGCAGCGCCATTTCAGCGTCAGAGTGAAGATGCCTTATCATCTCATACATAATCCTGTCGGCTCCGGGGGCAGAGCTTTGACAATTGTTTATGGAATTTCTGAACTCGGCAACACTAAACGGACGGTTGTACAGTTCATTTTCATTACATTTCCTGTTCAGCGGCCTGCTTTCTGCTAATTGTTTTTCTTTAAGGAATGACTCTGAATAGTGGTCGGAGCTGGACACTTGCTCGAAATACTGTCCAAGAGCATTCGCCTGGTGTTCAAGGTTGTTTCCTTGGTTATCGACCAAAGGCAGGAGGTAGGGTTGACGACCTATTGTTTTTGTCAGCCGGTTCCATACTTTTCCTTCTTGCGCGTAGGAATTAATGCTAGAGATATATTTTTCCCAGCTTTCTCTCCTAGCAATGCGCCGTATTCGTCTTCCTTGGGATTTTATACGTTTGAAGTTAATGAGGTTCTCAGTTGTTGGAGACTGGCGTAGCATGCCCCAAGCCTTATTCTGTTTTTTCCGCGCATTCCTGCAGTCCTCGTTCCACCAGGGCACTCGCCGTTTCTTTGGAGAATCCATTCGTTTGTGGGATGCACTCTAATGCGCAGTCAATGATAAAAGCGGTAAAATAAGCAACAGCATCGTCTATATTAAAATCGCTAAGAGCATTACGAGGCATGTGCGTCATTGTCTTAAATTTTTCCCAGTCTGCGGACGCAATTTTCCATCGAGGCGCGTGTGGGGGAGGATGATGTTCTCTTGTAGATTTAAGGCACACAGGAAAATGATCACTGCCATAGGGGTTCATAATAACATTCCATTCTAATAAGGGTACTAAGGTCGGGGATGCTACGCTTAGGTCTATGGAACTGTATGTGTTATGTGCAATGCTGTAATATGTTGGTTGTTTCCTGTTTAGCACGCAGGCACCTGAAGAGAGCAGGATTTGTTCTATTATTCGGCCTCGTGAATCACATCGGGAGTCTCCCCAAAGTGTATTGTGTGCGTTGAAATCGCCAACCAATATGTAAGGATGTGGCAGGGCATCTAATAATCCCTCAAGTTCTGTTCTTTGGAGTCGATAATTAGGTGGTATGTAGAGAGAACAAATAGTGACTAGTTTTCCAAGCAGTAAGGCTCGAATCGCAACTGCCTCAAGAGGCGTTCGAAGATCTAGAGCTCTACATGCGACGGATTTATCAACTATTATTGCAACACCACCGGACGAGGTGTTGGCGTCGTCACGGTCCTTGCGGAAGATAGCAAATTGCGGGAGAAAGCCTGTCTGTGTGGGTTTTAGATATGTCTCCTGTACACACAGCACCTTGGGATTAAGCTTACATAAGAGTTCTTTGGCGTCATCGAGGTTGTGGAGGAGACCTCTGATGTTCCAATGTAATATTTGTGTATCCATGTTTACAGTAGTTTGTGCTGTGTGTTTAAGAGAAAAAAAAACTAAATTAGCCCACAGGGCCCTTTGCAGGCCCCGTGATGCGGGGTTTGTCTTTTTTTTTGCACGCTCCTGAGAGCTGCGCCGATCCTTCGGCGTCTGAAGCGCCGATCCACTTGGCGATGTATCCATCGCCTCCGCCGAGGCGCTGGATGCCCGCTCGCGGTGTACGCTCGCGGGTGATTCGGGCTTCTCTGCGCGAGCAGAGGCCCTAGAAGTCCTAGAGCCCGCAGGCCCGGAGGGCTGCTGGCTCTGCTTGCTAGCTGGCGGAACAGCACTAGCTGATACCGCAGTGGGGGCGGGTGACGCTAACGCCGGTCCACTCTGCGTGGTCCGAACGGCCGCCGAGAACCGTTGTGGCAGTGCCCCTGCCGTGCCACTTCGGAGAAAGAAGGCCCCACAAATGAGAGGCGTTTTCGTGCTTCTTTGAAGGAGATGTATTGTTTTACTTTGAGCGTTATAATTTCTTTTTCTTTTTTCCATGTGGGACAGGAGCGTGAATATGCCGGGTGTTCACCCTCACAGTTTGCACAGTGGGGTGGGTCGTTGCAGTTGTCCGCGGGGTGGTCATGCGACGCACACTTTGCACAGGTGGTACGGCCGCGGCAGCTCTGAGAGCCGTGACCGAATCTTTGGCACTTAAAACAGCGTCGGGGATTTGGTATATAGGGTCTGACATTGAGTTTGATGTAGCCTGTTTCAATTTGTTCGGGCAGTGTGCTGGTACAGAAAGTGAGAATCAGGTGTTTTGTCGGAATTTCCTTATCGTCTCGCCGGATCTTAATTCTCTGTACATTTGTTACGTGTTGATCCTTCCAGCCCTCTAGGAGCTCTGCCTCTGTCAATTCTAGTAGGTCCTGTTCTGAAACTACACCTCGTGTGCTGTTGAGGGAACGATGAGGGTTTACTGAGATCTGAGTGTCACCAAATGAAACAAGATTTGTCAGTTTGTCATGTTGGATTTTGTCACGCACTTCAAGGAGAAGGTCGCCACTGGCCATTTTCGTAATTTTGTATCCTGGGCCCAGAATGTCGGTGAGGCACTTCGCGACAACAAAAGGAGATAGGGTTCTTAGAGTCTTTTGGGGGGATTCAGCATGGATCACGTGGAAACGTGGGAAGATCTCTTTGCTCTTGGCGAAAAAGTTTAAAGGTTCATCGGTGCGCCCTCTTTTCAAAAGAGAGCGATCAGGCAGCTTTGGGAATGAGCTTAAAGCTCATTTATTTAATTTTCGGCAGCTGTGCCAGCCGCCCACCACGGAGCCCAACAAGGGGACGAGGCAAGATTCTGTGTACACAAATCCTGCCAGCGCCAGCAGTACACAGCCACTATAACCCAATATGTATAACCAAGGTTGGTTATCGCACACAAGGTTAACCCTCGCTGCCCAGAAGATCAGAAGTAAATAGAAGAGAGAAGAAGACAGGATAGATTGAAAGTGAGAGAGAAAGACGAAGATTTAAGAGGAGGATAGGAAAAGGCAACTGCCGATTTCCCCTGGGTGGGTCAGCCCAGGGGTGCCGTCTACGTGAAGCAGAGGCCAAAGGAGTGTGTTGCCTCTGCCGAGGGGCCATAAAGGTCCAAACACCCGGCTTCGGCTCAACTCCCAGGATCCCCTTTTCCCCGGACACGGCTAAGCCACGCACGGCGACACGCGGGAGGTTCCAAGCCTCATGTGCTCGGGTACGTGGTGGCGCAACTCACCAAACGCCTGCTGACGCAGACGCCCCTGCGGGGGGTAATATAGGAGCCCCTTTCTCACAATTATGTCTTGTTTGAGTGCGCGTTTGCTGAAAGTGGACTGATTCTTCGCGCTTTCCGTATAGCTACCGAAGTGACTGTGACAGCCTTTCGCTGTTTAAAGCTTTAAGCCTTTCAATGCCAAGCGCGCCTGAAATATACACATACAACGCGCTTGTCCGGAACCAGAAAGGTCGCAAGCATCATGCGAAGGGAGGGATCACCCTTCTACGGGTTAGTTGCGTCCTTAAGCAAAAAAGAAAAAAACCTGGGAGTGACAAGTCATTTTTACCAATGGGCTGTCGCTCCTATCGTTATCACAAATGACGACTTACGCCAACGTACTGCGCTTTGTCGGGAAGCTGTTATGGTTAATTCTTTAGAAAGGCTATTTATTTTTTGCCGCAACCTAACTTACGTCATCGGGGAAGATTTTAAAATATAAAGGTCACGTGTCAGGCGGTGGTACCTCGGTGACATGAACGCCCAAGAAAGATGGACTTGTACAGTCACTTTCTTTTGGAAGCGCTGATAACGTTGCAATTTAAACCACAATAAAACTTCGTACATGGTATTTTTCCTAACATTTTAACAGAAGGCTAATCAGCCCTGATATTATTAAACTTATTACTTTTTAGCAAATACACTCTCCGATGACTTCAACATATATACAATAAAGGGCTCTGTAATTTCCACCGTGACCTTACGTAGGTACGTTGGCGCACTTCATGTAATAATCCCAGTCAGCCTACTCACATATACCGCATTACTAATCACATCTACCATGGCCTCGGCTACATCCCAAGAAGCAATTGCCTACCTATTTTGATTACTTGAAACTCGGTAGGCTTAAGACAGACCAAAATTCGAATAGGAATGCGTAGTATAGAATTAGTATGGAACCTACCGTGATATAGAACGTATGCGTTACACTCGAGTATGTCCAGAATCGCACAGTAACATTCATTTACTTTGACTATTCATTTATCATCAGTGTTAATAAACAAAACGCATGCTGTGCCGATCTTTCCCCCCACCTCACCCCAAATTCAGTTGGGCGTAGGCTACCACCCTGCGTCCGCTACAAACAAATACGTACCCTTCACCCGCCCGCCTCCACCTTATATTCCCTGAAGTTTACAGTACCCTCAACTGCCGGTGCTGTGGCACTCACCCGGCTACGCTTCCGCATATGCTGTGGGAGTGCCCAGCACAGTACACTCACATTCACACCACGACCCTCTCGTCGAGGTTGCGTAAGGCTCTGCGGAGCTCCACCCTCGACGACCAAACCTGGGCGACACAGCACGCCCGTGAGGCGGCGGTGAGGCAAGTCTCGACGTCCCCTCATCGCTATGTTTGCGTCGTGAAGTCGACTGAGCTTGCACAAGTTATACAATTCTACGCTCCAATATTCCATCATCAAGAGTTGGCGCTTGTCATCCCGAATAAGCTAAAAAGCAACCTTGCCTTCAGAACGTAACTCCCGTGTGCTTGCGTTGTAGTGCACGTTAAAGGACCCCAGGTGGTCAAAATTAATCCGGAGCCCTCCACTACGCCGTGCCTCATAATCAGAACTGGTTTTGGCACGTAAAACCCCAGAAAGAAGAAGAAGAAGAACCTTGCCTTCAGAACGTATAGTCAGCGTCAAAAGCTTTCGTACCCCAGAAGATGAAAAAAATATTTATATTTGTACGCCTTAGGCACGCATCGTAGTATTCGGATTTACAGCGTATACTGGTCTAGAGTAAATAAAACAAAAGTTTTGGATTGTTTTACTGGCTGCGGGCGTAGCAGCGTTGAAAATGAACTTTTGCGCAGAACCTCGGCCACGTAAACTTTTGGCGGCGACAGTGCGATTGAACACCTGCATTTTCGTTATTCTGCACACATTTTTTATTGCGATAGCAATTATATGGACACTTCAACCGGATTTCTGCCGTCGCCGTCGCCGTGAGGTTCCGTATAGATAAAATCTTCACCGCGCGCCGTATGCCCGAGCTTCCGGGAAGCGTGCTGGGACGCGCGTGCGGGGACGCGCGCTATCACGGAGAGCGAACGCACTCAATCTCCCTCGCGCAAGCAACGAAGCGGGAAGCCAGCGCCGGAGGGAGCGGGGAGAGGGGGGGGGGGGCATTTCTACTCTGCCAACAAACGCGCTCGTCGCTCGACCGCGCCGTCTCTTATCTCTCCCACGCGCAAGCAAGGAAGCAGGAAGCCAGCGCCGGAGGGAGCGGGGGGGGGGGCACTTATATTCTGCCAACAACCGCGCTCGCCGCTCGCCGCATCGTCTCTTATCTCCACACGGCTCTGGCCTTTATGCACTGTGCATTCGCCGCTCAGTTTCTGTTGAAGCGATAGACCGCACGTACCTTCGCCCGCTGCAGCGTACGGGCTTGCTGCCAGCGTTTTGTCAGTCGTCTGCCGTCATTCAGTGTGATCTATTCATGTTTGTTTGTGGGCGCTCATACCACGCTTGTTCATTCAGTTAGTAATAGTCGGGTCACATTTTTCAACGCACGCTACACATGTAATGCTGCCCGGATCGGCAGTGCAGCGCTACAGGTGTGTCCCTTCGCACGCGCGCTGCCCACGGGAAGCGCTTCTCATCAACACCACCGTTTCACACGCGCCTTCTCGTGGTCATCGAGTCTCTCTTCATGTCGGTGTACTTACGCCGCAGCACACCTGCTTACTTAATCAGCTCATGTTTACTACAATTCATATTACTACCAAAGCCGCTCACCTTACTTCGTATGACATTGCTGTGTTGCTATCGCATTCATTGCTTCGCCCTTAGGGCGAAACTGTGACATTTTTTAATGAATTGCCTTCCAGCCAACGTCATGCAGTACTTACACCTGGTTAATTTTCACGACAGCCATCTCAGACATGACTTATTAAGAAGAACTGAACTATTATGTAGTACGTCATTATTATCACCAATCAGGTGTAATAAATATGTAAACAAATAATGGATAATAAAATTGCCTATGAAATTTTACTAAAATCTCAGGACTACTTCAAAACTTCGAATGTTCGTCTTGTGTACGTCCTTATACTTTCAGGAAACTGAAAGGGAGAAATTCAAGGGTGAAATTGACATCTCTTGTGGCACCATGGCAGAAAAGGGAAGTGTGGCTTAGTGGGCCCATATGAAAGGATCAGCTGCGATTCTGCTACTCACGCACAAGGAACGACACTTTTGTATTTTATTTACAGGCAGTAAAGTGATAGATGGTGTTAGTGGACGCTGGCGTGATCATGACAATACCACCGTACCGATATGGGCCATAAACGATTCTAATAGGGGAACATTTCTGCAAACACTCACGGTCTTTTCTCATGTTTCTTCAATTGTTCAAACACGTTAAATTTAGGGTAGGAGAATATTCTTACAGAATTACCGAAGAATTGTACAAGTAATTATATCATGGTGCTACGATCTGATTCAGCAATAGAGTTAGTTAAGAACAGAACAGCAGAATGCCATAGCAACTTTGGTGATTCTAGCCGAAAACAATGTCTTCTTGCAACACTTTGTGGGCATAACTCAAAAAGGGTGCGGTCTGTGATTGGAATCGTTCTCTATTTTTACACGACAAACTACATTAGCACGTCCCGGTGTCTTTTCGCATAATTTCCAATACTCCTCTGCGTACGTTGTGGTAAAAGGATATGAAGACCTTCAGTATTTCTGGAATTTCGTGAAGGTATATGGGAATGGCTGAAATCATATGACACGTGCGCTGCATATTGAGGGCAGAATGTTTATGTTTAGAGGTATCGGTTTGTACTAAGCAAAAAAGCTTGTGAAATAATTCGGACAGCCTTCATTTGCACCGAAGATCCGGTACGGAAAAATTCTGCTTTGATATAATGCAAATATACTCAGTCAAATAGCTTCTGTATTCCTTTGTAAGAATACTACGTCTGGGGCTGCAGCCAAGTTTTCTACTTCTGTGTCTTTTAATTGCACACGTACACTGGACACTATTTTTTTGTGGTACGTTTCAAGCTGCAATATAATCGCACAAACACGCCTTTTCCATGACATAACTGAAGACGCCACAAATATTTCTTAGTAATGTCTTCATAAATGTTTGCCTTAAGAAAGAAATTAACTTTCAAAACACGTAACCTGGGTTTATTGTCTCAAATACATTACACCTAATGTGCAAAAGAAGTTTGGAAAAACGTTCGCATGTTCACGAAACCAGCCAGCAGTTTTTTTAGGAAGACGTTGGTACAGTAGAAAGAAACGAAACAAGAACCGTAACTAAATTACCTGCATTTGGGAATATGTCATCTGGCGAGAAACCGCCAAACTAAGCAGCGACAAAGGGATAAAAAAATAGCGGTGCCGCTCGCTTCGAACATGCCAACCCACAATTGTGGTATCAGTGATCCTAATCTGTGGTCACGCAGAACGCTCGGCTATCGGTTCGACGCGCTGCGGGAGGCAAAAACTAGGTTTATATACGTACCACAATAAATTCTGCGACCTTGTTATGAAAAATGCGATTTTGGAACGACTTTTTTGCCATTTCAAGAGCTGCTGCTGCAACTAGCTGAAAGCTGAGTCATTGAAGTTGATAAATCCCCGGTAATACGTCGATCGATGCAATAGGCTCATCCAAAATTGCTTTTTACTGGCAAAAAAAGCCTCCAAAATTTGGGCTTTTCCATAGACTCCCATACTTCGAACTTCGCCCGCAATTTGGAGCGGGTTTTCCGTCGCAAGTAATGGTACCGCTTGCATGAGATGTCGGGCTAAGCTTCTAGAGCCTATTTGCACGGTAATATTTTGAAAGATGGCTTCTATGATTAGTTATTTGGGAAAAACGACGCTCTCCCATAGAAAATGCGCATGTTTTCAGAGGCGGCCGCTAGAGGCGCTGTTCGACGATGTCCCATGACCATGAATTGGATGCAAAGAATGGAAACGAAAAGGACAATGGAGATTTACAAGAATGAGAAGAAAGAAATTAGAAGGGAAAATCTGTACGATAACACAAAGGGCAGTGCCTTGCTATTTGAGGCTCGAGCCGGTTGCCTAAGGACGAAAACATATCGGAACAAATATTCGAAACTAGATGAGACATGTGTATGCTGCAGTAAAGATCCAGAGACCACTCAGCACATCCTAATGGAATGCGACGGGATCCACCCAGCGAGAACCGTAGGTAACGTGCAACTCCCAGAAGCGCTTGGGTTTAAAGTGGAAGGAAACATAAACAGATCAGCCGTAGAGATAAGCAAGAGACGATTAGAGTACTGGTGGAAAAAAAGCAGGGAAAAGATGGATACGACCTGATCTCTTAAAATCATAGGCAGCGGTACAAGGTAAAATTTTGAAAAAGAATATTAATGAGAGGTATACAAAAATGCTAGATAAAGAACATGTATAGTATACCTGATTAAATCAAGCAGGCTAGGTGACTACTTGTCGCCGCCCCGTTTCAAAGGGGATGCCAATAAATCATCATCATCCTCATCATCATCACCAGATTCCTGGTATTGTGTGGGTACCTCTCGGACCGGTTGGCCCTCAATGACGATGTTAAAGGGACACTAAAGGAAAAAAATGATTTCGTGTGTATCAGTAGATTACCCTTCCACAATACCGAAAACACCACTCTTAGCGCAAGAAGCCGCTTGGTAAGAAACGAAAAATCCAGAACGCGAGTGGCGACGCCGCCTTCAAGTTCCCGCACCAGCTCACTGTGAGGTCGTGAATTTTGACCGCGTCTTCTAGGTCTCAGTTAGGTCTTTAGCTGTAAAGATTGACTACATTGTGTTGTAAAGGAGCTCAAGACTGAATATTTTATTTTTTTATTTTTATTTTCAAATACTGTTGGCCATCTTGGCCGTAACAGGGTGGGTACAGCAAGTTTGCACATAACGTAAAAAATCTAAACACCTTACAAACGTAAATAGGACATGAAGCAATGAAAGTTGCAAATACAATGCAATAACTACCAAAACAAATAACCAAATACAAATACAATATTTGACTAAGAAATACCTGTTTGTGGCATTGTGACAGTTATATTGCAAGCAACATAAGAGAAAGACTACAGTATGTATTCAAGAACAATGTGACAATGTTTGCACTTCACCACTAAGATTTCATTTCATGCAAGGTTTTTAACACGTTCCTCAAAGCTTTCGAGGCTACTCGACTGCAAAACAGACACAGGCAAACTGTTCCATTCCTTAATGGTTCGCGGAAAAAGTGAATATGCGTACATGTCCAGATATGATTTTGGAATTGAGAACATGCAATGATTGCTTGACCTGACGTTTCTAGACTGCCTGGAAGCAAGATAGGGTGTGGTTTCAATATTTAAGTGGCCTTTTGATAACAAAAAAGAAATTTAAGTCTAGCCAACTTCCACCGTTGAGCCAGTGGAGACAAATCAAGCAACCGAAGCATTTCAGAAACAGAGTCAGTACGATAATAGCGGGAAAGAATGAACCTTGCGGATTTTCTCTGTATCTTCTCGATGCGGCTTATTAATCCTGATTGAAACGGATCCCATATGAAACGGATCCCA
Source organism: Dermacentor silvarum (assembly GCF_013339745.2). NCBI lineage: Eukaryota > Metazoa > Arthropoda > Arachnida > Ixodida > Ixodidae > Dermacentor > Dermacentor silvarum. Next base: position 30,016,344 of record NC_051155.1, read on the forward strand.
TATGATACTAGCATACTCTAACATCGGTCTAACGTATGTTAAATATGCAAGCAGCTTGACGGATGTGGTTGCTAGCTTTAATTTGCGGCGAAGGAACCATAACTTTTTTTCTGCAGCTCCACAAATTCTATCTACGTTCCAACTTAAATCTTTCGAGATTGTTAAACCTAGGTATTTTATTGTTTCAGCTTCAGTTAGAATTGTTGAATTCATCTCATAATTACACTCAATAACATGCTTTGTTCTGTTTGTAACTCTGAGCATGACTGATTTAGATTTATTAATTTTCATTTTACATTTCGCGGCCCAGACTTCTACAGCTTTAAGGGCTTGACCAAGTGACGCCTGATCATTTTGGTTATTGATTTCACGATATAGTAAACAGTCGTCTGCAAATAACCGGATGGTTATGTCGTTACTTATGTGATGAGCAATGTCATTTATGTAAACTAGAAAAAGAAGTGGTCCTAAAACGAATCCCTGTGGAACGCCTGAGGTTATCTTTAATTGGTTAGATTTGTTACCATCTATTTCAACGTATTCCGATCTGTAAGGTATGAGCGGATCCACATAACAACTTCATAATTTATATTCATGTACATCAGTTTATTAATTAATTCATTATGTACGACCTGATCGAAAGCCTTCGACAAATCTAAAAATATAGCGTCGACCTGCTTTTTATTGTTCAAGGAAGCTGAAAAATCGTTCATCGTTTCTATCAACTGTGTGACAGTCGAAAGGTGCTGTCGAAATCCTTGCTCGTTGGGAAAAAAAGCTTTCTTGTCTTCAAGGTAGGTGTATATGGACTTTGAAACAATGTGTTCAAGTAGTTTGCAGCATCCACATGTGAGTGAAATTGGCCGATAGTTTCCAATATTTTGCCTTTCACCAGACTTGTGAACAGGGACTACTTTTGCTACTAGCCAGTCATCTCGGACCCGTTTTTGTGTTAGCGAGGCATTAAATATGATCTCTAGATAGTAGGCTACCCATACCGCATATCTGCGCAGAAAGGCGTTTGGAATGCCGTCTGGGCCAACAGATTTCTTATCGTTAATTTTAAGCAAAAGAGCTACAATGCCTTCATGTGACACTTGAATATTAGGCATTGGTGATGTGTACGGGGATTCTAGTGCGAACTGTGAAAAACCATCTGCAGAAATATCAGTAAAAACAGATTGAAAAAACTCCTTAAAGCATATTGCCATACACGAGTTGTCTGACACAAGTTCACCATTAACGATAATGTCACTTGGACCTCCGTTATTATGCGACAGATGGCGCTAAAAACGGTGCGGATCGTGCTTCATAAAATTAGTTAGTGTCACGTCATAGTAATTTGCTTTAGCAGCAGCCATATTTGTCCGCAATATAGAGCTTAGCACCAAAATTTTATTAGGATCTTTTTTTTTACTTCTGTCTTTCACGGTTAACGTTGCGCTTTAAGTGTATAATTTTGCGGGTTTATTTTCCGAGTTGGCACAAATCTGTTTACGCAGTGAAAAACAATATCTTGAAATGCAATCCACATTGCATTGACGTCATCCGTCGAATTGAATCCACCAAAACACAGCGAAAGATGATCAATTATGCTTGTGTCATCGGCTCTATCAAAACACAGAACATGCGTAGTACTACCGGCCTTCGGGTATACACGGTACGCTTTATTTCCACGAAAACTAGCTTATGATCCGAGAGGCCGGTTTCAACCAATACGTCATAGTCTTCAAATCGCCCGTCTAGGAACACCAAATCTAATATAGATCTTTATTTCCCAACTACGCGTGTGTACTCGTGAACTACCCGTTGTAAATCCTTACTGAAAGCTATTTCTAGAAGTAGTTCACAATGGGCATCTTCGCGAGGCTGAGCGCTAAGCTTGGACCAATCAATCCCTGGCAAATTGAAATCCCCAGCAATAATTATGCGACAGCTGCCCTATTTAAAGCTTTCTAAGTAAAGCTGCATACTTTCAAGGTATGAAATAGGGGATTTAGGGGGTCTATAAACAGTTCCAAGGATTATCCTTGTTTCATCTAGCCTAATTTCGCACCAGATGCTTTCATGTGCTGGAATGCCAGCCATTTGCATACAGTCAATATCAGCCTTGAATACAATAGCAATTCCGCCCCCACGTGCCTCGCGGTCTCTGCGTATGATTTTATAATTAGGTGGTACAAGCTCTTGGTCTTGTATTTCGGGCCGCAGCCACGTTTCGGTTATTGTAATCACATGAGGATCATAATTAGCCAGGATGTATTCTAAGTCTCCAATTTTGTTTACTAAACTTCCTGCATTTAAGTTGATCAAGCGGAAGGCATCCGAATCACACTCTTTGTTCCGTCAGCCACCCCTGCCAGCAGCAGGGCGTCTGTTAGGATGCGGAACCTTCACATGGCTGCGCTTTGATTGATCCCACATGTAGACGTCAGAGTCCACATGTAGTTTGTCGTAATTCAGGCGCACACGACGCCCGTCTACCCTTTCTTGTCTCGCGGAGTCCCAGAGCAATTTACGCTTTGCCAGTGTTTCTTTTGAAAAATCATCAGAAATGGAGACGCCGCTGCCTTTCAGCTTCCTGCACTGCTTGTAAATTTCAGCTTTTTCCCTGTAGTAATACAACCTGAGAATTACAGGTCGAGGCCGGGCGCTCTTTTTTCCTATCCCATGTATTCGTTCCACCGTACTCAAGTTGACGCCAAGTTCTTCTTGGAATACACCTACTACCACTTTCGCTTCAAGGTCAGTTAGGGATTCCTTCCCGCCATCTGCAATTCCAAATACCAATATGTTATTCCGCCTACTTCTGTCCTTAGAGCTGTCCATTCTTTCCTGTTGCTGCCGAAAGGTACTCTCTAATTCTTTGACTGTTTTAGACAATTGAGCAATTGTACTCGCTTGTTCTTTAATTGTTTTAAGGCTGTTTTCAACCACCTTCAGTCGCTTGCTCATGCTCTCTAGATTGGCTTGTATTGCCTTTTGGCCATCGCACAACTCCTTTAACATCACTTTTTACTTCTGGCCCAGGGTTCACTTCTACGTCGCCAGACAGCAACAGACACAAAGATGCAAAGCCAGAAAAAATCACCTCTGGGCACGGCAGCACAATAGCTAAGCGATTATCATTCTTGTAGCCATAATAATTGTAATAACTAACCTGTTCAAGGAACAGAAGGCGGTTAGACGACATTCTATACGCTGTGCCGCCGTACCCACTGAAGCCGTTGGTTGACAGTGGCCGATTTATAGTGCCAGCCGTGATTCCCGTCGCCTGCGCATGGTATCCGTGTCCGAGAGTGTCGTTGATAGCATGGTCCAGCTGAATGCCGGTACGTTCCAAAGACGGTCCGATGGCGCACTGGTTCCACGCATGCAGTTGGTATGATGCGGCGATCAGCATCACCTGTTCAAGGAACAGAAGGCGGTTAGACGACATTCTATACGCTGTGCCGCCGTGCCCACTGAATATGGCAAGTTTCGAGAACATTTACTGAGCCAACGTGGCCCAAATACAAAAAAATCCTTTAGAAGTCGTGAGGTCACACTGAAGTGCTGACGTTGGGGTTTCCGCGCGAAATTGAAAAAAAAATTTACTTTAACCTTCATTTTCTCTTCTAATAATTGACCTTTCGCGTGTACCCGGATGACCTCCGAATTTTCAGGTGCGCCCTTCAGCCTGCTCCCTCGCGAAAATTTCTCCACCGCTATTCTTTATCCCATAGGGAACCTATATGCTCGTCCACAGCGTGATGTCGTCCTCGTAGAGCATGTAACCCAGGTCGGGTATTCGATCCAGATCGCGCGCGAGGCGACACATCGCCATGTTGAAGAGCAGAGGAGATATTATCACTCCTTGAGGTGTTCCTTTGTTAGGCTTTTTAAATATCTCTGATGTGAAAGAAGCGACCAATAAGAGTCAAGCCGCAATACTCGAGGAATTACGTAAGGGCACAGGGATAAGATTTCCCTTCACAGTACTCATTGATTCAGGCATTGACACATCGGCCTGTCTGTTTCACCGCATGATAACGGTGTTTGGGAAACAGTACCGAAATTATATTGCACGTGTCGCATACCACATTTTGCATGTGGTTTCAGCATTCCTATAGACCTGAACAATGTTCCAGCTATGCCCATAACGCGAAGCGGTGATGCCACATCTGACGAAGTATTATAAGCGGCAAGTCTTGAACTCTTTCGTGCGGTACCGGTTGGCGTGAATATTCATCGCTGCGCGTGGAGCAATCTTCTGTCATGCATAAGAAAACTACAATAATTGGCGAGGTGGTGCACCACGGTGGTGATGTTGTTATTGTTGTTGTGGCCTAAACACATGGACACATGGTTAATACCATGGGCTGAGGCAGAAAATGTCTTCCCTTTCTTTCCATTTTTTTTCTTTCGCTTTTTACCGCTGTTTGCATTTTGGTTCTTTCAATTCGGTACTGATATGTAGATACGGTTAAGGTATTTCAGTTTTTCTGTTCCCCTGATTCCTCGTACTTTTCTCTGAATTTCGACCCGAAAATTCAGTTTTCATCGGTGAATGTACACCTCCACATAAACTTTCATTGGCTTTTTCTTAGATATTTTAGGTTCAAAATTTTCAGTGCCAACCCTAGCGTCTTGACAATGACTCAGCGAAAAAAGATTAACACTCAAAAACCACTGAAATCGGTTCGGACGTGGGTACTAAGTGAAGGGCACACTAAAGGATGATGGTAGAAGTCATAGTCATGAGCATGACTCAGCAAAATAACTATGACTTGGCGAAAAATGATTAACACTCAGGAAGCACTGGAATGGGTTTGGACGGGGTACTAAGTGAAGGAAAAGGCTAAAGGTTGATGGTCGAAGTCATAGCATGAGCATGACTAAGGCTCATGCCATGAAGTGCTTTTTGAGTGTTAACCATTTTTCGTCGAGTCATTGTTATTTTTGCTGAGTCATGCTCATGACTATGACTTCAACCATCACCCTTTAGCCTTTAGGTCTCTTAGGCGTAGCTAAAGGGACTCCTGAGGACTCATGACATGAATGTCATGACATGCGTGTCAAGTAGGTCATGAAACAGCCGCCTACGTATTGGTGCTCTGTTTCGTTAACTTGATAGGCTCCCCCGTACACTGGTTCGCATAACATCGATTCCCATAGGGCGTGGGATCTACCGCCTTTTTTCGGTGGGTATCTGGTTCACTTGTCGACGCTGAAACATGTTATATGACTGCAGATTCCGCTCTTCGACAGTGTAGTTGCATCGAATGCACATAACAATGCTTTCGAGATTAAAAAGAAGAGTGAGGTATGCAGGAAAATGGAGGCTTTCAGTGATTATTGTGGTAGAACAAGGAAAGTCGCTGAAGTGTCGTTCCTTGATCTAGCACAATTAATAAAGTGGCATTCCTTGTTGGAGAAGTATTCCAGTAGCCATATAGCAGCTTAACAACGCCATATAACGATGTGACTATTGGTGAATTAAAATTGAGCGCATTTGACATTCCATCGTAAAGAGAATAATGCCGTACTTGTAAAAGTATGTGGGTGCATAGCTACAGCGAATAGCGCCCGGACGAAAAATATATTGGGCAGAAACGACTTTGCGTTACCATCGGTGAACTTGCCCGGTTTAACTACCGCAGTGCCTGCAGCGCGATAAATTCAGGCCTCCGGCCCAGTGGTTCCCGGTCTCCTCTGCGTAACGCCACTATATACGTCCCGCTAATAAAATGAGAAAACAACATAATCAAAATGAGAAAACAAAATGTCGCAGTTTCGCCCGACAGGTGAAGCATCGAGTGCGATAGCAAATTAGTAGACAGCTATACGAATTAAGGATAGTAGTTTTATCGGCCGTATAAACTTGTAAACATTCGCTTACTAACTAAGTTAACAAGCACGGTATCACGCGCGCACGTATCACGCGAGCACGGTATCACGCGCGGAAACTCGCTGTCAAAATGTTGGAGTGAGGAAGCGTGGCCGCAGCAGCAAGCGAATTGAGCTTCGTGCTGTTTCTCGCTTGAACGCGAACTAAACGTCGAAAGCACAGCGCCTACGAAGCCACCGGCACTAATTGCACTTTGACCACATCGCAGATCGCTTTGAAGATGAGGCCCGCGCGGGTGCGCACTTTGTCCACGGCACAGATCATTGTGAAGATATCTGAAGATATTGAAGATATTCAAGATATCTGAAGATACCTGAATGATATATCTGAGATTGTGAAGATATCTGAGCCATTCGGTCCACTTCTGAGCAGCAGTTGCAGGAATAAGGACGCCTCTTAAATATCTGCCTTTTCTACTGCATACTTTGACCAAAGTCAGACTGGATTCAGACCAGGCCTTTGCACTCAAGACAGCGTCTTTTTGCTCCGTCGTTGCACTAGGAAGCGGCGAGGTAGGAAGAAGGTTCCCGGCATCCTGGTCGCCGCGGACCTACGGAAGGCATTCGACAGTGTCACACACGAAGCCGTAATCTCGGCGCTCGAAGAAGGGCGCCCTGGAATACGAATTGTAAACATTGTGAAATCGTTCCTGGAGCATCGGACATTCGAGATCCGTAGTGGCAACACATGTCCAAGGACATTCACGAACAATGTAGGTGTTCCTCAGGGCGCAATTTTATCGCCTACACTGTTTAATCTAGTCATGCGAGGACTGGCTGTGCGTCTACGACAGGTTCACGGCGTCCATTTCACTATTTATGCGGACGACGTGATACTGTGGACGGAACCTGGCGGCCTCCTAAAAACGACAGAAATAGCAACCAAGGCAATGCAGCATGCGCTCGACACATTGACTGATTACTTGAAAGGAACAGGCATGCAGCTGTCTCCGAAAAAAAAAAAAACAAAGTACATCCTCCCCGGTGGCACGGTGCAAGAAAAGGAAAAAGTCGAACTGTACCTAGCTGGCCAGAAGCTTGAGAGAGCTCCGCAACACCACGTCAAGATACTTGGCATTCCAATTCACGAGGACGGCGGAGCGGCTACCTGGCTCAAAGAACTAGAACCTACGTGGAAGAAACTTCTGCACTTGGTGAAACGCATATCGCACAAGCGCGGTGGAGCTGGCACCGATACCGCTCGGACTTTGACGTCGGCAGTGCTTACGTCGAGGGCTTGTTACGGTGCGGTATGCTTTGACCTCGCCAAAGCACAATACAACAAGCTCGAAAGGATGCACCGGGAGTGTCTTCGAGTGATCACGGGTCTTCCCCGCCACGCGCGAGTGGACGACCTGCACCGGTACGCGGGACTTCCTCCACTCAGGGACATTGTTACAGAACGCAAACAGGGACATGACCGCCGTCGACGTTCCACACGCTCTGGACAGCAGCTCTTGGAGTTAGACGGAGAACGCTTGTCAAACAAGGTGGAAGTGCTTACGGCTGTTGTTCCTAGGGATGACGTGCAGGTTCGAACCACGAGGCCTGTCACACGCTGGCAGACGAAAGAGTACCACGGCGCTTATCGATCCAAACTTGCAGAACGGGCTGACTTGAAAGAATATGCCATTTTCACAGATGCGGCCTGGGATCCTACTACATCCAGAGCGGCGCTGGCAGTCGTTAGTGGTGAGCAGCAAGACTTCCGGATTCACCAACACCCGCAAGAACCGACCATTAACGCACTTGAACTGCAGGCCATCCTATTTGCCATAGAGAAGCTGAAGGAAAAGGCAGGAAATATTACGGAACACCACAGGGGCAAAGAGTTCACGATATTGATACGTAAAACGACACAAGGCGGTACTATTGACACTGTATTTACAGTATGGGAGAGACAAAGTAGCCAATATGGTGGACAGCCACCAGCACCAGAGAGAACCGTCTTCTTCGTCGTCTGCCCCAGGCTGAATGTCTGTCTCGTAGCATTACCCCCGGCGGTGGAAGGGCCGTCTCGGCGCACTTCACACATTGTCGTTAGGAGGAGGGCGGTAGGCTTTCAGTCTGCTGACGTGAACTATGTCACTGGGAGCGATCGCAGGCGGTAAAGTCGGAGAGACGGGAACAATCTCGTAGGTGACGTCCGTGACCTGGCGGACGATTCGGTAAGGACCCGTGTATCGAGATAACAACTTTTCGGATAAGCCAACACGACGGAATGTACACCACAGGAGAACTAAGGCACCGGGTGAGAAGCGAACGTCGTGATTCCGGCTGTCATAGAGGCGCTTCTGGGTTGCTTGCGCGGCCAACAGCCTAGAGCGGGCAATCTGACGCGCGTGATCGGCACGAGCGATGGCATCACGTGCATATTCGCTAGGCGGCGCGGCAGCAGTCGGTAGTAGGGTGTCCATTGGTAACGTCGGTTCACGGCCAAAGAGCATACAAAAGGGTGAATAACCGGCGGTATCGTGACGCAATGAATTGTGCGCGAAGGTCACGTAAGGTAACGCCAGGTTCCAGTCACGGTGGTCAGATGAAACATACATTGAGAGCATGTCCGTGACGGTACGATTTAGTCGCTCGGTGAGGCCATTTGTTTGGGGATGGTAGGCAGTGGTCAACTTGTGCTGCGTTGAGGAGGAGCGCAAGAGATGGTCGATTACTCGTGATAAAAATGCGCGGCCTCGATCTGTGAGCAATTGGCTAGGGGCGCCATGGTGCAAAATAACATCGTGGAGCAAGAAATCGGCAACGTCAGTAGCAGTGCTGGTGGGGAGCGCTCGAGTGATTGCATACCTGGTCGCATAATCGATAGCAACGGCGACCCACTTGTTGCCGGATCGTTACTCAGGAAAAGGACCGAGAAGGTCCAAACCAACACGGAAGAATGGTTCGGTCGGGACGGAGAGCGGCTGAAGCAGTCCAGCAGAGGGTGCGGCAGGACGTTTCCGACGTTGGCATTTGTCGCAAGAGGTCACGTAACGTCAAACAGACCGGGCGAGACCGCGCCAAAAGAAGTGGCGCCGGACACGGTCGTACGTGCGGGACACACCAAGGTGACCAGCAGTTGGTTCGTCGTGAAGCTCACGCAGTACCGTTGAACGCAGCTGTTTAGGCACAACGAGAAGCAGCTCAGGGCCATCGGATTGGACGTTACGACGGTAAAGTGTGGCATTCACGAGGACGAACATGCGCAGTGAGGCGTCGTTAGGTGCGGATTCCAGCCGATCAATGAGCGATCGCAAAGAAGCACCACGGCGTTGCTCGTCATCAATCTGGAGAAACTGAGACATAGACCTAACGCAGGGGTTAGGTTCGATGTCCGGTCCCTCTGGTTGGTCAACAGGGTAGCGGGACAAGCAGTCCGCGTCCAGATGGAGGCGGCCAGACTTGTAGGTAACTGAGTACGAGTACTCCTGAAGGCGCAGCACCCAACGACCAAGTAGTCCAGTAGGGTCCTTCAGTGAAGAAAGCCAACAGAGAGCGTGATGATCGGTGACAACACGTAAAGGGCGGCCATACAAGTAAGGACGGAATTTCGAAACCGCCCAGACAAGGGCAAGACATTCCCGTTCTGTAATAGAGTAATTGCGTTCAGATTTCGATAGGAGACGACTTGCGTACGCAATAACACGGTCAACGCCTCGTTGGTTTTGGGCTAAAACTGCACCGATGCCGTGACCACTAGCATCTGTGTGCATCTGCGTGCACTGTGTGGGAGCAGCTGGGTCAAAATGGGCAAGGATAAGTGGAGTCGTTAGGGCGGCGATGAGCTCAGAGAAGGCGTCAGCTTGTAGAGGATCCCAACAAAACGGGACGTCTTGTTTGAGAAGGTCAGTGAGTGGACCTGCGAGCGCCGCAAAGTTTTTCACAAAACGGCGAAAGTAGGAACAAAGCCCCACGAAACTACGAACGTCATGGACAGACCATGGAACGGGGAAGTTCGTGACAGCGCTTACCTTCGCTGGGTCCGGTCGGACACCGGAAGCGTCAACGAGGTGGCTCAGGACAGTAATTTGACGAAGAGAAAGTGGCACTTCGAGGAATTTAGCTGGAGGCCAGCTTGTCGGAAGATTGCTAGAATGGTCGAAAGGTGCTCCAGGTGTGTTGCGAAAGTGGGGGAGAAAATTATCACGTCGTCCAGGTAACATAAACACGTCGACCATTTAAATCCTTGAAGCAGTGTGTCCATCATACTCTCAAACGTGGCTGGTGCGTTGCAGAGACCGAAAGGCATGACCTTGAATTGGTAAAGGCCGTCAGGGGTCAAGAAGGCGGTCTTCTCGCGATCCAGGTCGTCTACAGTGATTTGCCAGTAGCCAGATCGAAGGTCCAGGGATGAAAAGAAGGTTGCACCATGGGGGCACTCGAGGGTGTCGTCAATACGTGGAAGAGGGTACACGTCCTTCTTGGTGATTTTGTTGAGTTGCCGATAATCAATGCAGAAACGCCAGGAACCGTCTTCTTTACTAATACGACGGGAGAGGCCCAAGGACTAGATGATGGTTCGATGATGTCCTTCGCAAGCATTTTAGCCACTTCTTGTTGAATCACTTGGCGCTCTGATGCGGACACACGGTAAGGTCGACGGCGAATGCGCAAAGAGTCGCCACTGTTGATTCGGTGGGCGACAATCTTAGTCTGGCCCAGGGGTCGATCACGAATGTCGAAAATGTCGCCGTATGAGGCCAAAACCCGGCAAAGAGCGTCGGCCTGGTCAGGCCAAAGGTCTGATCCAATCATGTTGCGAAAAAATGTCACAGTTTCGCCCTAAGGGCGAAGCAATGAATTTCCGAAGAACAATCAATTAGGGCCGAGTGTGCCGAAAGAAAGTCAAGGCCAAGGATAAGGTCATGGGGACAGTGAGCAAGGACGGCAAAAAGGACAACATTGTGACGACCGGCAATGCTGACACGGGCGGTGCACATTCCGATCACTTGAACAGCACCACCATCGGCAACACGTATTGTCTGGGTCGTAGATGGCGTCATAATCTTCTGCAGGTGGCGGCGTAAAGGGGCGCTCATAATAGACAAGTGTGCGCCAGTGTCGATGAGGGCGGTCACAGGAACATTGTCGACTTTGGCTTCTAGGAGGCTACGGTGAGTGGGGAGCGTCAGTAGAGGATTTTCAGGAGACGATGACATTGCAGCTTCACCTCCATAAGCTGCACTATCTAGTTTTCCTGCGGCGATCGTCCAGAGAAGGACGGCGAGGAAAAGCGGCGAGGCTGCGGAGAGCGGGATTGGTGGCGTTGTGGCGACGGGGAGCGGGAGAAGCGGCGAACAGGAGCAGTGGCGTCAGAGGGAAGAGGCTCGTGGGAGGACGACGAGTGGTAAGTAGAGGAATGAGCGGCTGGATGTCTGAAAGGAGTAGGGTACATGGAGGTCTGGCGAGATGCGTAGGGTAGGTCCAACGGCGACGGCAATAACGAGCAATGGGCCTGGCCTGATGACAAGAGAAGCAGATGGACTGATCGTCGGGCGTTCTCCATTCCGCAGGATTGCGGAAGAAAACGGGAGAGGTGTAGGAGCGTCGAGCGGGTCCAGAGGAATAAGGCCGAGTGTCAGGACGAGTGAATGGGCACGCTGATAGAAGGCCGAGATTGGCAAACTCCTGCCTGACGACAGCTTGAATGAGAGAGAGAGAGATAAATATTTATTTTGTCCATGATGGGGTCTGCGGGCGGCGGGGGTTGGGAGACTAACCCCCAGGCCTCCCCTTCCTCAGACGGCGGCCAGCCCTTGCTTTCTGGCGGCGTCTTCGGACATCCGGACGGCCCAGAGCTGCTCTTCTGGGTCCAAGCTGAGCAGCAAAGTCTCCCACTGCTCGGCCGTAGTTATGATGTGTGTAGTGTTAGTGCGGTGAGTGTTGGTGGGTGTAGCTTTCGGGCATGCCCAGATGATGTGATCGAGGTGAGCGCGGGCCTCGCAGACTTTGCAGAGTGGGGAGTATGCATCGGGGTAAATAAGGTGGCATAGCACGGGGTTTGCAAAGTTCGCGTCTGAAGAAGTCGCCAAGTGGTGGATTGTGATTTATTCAGTGTTTTGTGTGCTGGTGGGTAGCGTAATCGCTCTCTGCAGTAGTGGAGGAGGATTTCTCTGAATGTGACCATGCGGTCGCGCGCGTGTCCGCGGTGCAGAACTAAGGGTTCACAGTACCGGAAGACGCAGGAGACGGATGATGCGCCTGGTGTGCGAGAGCTCGGGCGGCATCGTGGGCGGCTTCGTTTCCAGGCAGACCCGAATGACCAGGGGCCCAGCTTGAATGAGGGACACCGATGGCTGCGATGGGTCACTGGCGTGGGGTGTAAACACGGGTGGTTGAATAGGTGCAGGAGAGGCGGCTTCAATCTCGCGACGAACAATGCGAGTAACGTGGTCACAGGTGGGCGGCAGACGAACGGCATCACACGATGAAGTTGCAGCCGTATTGGGCAGCCGGGTGAACCTCTGGGTAATACGGTGGCTCTTCGCGTGTTCAAACCACCGGCACTCTTTGATGATTGTGTCGACGGTATCAACCTTGGTATAGACGAGCAGGTTAAAAGCATCATCGGCGATACCTTTGAGCACATGAGAAACCCTCTCGGACTCAGGCATGTGCTCGTCAACCCGGCGGCAAAGAGCGATAACGTCCTGAATGTACGAAACGTATGACTCGGAGGATGTCTGTGCACGAGTCGCAAGTTCATTCCGCGCAGCAAGCTGCCGACGAGTGCTGTCACCGAAAAGATCACGGATCTTCTCTTTAAAAGAGTCCCAGCTGGTAATGTCCGCCTCGTGCGTCTCGAACCACACCCGCGGTGGGCCATCGAGGTAAAAAAACACGTTGGCGAACATAAGGGTCGGATCCCACCTGTAGCCGGCGCTGATCCGTTCGTAAAGGCTGAGCCATTTGTCGACGTCAACCCCATCCTGGCCGGAAAATACGCCAGGATCACGAGCAGGAGGCAGAACGATGTAGGTCGGAGCCACGGGGGGGGGGGGGGGGCAGGGGGTGAAGACGATGTGCCTGCACCGACTGACATGTTCGCAAGCGTGATGAGGCGGCCATTGCGGAGCTCCGTGATCGAAACCGGGAGCTACCCAGCACCTCCACCAAAATGATACGTAAAACGACAAAAGGCGGGACTATTCACACTGTATTTGCAGTATGGGAGAGACACAGTAGCCAAGATGGTGGACAGCCACCAGCACCAGAGAGAACTGTCTTTGTCTTATGTAAGTGTCGCGAGGTGCCGCTGGAGGATCGGAGCGGCCACCCAAGCTCTGGGAAGAAGAAGTGAACGGGTGCACGAGCGCGGCGGCACGGGACGAGCTCGCAGTGTTCGAGCCAGGCGGGCAGCAGTTCGGAGTTCCTGGGGCGAACGAGGCGAGAGGATCTGCCTGGCGAGACGTCCGTGGCAAGGTGCAGAGCATCGCGGAGCCGGGCGTGGACGAGGGCGTCCGAGGAAACAGGGCTCCTGCTGCCAGTGCTCGAGGCGCTGGCTGACCCGAGTGCCGCCGGTCCCTGAGCTGCTGCACCTGAGCTGTGCCCAGCAGCATTCGTCTGGCACAGATGTTGCTGTGCTAGACGCGGTCCTCACGTGCGACCGCCGCACGTGGATTGCGAGCGGCGTACGAGCTGGCCACCGAGGTCGTGCTGTACAAGGCGTTCCCTGCCTGCTGCCGTTGCTGCTCCTGAGCGTGCCGAGCCCGAGAACCGTGCTGGACGGGGCCTGAACGTGTCGTCGTCGCAGTCGGCTTGAGCACGGGTGAATCTGCAGCGCCTTGGACGACGGAAGCGTGAGCCTCAAAACACGGGACTGTCACAGCCCGCTTATACTCGTGTGCTGTGCGTGTGTGGACACACTGACTGCCGTTACGCAGACCATCAGCTACCTCTGTATATATATTTTTAAGGTTCTTTTCCATTTTGATAAATGCTCCAAAACGACTCTCTGTCTTTCTTCCGCATCACTGCGCACTAGCGAAAGTGCCGAATAGTCCCAAACATCACAATTTCTGGCGTCCGCGACAAGGACTAAGCTCGATTTCCATCCGTAAGAGCCGCACTTCGCTTGTGTGCAGTGTTCGGAAATGGACTGGGAGAAGTTTATCCCGATAGGCAAGGAGCTTGGCTTGTCAGGCAAAGAACTAAAGAGTGGATTGACGAGCAGCATAACCGAGAGCGAGATAAACGAGCCGAGGACAGGGAAGCAGCGCGAGTCGCGCATGAACAGGAGATCGCTCGACTGACGGCGGAAGGAACTCTGCTAGAGACTAGATGCCGTCTTGCAGAGCACGCGGCTGTAACGGTCGAAACCGTTAAAGAACGCGGGGACAACAGCGGTGAAGCATTTAGAAGTCCCCACAAGCTTATTCCACCCTACAACGAGGGCCGCGACGAACTCGATGCGTACATACAGCGCTTCGAGCGGGTAGCCACCAGCCAGGGATGGCCAAGCGACAAGTGGGCGCTATCATTAAGCTTGTGCCTGTCAGGTGAAGCTTTGAGCGTGGTCGGACGCATGTCTGCAGAGGATGCCACAGACTACCAAAAGCCGAAGCAAACTTTATTGCAAAGGTTCCGGTATACCGAAGAAGGATACCGCCAAAAGTTTCGCGAGGTTAAACCAGAGAATTCCGAGACAGGCCGGCAGTTTGCTGGTCGACTGCTCGGCTACTTTGATCATTGGCAGCAGATGGCGAAAACAGAGAAAACGTATGAGGCATTACGAGATAAGATTGTATCGGAACAGTTTTTGCTACGTTGCGATGAGAGGCTTGCCATCTTCCTGAAAGAGCGAGGATGCCGTGACCTCGACAAGCTAGCCGAAGCCGCTGACCATTATTTGGAAGCGCAAGGCTTATCAAACCTAGCCAGAGGAAAAGAAGCAAGAGAAGCTAGTAAAGCAGCCTTGCAGAGCAAGAACTGTGAAAGAGAGGTCGAAAAAGAAAAAGTTCGGTGCTTTCTATGTGGCAAGCAAGGACACCGTGCGGCAGATTGTTGGACGCGGTCAAAAGGACCGAAGTCATCCTCGTCTTGCTGGAAATGCAGGAAGCATGGCCATAAAGCTGACGAGTGCCCAAACACAAAGAGCAGAAACAAGGAGGCGGCAAGTGCTATTGCTGACTGCGACCGGATGCCTGCCACCAGGAATGACGAATACCCGGCTTCTACATTCAAAACAGAAGATAAATCAAGCCCATCTGATGGAAAATATATTTGTCTTGGTCTTATGACGCAAGAGATGCCGACGGCAACCGGATATCTCGATGGACATCCGGTGACGCTGCTGAGAGATTCCGGTTGCAATACTGTGGTCGTCAGGCGTTCACTGGTACCGGAAAAGAATTTCACCGGTAACATGCGTACTGTTTACCTTCTGGACGGTTCATCTAAGCAGCTTCCAGAAGCGAAGGTCTACGTAGACTCTCCTTTCTTCCGAGGAACGACGCTGGCACTCTGCATGGAAAAGCCACTCTATGACGTTGTTCTTGGGAACATCAATGGGGTGCTCCACCCCACTGGTTCTGACATGTCTCGTGACCCGTCGGGTGTTTCAAGAGAGCATAAAGAGTCGGCACCAACAGAGGAGCCTGTTCGACACCACAGCGTGTCCCAATATAGGGCGACCTGGAGCGCAGCTACAACAAGGGGAACCAAGGAAACGAAGTTACCTGCTGCTTCCAACGCACTAGATGTAAGTCCACAAGTTCTGGAAGAGTTGCAGCGAAGCGACCATACCTTGGAGGGTTGTTTTTCGTTGATCGGGAAGGCAACGACAAAGCGATCAGCAAACATAGAATTTGTTTTGACCAAGGGGATTCTTTACCGACGCTACAGATCTCTTACGAGAAAGGAAGTAGACCAACTGGTTATTCCCCAAAGCCTGCGCCAGTTCGTCCTTAAGATGGCGCACGAAGGACTTTTGGCCGGCCACCAAGGTGTCAAATGCACCACTGACAGAATACTAGAAGAGTGCTATTGGCCAGGCGTTCAGGCTGAGGTGACACGATTTGTGCGCTCATGTGACATCTGTCAGCATGCTGTTCCGAAGCACCTAGTCGGACGCGTCCCCCTAGGGAACATGCCAGTGATTGACACGCCATTCCAACGTGTGGCGATTGATGTAATCGGGCCACTATCACCGACATCGGCAAAAGGAAACCGATACATCCTGACAATGGTGGATTGCGCAACGTGCTATCCTGACGCCGTTGCATTGCCAAGTATTGAAACAGAGAGGATAGCAGAAGCTTTGGTCGAAATGTTCTCGCGTGTGGGAATACCACGGGAAATCGTGAGCGACCGAGGCCGCTCGTTCATTTCAAGCTTAATGCGAGAACTTGGCAGACTACTGTCCTTCCGACGATTGCCTACAATACCAAAGCACCCTATGGCAAATGGCCATGCTGAGCGCTTCAATGGCACCTTAAAGCAAATAATACGGCGCATATGCCAGGAAAGTCCACAGAATTGGGACAGATACTTGGTGCCATTATTATTCGCTTATCGAGAAGTGCCTCAGTGGAGTCTCGGCTTTTCTGCTTTCGACCTACTGTATGGTCGGTACATTAAAGGACCAATGGCCATACTAAAGGAATTATGGACACGAGCAACTCTTGATGAAAAAACAAAGACAACATATGGTTATGTTATGGACCTTCGCGAACATTTACCAGAAACGTGCAGAATTGCTCACGAGGAGCTGCAGAAAGCCAAGCTGACACAAAAGAAGTACTACGATCGCAAAGCAAAGCCTCGTCAGCTCTGCGCCGGAGACAAGGTGTTGTTATTGTTACCTTCCGATAACAACAGACTAATTCTAACCTGGAAAGGCCCCTTCACTGTATTGGAAAAACGTAGTGAAGTCGACTATGTTGTTGATCTGGGCACCCGCACCAGTCTATTCCACATTAACCTCCTGAAGAAGTATGAGGAGAGACCGCTTTCGACGGACACGGCGGGACGCGCGGCTGCCGCGTTGCAGATACAACAACCGCAAGAGAAACCCGAACTACCATTGTCGCCACTAGAACAACGTGAGACCTACCGTGACGTCAAAGCCGCCAACACCTTGACTCGTGAAGCGAGAAGTACGTGGACCGAGAGGGCCTTGCTCTCGTGTGGACAGACCAGAAATCCCACGTCTATCTCTTCGGCAAGCAATTTGTACTTCAGAGGGGTGACCTACCACTCGTCTACCAGAATTGGCGGAATATATAAAGGGCAGCCAAAATGTAGGCGCTGACTATATGAGCAGAGTGTGAACTTACAGCGTCAGGTGCGCCGACTGCATTTATTGCGTTTGTGACCACCTTATGAACTACTTATGTGTGTGTGGAAAAACTGTTACATGTGAACACTTTGTGCGTTACGGACTGCGAACTTTACCCATGCCCGTGCTTCGAAAAGTTGTTTAAATGAAACAACTTTCTAAAGTGGGGGGTAAAATGTCATATGTAAGTGTCGCGAGGTGCCGCTGGAGGATCGGAGCGGCCACCCAAGCTCTGGGAAGAAGAAGTGAACGGGTGCACGAGCGCGGCGGCACGGGACGAGCTCGCAGTGTTCGAGCCAGGCGGGCAGCAGTTCGGAGTTCCTGGGGCGAACGAGGCGAGAGGATCTGCCTGGCGAGACGTCCGTGGCAAGGTGCAGAGCATCGCGGAGCCGGGCGTGGACGAGGGCGTCCGAGGAAACAGGGCTCCTGCTGCCAGTGCTCGAGGCGCTGGCTGACCCGAGTGCCGCCGGTCCCTGAGCTGCTGCACCTGAGCTGTGCCCAGCAGCATTCGTCTGGCACAGATGTTGCTGTGCTAGACGCGGTCCTCACGTGCGACCGCCGCACGTGGATTGCGAGCGGCGTACGAGCTGGCCACCGAGGTCGTGCTGTACAAGGCGTTCCCTGCCTGCTGCCGTTGCTGCTCCTGAGCGTGCCGAGCCC
Source organism: Dermacentor silvarum (assembly GCF_013339745.2). NCBI lineage: Eukaryota > Metazoa > Arthropoda > Arachnida > Ixodida > Ixodidae > Dermacentor > Dermacentor silvarum. The sequence goes on from NC_051155.1 coordinate 30,034,165, forward strand.
GAGAACCGTGCTGGACGGGGCCTGAACGTGTCGTCGTCGCAGTCGGCTTGAGCACGGGTGAATCTGCAGCGCCTTGGACGACGGAAGCGTGAGCCTCAAAACACGGGACTGTCACAGCCCGCTTATACTCGTGTGCTGTGCGTGTGTGGACACACTGACTGCCGTTACGCAGACCATCAGCTACCTCTGTATATATATTTTTAAGGTTCTTTTCCATTTTGATAAATGCTCCAAAACGACTCTCTGTCTTTCTTCCGCATCACTGCGCACTAGCGAAAGTGCCGAATAGTCCCAAACATCACAGTCTTCTTCGTCGTCTGCCCCTGGCTGAATGTCTGTCTCGTAGCAACATTCACCGACTCTTTAGATGCCCTAAAGGCGCTCACGGCGACGCCCAGAGTAGGCACGTGAGCGCATGATATTAAGGTCGCATGCGCATCCCTTCAACGGGATTACCGCATGGGTGTGCGAGTAGACTGGGTCCCGGGGCACTCGGGCAGCACCGGCAATGGTGCGGCCCACAGTGCAGTTAGCGAGCTGTTATTTTCCGGCTCATCTCCCCTGGGCCCAGTCCCTCTCACTCCTGTGCGTCTGGATCCGGAGGAGGAGCGCGAGCGGCTTAAAGTGCAAGCCAAACGGGAGCTGAAGGCGAAGGTACCGCACAATGCCCACCCTTTGCCCAAGGGGCTTCCTCGGGGCGCGCAAGTCCTGGTGCGTAAGGTCATGACGGGCGCAGCACTCACCGAAGACATCCTGGCTAAGTGTCGCGCGTACGCCGCTTCAAGGAAGACGCGAGGCCATCAGAGGCAACGTTTGGACAATGAGGAGGAGGAAGAGACGGAGGCGAGCGTGATGTCAACATCAGTGACGTGCAGTACGTGTGACATCGGTGCTCGACCGACAATCAGACATCTATTGTGGGACTGTTCAGGTCTCGCGGCAGTAAGAGACAAACACAAGGGACGCGGCATTACCTCACTGGAGGCATGGACCACGCCGCCCCGTCAGGCCGATGCCCGACGAACTATCAACTCCTTATGGGAGTTTGTCCGCGAGGCCGGCTTGACCGGCAGGTTATGAATGTAGTGTTTTTTTTCCCTTGTGAACCCCGCCATTGACCCTTACCCCTACTTAGGCCATTGAGCCATTCTTTTCATTAAAGTTCATTCTCTTCTCTTCTACTGCAGACCGGTGCTGACGACGACGTGGTTCCCGCTGTCATCGTCTTGCGCAGCATTCTTCCGCGTGTGACTGCTTTCCTGCCTGCACGTGCTGCCTTACTGCGCCTCCCCTTAGGCTCCAGTGCGCCTGCGCCGTCTGGCTTCAAGGGGATATAGAAAGGAACCACTGAGGCACTCGGTCCACTTCTGAGCAGCAGTTGTAGGAATAAGGACGCCTCTTAAATATCTGCCCTTTCTACTGCAGGTTGGTCTTCTTTTATTTTCGTTCCATTTTGCGTATTTACCTGCGGCTGCTGCTCGCCGGTGTTTTCTTGAGTTATTGCTTGTACTGTAACATGCCTTCAAATGCTGAACTTGCTAAAAAATTGAGCAACTTGAATAACTGCTTAATAATAAACTCGATAACCTTGTTGATAGCCTTGCTTCTAAGATTGCAAAACAGCTTGATGACCAGGGTTTTGGGTCCACTATTGGACTTTTTTCGTATTCATACTACTCTGTTGGACCTAAGCTGTTACTACTTACAAAGTTGAACCATGATTCTTGTATTTAATTGCACGTATGTTTGTAATATATGCTACGTATGCGTAATCCATGCCATTGATATGTGTGTATACTATAATTTTTGATATGATACCTTACCGTTGAGCAGTGTATGGGTGACAGGGCCTTCGTCAGGCAGACTATGTTCTGCCTTTAGCCTTGCCATCCAAGACCTTCATTGTGTCTGAATCAATGCTGAATAAATAAATAAAAATAAATAAAAATAAATAAAGTCTTACCTCGCTGGCTGACAGTGTGCGTTACATGAGTGACCAATACGATAAAGTGCGGACGACTGTCGCTGAACTGGCAGATTCAAACAAAGATTTGAGGGCTCAATATGAAGCGATAGCCAGGAGGATTGCAGACATGGAGCAATACAGCCGGCTAAATAACATTGAAATCAAAGGCGCCCCCTGTACACAGGGCGAGGATTGCGCTGTCATCTTGAAAACAATTGCCGAAGTTGTTGAATGCCCCATTTCATCGTCGGACATCGACGCAGTTCACCGTGTCCCCAGCAAGACCGCAGAAAAGAGCATTATCGCTCGTTTTTGCTCGCGTGACAACAAAAATGAATTCATTCGTAAAGCTCGTAAGGCACGTTTGCGTACGTCTCAGATAGGTTTGACAGGAAGTAAGGATAGCGCTGTCTATGTCAATGAGCACCTGCCCATTCACAACAAACTACAATTAAGCAAAGCGCTCGCTCTCAAAAAAGAAATGAAATGGCGTTACCTTTGGGCCTAGAATTGCCATATCAGGGCGCGTAAAACAGAGGACAGCAAGGTCTTTCGTATAAGTGCCGAGTCAGATCTCCGCATCTTCACGTATACCTATCCATCTGAACATTTTTCATTTGCCGTATCTGTTCCTGATAACATCCCTGTATGACATTGCTCTCAACGGCGGAAGCAAAATCGTTGCTTGCCGATTCTAACTGCTCTTTACTACACATCAATGCGTGTAGTTTATGCAAAAACCAAGATTGCATTACGGCCTTTATTGACGCACTTGGTCATTCCTTTTCATTTTTGTGCATTTCCGAAACTTGGCTTGGCTCTTCTGACGGCAACTTATATGGGTTTCGGTCATTCCAATCCGAATACTGTCACCGCAGTTCTGATTGGCAGGGCGGTTCGGCTATTTTCATATCCTCGGAAATCAAGTACGAACGTAGGCTGGACCTTCGTTTAAACGTGTCTAACTGTGAATCACTGTGGATCGAAACTAACCCGTCACCTTCGAGTAATCGCAATAGTCTAATCATTGGTTGCATTTATCGCTCCCCATCTTCATCTATTCCCGATTTCCTACACAACTTTCCACTGTTCATAAAATTTCTGCTGAAAACAAATAGATTTTAATAGTTGTTGATAATAATATTAATTTAATCGATGCTGGTAATAGCTCAGCAACATTATATAGCGATTGTTTTGTTCGTTTTGGATTGGAGTCTCTAATTACTTCTCCTGCTCGACTTTCCGCTTCTGGAACTATTAATACTCTTTTTGATCACGCCTTAAGCAGTATCGCACCATCTCTAAGTGCAGGTGTCATTGACATGCCTATCACCGATCATCTTCCCATTTTTATTACTTTCGCCGCAGAACAAATGCACTATGACACTAGTTATTGCACTTCCAGTTTCGACCTGGATAACTCTGTTAATACAATAAGTGGTACCAACTGGGCGTCTATTAGCACTCAATGTGATCCTGAAAAGGCGCTCCAAAAATTCTGCTGATTATTTTCGAAAGCCGTACACGCTAGCACTACAACTGTCAAATGTAAGAAAAAAAATTAAATTTCCCAGTAATCCTTGGATAACTAAAGGTTTGTTAACCAGCATGCGAAAAAAATATAATCTTTACAGGAAGGCAAAAAAAAAGCCGTTCAATGTAAACCTAGCACATCGCTATAAAAATACAATACCACGTTGACCAATCTACAGAAAAAATCGAAACGGCTTTATTATGAGAAAGAATTCTGCAAGGCTAGAAATAATCCTAAGAAACAATGGCAACATTTCAATGAATTTTTGAATACACCCCAGCGTAGTATAACAATTGATAAAATAAATTATAAAAATGAAACCTGCACCGAATCATCCTGTATAGCCAACTCATTTAGTAATTACTTCTATGAAGTGTACAATAATAGCCCGATAGCCTCTTCATATCCGTTAAAGCGTTGCAATCATACCTTCTTTCTTTTTCCTGTCTCAGCCGATGAGGTCTGTTCTGTCATTTTAAATCTAAAAAAATCTAGCCCAGGACTAGATAATGTCTCTGCCTACCTCTTAAAACTTGTTGCTCCTCGTATTGCGGAAATACTGACCAGCCTAATTAATCTAATCTTTAAATGCGGCATCTTTTCCAGTTCTCTTAAGGCGAAATTTATTCCCGTATATAAAAAGGTGATAAATCTCAGGTGTCCAATTATCGCCCAATCTCTATTTTGTCCTCCCTTAGTAAACTTATCGAGACATTATTTCTGAAGCGTTTAACCAGCTACCTAATAAAATTTAAACTATTGAAACCTTGTCAATTTGGTTTCCGTCCTGGCACTTCGCCCAGCTTAACGTTTATAGCACTAACCGATTACATCAGATGTTTTATTGATAGAGGTGAATTCGTTGGCTCAGTGTTTCTAGACTTTACTAAAGCTTTTGACGCTATTAATCATCCCATTTTTTTTAACAAACTAGAATCGTTAAGTATAACAGGTCCAGCTTTAACTTTTCTAAAAAATTACTTACTTGACCACGAGCGAACAGTCTGTGTAAGGGGTGCTTATTCCGAATCAAAAGTAATTAATCAAGGGGTATCACAGGGCCCTTGTTGTTTTGCATTTACGTTAACGACTTATCTGATTTTCTTCATATTTCTAATACAATTCTATATGCTGATGATACCACCATTTCCCTGTCAGACAAGTCTTTTCCAACCTTACTCCTTAAACTGAACAATGAACTAACAAAAGTTGTAGAATGGTGTCAGTTGAGTCACTTAATTATAAACCCGGTTGAAACTCAGTTCATGATATTTAACACAAAACAGATTATGTTAGCTTGTATACCCCAAGATACCCTCGACAGTCACCGCGGAATGTGTGTCAATCCTTGGCATAAAATTAGATCCTAACTTGAAATTTACTAATCATATTGCATTTGTTAAACAAAAGACAGCTTACGGCATAAGAGCATTGATTAAATCACGAGCATTTGTTTTTTAGAACACGCATTACTATCTCTATACTTTGCATTCATTCATAGTCATATCACCTACGGTATTGCTTTCTGGGGAAACACATATAAATGTCACCTCTCGTGTATTCAACACATACAGAACCAGGCCATTCGCATAATCACCAACAGTTCCTTTTACTCAGATGCTCTCCCGCTTCTTAAGGCTAACTCTATTCTACCGGTGTCTGGCTTGTTTAAGTATCATTTAAGTATTCTCTTCTTTAAATTGCTTAACAAACAGCTTGATTATGAATTTGTAGACTTCAACGTACTTTCTAATACCAATTCTACTAGGTTTGCGCATAATAACAACTTTCTCCTACCTAAATGTAGCACCAACTATGGAAAAATGACGTCCTCGTTTTCAGCGATAAAATTATGGAATGAGCTACCACATTCTCTTAAAAAAAACATCATCATCGAATACATTCAAACATGAATTGAAGTGTTTTATTCTTTGTAAATAGTTTCATGCCCCATAATATCTTGTTCTGTATAATTACGCCTGTTGATAAAGGCATTTCCTTGTTTTTTTTGTAGCTTACCATTGTATTGTATTTTGCGAGTTCTTTTGTCTTCCTTCAACGTTGTTAATTTTGATGCTTTAACCCATGCCTTGTATACATTTTTTTGATAATTTGAACCGAGGGTCTTGTTGCAGTCTTTGACTTTGGTACCCTCGTCTGTATAGTATAGTTTACATAATCATTGTATTAAATAGATAATAAACTGAAACTGAAAAAAAACTGAAGATACGGAGCCCCCGCGGCGGCACCTGAAGCCGCAGCCGACGAAGTAGGCCGCCCCCCCCTCTGCTCCTACGCCTCACCCTCACCGCCCCCGTGCCTCGCGCGCGCCTAAGACGGCACGCTTCCGCCCCGCCTTCCTCCCTCGCGGGTGAGATTGAGCCGCGATCGTTGGCTGACCCTCGCAAGTTTTCATTCGCACACACAGCGTACGGTGCATGGCGACAATGTTACCGTGTTTGGACTTTATACGGAACCTCACTGCGACGACCACGGCGACGGCAGAAATTCAATTCAATGCAATTCAATTTTATTGATAAGTAAATTAGTACAAAAGCAGTATACAGGAAGGGGTCCCAAAGTAAAAACTGCCGGCGGGACCCCTTAGGATGAATTAAATATCGAGAAATAAAACGAACCTAACGATGCATAGGTGAAAAATTCATAAGCAGATGAAAGACGAAATAAGTACAGTGACATCACGCATAATCATATTATAGGAAGAAGTTAAAAAATAAAATGAGTAGAAGAAAATACAAAAGAAAGCCAACACAAAATACCAAAAAAAGATTAATACCGTGGTATAACATGTCAGCACAATAAATTTCAATAAGTAGACGTAGATATTCGTAGACAAAGTCAAGTTAATTAGGACAGTCATTTTTTTGATTCAAATGGGCAGTCCTTTAATTGAGATTTAAATATGGAAAGGGAGTTACATTGGTTTAAGTCGGTAGGCAGGGAGTTCAAATGCGCTTGGAGTGTCCATATAATTGCTATCGCAGTAAAAAAGAGAAGAATGCTTGGGCGGCAGGCTGACGCATTACCTTGGCCTGGTCAGGCTCCTAGCATCGTAGCACATGTACTGGTGGAGCTGCGCGACAGACGCTGTCGCTAAAAAATGTGCTTTCAATTACGCTTTTCGGTTAAAACAAAACTCTGGAAAAATATTGGCATACATTTATTTCGGTCGCGATTGAGCCCTAATTTTGTTGTAGATCTTTATTTCCATGATGGTTCGTACTGAATCATCCGTCAGGTATAGCTCAAGTGTTATTTCGCTTGCTGACGTAAACTGTGCCTGCGTGCCACCTTTGTACAATGCGCGCGTGTACTTGTTTTCTGGACCCTTGATGTCCTCAACCTACTTTATCGTAGCTTTTTCTGCTTGGTGTTCATTCCCTGACTAGAGGAAATAAAGCAATAATCCAATGATTTGTTTAATAAATAATAATTCATTATATATATATATATATATATATATATATATATATATACATATATGGGCTACAGAGTGAGGCATCAGCGAATTACAGCAGTTAGCGGCACGATCGCGCGCTACAGTCGCAGCGGTTTTTCCTCGTTCGAGCACCGGGCGAAGTGACTGAGAGGTAAAATCTCAGACTACAACTTCATGGGATAGGTGTTCAAATTGAAATGCAAGCGTAGCTTTGGATGCAGCTCCACCCTAGCTTGCATCATCTTCCTTTTCAAGCACACTTGGGGCAAGGCACACATTTTAAAGCGAATATAGCTTTCTTTTGCTCTTTCGCCCGTTTTCATGGTTGGTGGCGGCCGGACTTTCACCGGCCGATGCAAAGGGCGCCTGCTCTCGGGCAACGGAGTTGCAGGGCGCGTTTGTCGCAGAAACGCTACAGTAAATACGTGTCATGACCTACTTACTCGATGCGAACATAATTCTGACAAACTTATGAGTTGAGGCGATGTAACAGTTTCAACGGTAAAACAAATGTTTCGTCCAATTTCATTACGCATCTGGGTGCTATTGCGGAGGTTGAGAAAATAGGCCCGACAATGCGAGGGTAGAAATGGTCTTCGTTTAACACGTGTCGTGGTCCCCTGGTGTCAAAAGTGTAAGCGAGGAGCCGGGCCTGCTGGCACGTGCTTTTGAGCGAGAGATTCAATGCACCTGAAGGTTGCTGCACTGGTGTGCTTGCGAAGGACAGCCCTCCCCCTCCTCTGCCATCGTCTCCCGTTCTTGTGGCTGCAGGAGAAGGCTGCGGTACCGCTAAATGCAACAAATAGGTCCTTGATGCAACAAGTATACACTTGCAATCGCATCATTCCTTAAATAAAGCCAACAACTTTCTTGGAGCGTTCGTCATCATCTATAGTATCAGTACACTTTTATTTTGTCTTGATAAGACTTCCGCAAAACTCACCGGAATTCCTGTAACCGGAGCCTAACAACAAAACGACCTGGGGATTGCGCTCACGGAATGTATTGTTAACAAAAAAAAGAAAAAAAGAAAAACTTGTTCGCGAGCTTCAGTGTTCATGGTCATCCAGAAATTACACTTATTTATTTATTTATTTATTTATTTACAGTATCCTCAGGGCCCAGAAGGGCGTTACAGAGGGGGTGGGTACAATAAACGATAACAAAACAACATGGTCAAACAATTAGTAGTATTTAGAGTGATAAACTCAAAATATGATCAGTTATTGCAATCTTGAAATATCATGCCTCCTCTTGACAGGGAGTGGTCGATTGCGGGTGACGCTCACAGATTCCGCGGCTAAGACTGGCACTAAGACTGCTGAGAGCTGTCGTGGGAAACCATAACTGTGCTATTTGTTTATTTATTTGTTTGAAGTACCTTACGGGCCAGTAGGACATTGTGTAAGGGGGGCGAAAAAACTCCCAACAGTGCATACACAACCGAATGAAAATGAAAAAGTGCAATGCATGGTAAATAAAATTTGAGCACACAATAGCAGTAAAGAAGAGGAGACTAAGCATTGCGGAAATAATTTCTTGCTTTTTACTGAAATAGTGCATAGGTATCTTAGATGCTTTATATGCTGCATCATTTGCCTAACTTATAGTATATGTCTCTTGTTATTTATTTCTGGTGTTCCCCCCTAATATAATGCCCTTGAGGGCACTGTAGGTATTGTATAGGAATAAATAAAATTAAAAAAAATATGGTGCATAGTTTAAAGCACACGATAAAACAAAAAGCGCATGGCGCATGGATAAGTGCGTCATTTATCAAAGCGTGTTATAGCAGATGTAAGGCAAAGAAAATGTTACAAAAAAAGGAAACGAAATGCTTAACAGAAAATCAGGAAAAAATACTTCAATATATGAACTGAGACATGCTAATCGACGGCTTCAGGGAGATGTGTAATAAGTTGGTGATGGAATGTATCAGGATTAGACAGAGATGCGATGCTGTCTGGTAGGTTAATCCATAATATGATGTCTCGTGGAAGTGCTGATGATATAAAAGCTTAAGTATCAGCATAGATACGTGTAAAACTCAAATTATTGTGCAATATTTTGGACATGCGGGATGGGACATCGATGTGAAAGGAACATGATCTATTGGAGTGTACATACTTGTGAAATAATGTTAGTAGAGCGATGTGACGGTATGTTCCTAAAGATTGGGGAGAAAGATCAGTTTTAATTTGACTGACGCTCGAATGGTAGTCGTAGTTTCTTTAGATGAATCGTGCGGCCCAATTTTGGATGGTTTCTAACGTGGTGACCATGTTGTTATGATAGGGAGATCAAATGGAGCAAGCAAACTCAAGTTGTGGGCGAACAAAGTAAGGTAGGATAGTTTGCGAATATTAGCAGGTGAATGTCTGAGGTTACAGCGTAGGTACCCTAAAGACTTAGAGGTACATAGTTTAGAGGTACAAGACTTAGAGGTACATAGTTGCTAGTGGGTATTCTTTGCTGTAGTTTTCGTCATGCTGCTTAATGTTGCTACGTACGAAAGTGGCAATTTAGGTTGACACAGAGCGGACTTCAATCGGCTTTGTGTGCAACTGCAATGTTGTACATGGGTGTCAAAGAATGAGCTTTTAGTTGGTGTATAGAAGCACGAATTTCACCTATATTGTAGCACATACCTGAGTCAAGTTACAGGAAACTCCTCTGTACATCTGGCCTGAATTCACTTATTTTGGCGTTTGTGGAACAGATAATCCGAACATTGAAAACTCTCCTTTTGTTTATGATTTGAGCCGGTAAGGATCCAAGATTTCTTCTTTTCCTTCGCTTTTGGTGTCAAGCAAGATCAATGAATTTGGGGAAAACATAATATCCTATATCACGGAAGACAAAAAGTTTCAATTTCTCTAAATGTGCAGCACTTATCGGCTGTAAAATAAGGATGCACTTGCTTTCCAGATGCCAATTATAAAAGGAAATGCAACAGTTTATATCTTTTTTTTTCTTTAGAGGCACATTGGGTCTTACTGCTAACATCTGAAATCAATTTCCCTTCATTCGACACACATGTTGTAGGCAGTGCCAGCACGAAATATGTATGAACCCTCTCCTGTAGTTTCTGTGTGCACGGCACAACCTAATGGACACCATAACTATCAAAGCGTTATAAAAAGATGTCTGTACCGCAGCTTTTATAAGATGTCGTGTGCTTCTGGCTCTTGTACGCTTCTCGAATTTTATTCAAGTCAAATGAAGTTCCAGTTTCGGATAATTTTTAAGTTCCAAAATATCCTTCATGAAGAAAAATAAAAGAAAGGTCCGATGATGATGTTGATATGTGATGTTTCGTGGCGCAAGGGCCAGGTCTGACCAAAGAGCGCCATGCAAGTGATTATGGATATTTCATTGGACAGTGAAGTGGAAAGGATTGAACATGGCTGTATATGGGCCTAAAAGCAGAGTCGCTGTACAGTACGTAAAACATAAATGTATTAAAATTATGGCAATGGGTTTAAAGTGTCCTGTGAGACGTAAAACATGTTTTGAGAGGATGATTTTCTAAAATTTGTAAGTGCCAGTGGCACTGCTGCCTCATCAGAAACCTTGTGTGTAAGGCTTTGGAGGCACGTGCCATACAAATGCTCGTATCGCAGCAGTAGCCTCTGTTGAGAGGTCATGCTACGAATTTATCGGGCGTAGAACTTGTAATGAATCAGCATCATGTAAGTAGTTTAAAAGTGATTTGCTGTTAAAAAATGAGTCCACATGAAGGAACATTGCTGGATGAAGAGGAACGTTCTGTTTGTAAGCTAGAGGAAAGTGCTTTTTTCTTTCAGCTTCTGATTCGCGGCACTCTACCAGGACATGTAGGACGGTCAGCGTCTCTCCACATTTAACGCAGGTGGGAGGTTCAGCACCACACAGCAAGTAAGAGTGGGTCCCGTAGGTATGGCCTATCCTAAGTCGACAAAGAATTACTTCAGCTCGCCGTATTTTTGCTGTTGGTCGCCAATTACCCAACTGAGGTTTAATTAAATGCAGCTTATTCGACGTTTCAGTGTCCCACATTTGCTGCCAGTACGTCCTAATTTTTCTGCGCAGGAAAGGCTTCAAGTCTGTCACAGGGACAGATATGAAAGTGTTGCTAGCTTTCGCTGTAAGAGATGTGGCCATCTGGTCTGCTAGCATGTTCCCTTCGATGCCTCTGTGGCCAGGCACCCAGCAGATAATAAGCTGGTTAGATAAGTACGCAGTGCACAGAAGTGAATAAAGATCATTGAGTACAGGGTTATTGTGTTTGCGGAGTGACATTAAGGACTTTACTACACTCAAAGAGTCCGTGAATATGATGGCATTGGGTAGATTGGTTTTCCTGATGCATTTAACAGCCGCTATTACTGCGTATGCCTCCGCGGAAAAAATACTTGTTTCCGGGTGCAAGACATCAAATTCTGAGAAAGACGGACCAACGGCTGCATAAGACACGCCTGCATGGGACTTCGATGCGTCAGTATAAAATTCCAGGCATGAGTACTTTAGCTGCAGTTCGAGGAAGTGCATTCGAATGTGTGCCTCTGGAGCGTGCTTTGTAACATGAAGAAATGACGTATCACATTTAATGAGCTGCCACTGCCATGGTGGTAAGAGCTTTGCTGGGGCTTTTAGATGAGATTCTAAAAGTGGGACACCAATTTCATCACTGAGCTTCCTCACACGCAGTGAGAAGGGATCCTTTGCTGTGGGTCGGTTACGAAACAGTGTGGTGGAAGTCATATCATTTATAGTATTGTGACACGGATGTTCAGGGTTTGCGTGTACCTTCAGAAGATATGCAAAGCTAGAGTATGACCTCTGCAAGGTAAGTGACCACTCGTTTGATTCTGCATATAGGCTTTGTATAGGACTTGTCCTGAAAGCACCTGTGGCCAGGCGGATACCTAAATGATGAATCGGATCTAGCATCTTCAACGCGCACGGTGCAGCAGAGTGGTACACAACGGCACCATAGTCTAAACGTGTACGTACAATACTTTTGTACAGGTCCAGTAGGCACTTCCTGTCGCTACCCCATGTGGTGTGGGACAGAAGCTTAAGGAGGTTCATTGTTTTCATGCATTTCGCCCTGAGGTACTTGATGTGTGGTATAAATGTTAGTTTTGAATCCAAGATGATTCCTAAGAACTTATGTTCACTGCTGACAGTGAGTTCATCTCCATTAATAAAAATACTAGGGATTGGCGTTGCGCCTCTCTTCTTGGAGAAAAGCATGCAAGTACTTTCTGCGTGTTCACTTTAAACCCATTTTCATCCGCCCATCTAGATAACTTGTTTAAGCCAAGCTGGACCTGGCGTTCGCAGATAGCAAGATTGCAGGATTTAAAACCTATCTGCACATCGTCGACGTATACAGAGTAAAACATGTTGCGGGGAATGACTGTGTGAAGTGAATTCATTTTTACGACAAAGAGTGTGCAACTAAGCACGCCTCCCTGTGGCACACCGGTCTCTTGGGTGAATGTTCTAGACAAACTGTTGCCCACTCTTACACGAAACGTGCGGTCAGAGAGATAGCTTTCGATTGTGTTCAACATGTTGCCACGGACACCCATTGTGGAAAGGTCCCGAAGGATACCTATACGCCATGTCGTATCGTATGCCTTCTCTAGGTCAAGAAATACTGAAAGAAGGAACTGTTTATGTATAAAGGCATCCCTGATGTTGGCCTCGATGCGAACGAGATGGTCTGTTGTCGATCTACCTTCTCGGAAACCACACTGGAAGGGGTCTAGAATTTTGTTATTTTCCAGGAAACAGATTAGGCGTCGGTTTATAATTTTTTCAAAGATGATGATGATTATTGTGGTTTATTGGCGCAAGGGCCAGATGTGGCCAAAGAGCGCCAAGACGATGGTGATGACTTGTTTCTGGTATATGAATAGTCAATTACATGAACATTCGATGTGGCATGGCTGTAAAGGGGCCTAAAAACAGTCGCTGTAAAGAGCGTAAAATCTATACGTAATAATATTATGGCAATGACTAATGATGTGTACTATAGACATGAATATACTTTGCAAAAGAATGATATGACTTACAAAAATATTACAGATGCAGGAGTTGGCCAGAAGCACAAGTGCCTAAACAGAGCCCTTGAGACACAAGAGCTTGTAGGCATGTGCTATAAAAAAACTATCACAGCAACATCCTCTTGAGAGAGGATGCGCTACGAACTTACTGGGCTAATAACATGTAGCACAACATCTTTCAAGTATGCGAGGACTGCTTTGGTGTTAAAGAGCGGTTCTTTACCAAGAAGCATGGCGGGATGCAGAGGAACACAAGAGCGATATGCTAGAGGAAAGTGTTTCTTTCTTTCTCTTTCGGCTTCCCGACACTCCAGGAGGACGTGGAGGACGGTGAGCCTGTTGCCACATCTACCACAGGTTGGAGGATCATGACCATTCAATAGAAAATTGTGGGTGCCGTAGGTGTGTCCTATTCTGAGACGACAGAATAGGACATCAGTTCGTCGTGTTTTTGTTATGGAGGGCCAGTAACCTAACTGTGGCTTAATCAAATGAAGCTTATTTCTTGTTTCGGCGTCCCACAAGCGTTGCCAGTGGCTTCGCAGTTTCTTTCGCAAGAAAGGTTTCAAATCTGTTGCAGGAACAGCAGCTGTAGGGTTAATAGCGGGTGTTGTGACTGATGTGGCCATTTTGTCGGCAAGAACATTGCCCTCGATGCCTCGATGCCCAGGCACCCAGCATATAATGACATGTTGGTTAGTTGCGTATGCTCTACAAAGAACAGAATAGAGCTCAATGAGAATAGGGTTTTTCTGTTTACAGGGTGACTTCAAGGCTTTTACGACGCTTTGAGAGTCTGTAAATATAATAGTTTTTTGAAGTTTTGATTTCTTTATATGCTTTACAGCTGACAATATTGCGTAGGCCTCAGCCGTAAAGATACTTGTTTCTTGGTGAAGCACGCCGGATTCCGAGAAGGACGGGCCGACGGCTGCATAGGATACTCCGGCATGTGATTTAGAAGCGTCTGTGTAAAATTCTGTGCACGGGTACTTGGACTGTAATTCTAGGAAATGCATTCGGATTTCAACCTCTGAAGCGTGCTTTGTAACCTCTACAAAGGACATATCACATGCTACCACCTGCCACTCCCAAGGTGGTAACAGCTTGGCTGAAGGCATTAAGCGATGTTCGTGGAGTGGGATATCCATTTCTTCGCTAAGCTCCCTGACACGCAGTGAGAAAGGCTGTCTTATAGAGGGACGATTACCAAAAAGTGTAGCGCACGTCATATCGTTAACGGTATTAAAACATGGATGCTGATGATTAGAGCGGACTTTAAGGAAATATGTGAGGCTGGTGTATGTTCTCTGCAGATGGAGTGACCACTCATTTGATTCGACGTATAAACTTTCAATGGGACTTGTTCTGAAAGCGCCAGTGGCCAGGCGGATACCTTGATGGTGGACGGGATCCAGCATCTTCAGCGCACTAGGGGCGGCAGAGTGATATACCGCGCTACCGTAGTCCAGTCGTGATGAAATGAGACTCTTGTAAAGATTCATTAAACACTTCCTGTCACCAGCCCAGGATGTGTGAGATAAAATTTTTAGTAAGTTCATTGTTTTTAGACATTTCACCTAGAGATATTTTATATGTGGAATGAAAGTAAGTTTAGAATCAAGTATGATGCCTAGGAACTTGTGCTCTTTGTTGACAGGTATTCGTTGTCCATACATTTCGATAGTGGGATCTGCAACAAGCCCTTTCTTCCTGGTGAAAAGAACACAAGAGCTTTTGTGGGGGTTCACCTTGAATCCGTTTTCGTCTGCCCACTTGGACACTTTGTTCAAGCCCTGTTGTACTTGTCTCTCACAGACTGTGAGGTTGCAGGATTTGAAACCTATTTGTATGTCGTCTACGTAGACAGAATAAAAAATAGCTGGCGGTAGTGAGGCACGAAGCGTGTTCATCTTCACGATAAACAGTGTGCAGCTGAGCACACCTCCTTGGGGTACACCAGTTTCCTGTATAAATGGACGCGACAGTGCATTACCTATTTTAACCCGGAATGTGCGGTTGTGTAGGTAGCTTTCAATAATAATTAACATATTACCGCGGATGCCCATTGCCGACAGATCGCGTAGGATTCCGTAACGCCAGGTCGTATCGTACGCCTTTTCCATATCGAGAAACACGGATAGGAAGTATTGTTTATGTATGAAGGCATCACGAATGTTTGCTTCGATGCGCACGAGATGGTCCGTTGTAGACCGTCCTTCTCTGAAGCCGCACTGATATGGATCAAGGATTTTGTTTGACTCAAGGAAGTGTAAAAGGCGACGATTGATCATTTTTTCAAAGAGTTTGCAGATACAACTTGTGAGGGCTATTGGGCGGTAACTTGTTACTAATTTGGTGTCTTTACCTTGTTTCAGAATCGGAACGACAAGGGATTCTTTCCATGCAGTAGGTAGGTACCCGGCAGCCCATATAGCATTGAAAAGTGCGAGTAGCGTTATTTGGGTATCACTGTGAATGTGTTTGATCATGTCGTACATGATCCTGTCGGGTCCAGGTGCAGAGCTCCGACATGCAGCCAAGGAGGCTCTCAATTCGGCGATGTTAAAAGGCATGTTATAGGGTTCGTTCTGTCTGCATTTGCGGTCAATAGCCTTGCGTTCTGCGATTTGTTTGTGCTTAAGGAATGCCTCGGAATAATTATTTGAACTAGACACGCGCTCGAAGTGTTCGCCAAGAGCGTCAGCTTGGTCTTCCAAGCTGTTCGCTTCGTCGTTCACTAGCGGCAACGGATGGATTTCTTTTCCCTTTAGCCTCATTAGCCTGTCCCATACTTTTGCCTCTTGAGTATACGAGTTGATACCTGAGAGAAACCTTTCCCAACTTGCCCTCTTAGCCTGTCTTCGCGTCTTTCTTCCCTGGGATTTAACATGTTTAAATTCTATGAGGTTTTCAGCTGTAGGACATTCACGTAGTTTGCCCCAAGCTTTATTTTGTCTCCTTCGTGCCTGTCTACAATCGTTATTCCACCAGGGGACCCGTCTTTTAAATGAAGTGCCACATGTTTGAGGGATGAACTTCTCAGAGGCGTCAATGATAAAAGCAGTAAAATATGATACGGCATGATCTATAGTAAAATTATTTATAAAATCTCGTGATAAGTACGTGGATTCCCTAAAGCATTCCCAGTCAGCTGAGGCCAGTTTCCAGCGAGGGACATGGGGAGGAGAGTCATGTTCGGTTACTAAGTTTAGGGTTACTGGGAAATGATCACTTCCAAATCGGTTTTTAACTACATGCCATTCTAAGTCAGGGAAAAGTGAGGCAGAGCCAATTGACAGGTCTATTGATGAATATGAACTATGATGGATATTGTAATATGTTGGTTCCTTCTTATTGAAGAGGCACGCACCGGAGTTAACAAGGAAGTTTTCAATGAGTCGACCTATCGCGTCGCATCGCGAATCTCCCCAAAGGGTATGATGAGCATTAAAATCACCAGTGATAATGTATGGTTCTGGGAGCTGGTCGATGAGGCTGTAAAATTCCGTTTTAGTGAGGTGATGGTTGGGTGGTATGTAAATGGAGCAGATCGTTATAAGCTTGTTGAATAAAATTGCTCGCACAGATACAGCCTCGAGAGGCGTGTGAAGGGCAAACTGTTGGCAAGCAACAGACTTATTTACAACTATGGCTACACCTCCGGACAAGGCAGAAGCGTTGTCACGATCCCTACGGAAAATGGCATATTGCTTGAGAAAGTTGGACTGTGTAGGTTTTAAGTGTGTTTCTTGGACACACAGCACTTTCGGATTAAATTTATGTATGAGTTCTGTGATGTCGTCGAGGTTACGAAGTAGTCCTCTGACGTTCCACTGTAGTATCTGTGTGGCCATGTTGGAAACAATGTTTGTGCTGTGTGTCTCGTGTAAAAACACTAACTTAACTTACAGAGCCCTTGTCGGGCCCTGTGATGCGGGCTTTTTCTTTTTTGGAGCGGTCGAGAGATTCTCGCCGCTCCTTTGGCGCTGGCTGCGCCGTCTGGCTGGAAGATGTGTCCATCGGCTCTTGCGGAGCGCTGGACACCTGCTCTTGAGAGCGGTTTGTTCGCAGTGAAGGCCTCGTCTCGAGAGACAAGACCTTGGAGGCCACCAGCCCAGAGGTGGATGACCCCTTCTGCTGGGGTGGCGGAGCAGCGCTAGCTGCAGTCGCCGGGGGGGGGGGGGGGCAGATGGCTTCACCGCCGGCTCACTACGCATGGGCCGGACAGCAGCCGGAAGCCGCTGCGACGCTGCCCCCTGACGCGTCACATCGGCAAAGCTGGTTTTAGACAGGTAGGTAACCCGCCGTCATGCCTCTTTGAAAGTTATGTTTTCTTTTACCTTAATTGTCACTATTTCCTTTTCTTTTTTCCAAGATGGGCACGACCGCGAGTATGCGGCGTGCTCCCCATCACAGTTAACACAATGTAGAGAACCTTCACAAGACTCGGAGGAGTGTTCGTGAGCACTGCATTTCGCACAGGTTTGGCGGCCTCGGCAGTTCTGCGAACTATGGCCGAACCGCTGGCATTTGAAACATCGAAGGGGATTTGGCACGTATGGCCTAACACGAAGCTTGATGTACCCGGCCTCGATGGACTCGGGCAGGACACTTGAGTTGAAAGTAAGTATTAGGTGTTTGGTCAGGAGTTCTTTGCCATCTCGCCTCATTTTAATCCGTTCAACATTGATGACATTCTGATCACTGAAACCCTCAAGGAGTTCAGCCTCACTCAGCTGCAACAGGTCATCATCTGAGACAACGCCACGGGTGGTATTCATACTACGGTGTGGGGTTACTGTTAATTGGGCATCACCAAATGACACTAGATTGGGCAGTTTCTCGTATTGTTTGAGATCACGGAGTTCCAAGAGGAGATCCCCGCTTGCCATCCTGGATGCTTTGTAGCCTGTTCCAAAAATATCAGTCAAAGACTTTGAGACAAGGAAAGGTGAAATTGTACGTACTGATGTGTCTGACTTTTCAGAGTGAATTACATGAAATCGGGGGAAATTCTGTGTTTGGCGTCCAAAAAACTGGAACACATCTTCGGTGCGCCCTCTTTTCAGACGGCGATCAGGGAGTGGCGGGAATTGTTCAGCCATAGGTATAAAATTTTTCGGCAGCGACGCCAGCCACCCACCATGGAGCCCAACGAGGGGATGCTGCAGGACCTGGAAAAGACAGGTCCTGCAACACGCCAGCTGTACGCCACTACTATAACCAAATATGTACAGCCAAGGTTGGTTGCACCACACAAGGTTAACCCTCGCTGCATGGAAAGTCGGAAGTAAATAGAAGAGAGGAGAAGACAGGAAAGATTGAAAGTGAGAGAGAAAGACGAAGATTGAAGAGAAGGATAGGAAAAGGCAACTACCGATTTCCCCCGGGTGGGCCAGTCCGGGGGTGCCGTCTACGTGAAGCCGAGGCCAAAGGGGTGTGTTGCCTCCGCCGGGGGGCCGTAAAGGTCCAAACACCCGGAATTGGCTCAACCCCCAGGATCCCCTTTTCCCCGGACACGGCTAAGCCGCGCACGGTTAGACGCGGGAGGGGCCAACCCTCGTGTGCTCGGGTCCGTGGCGTCATTAAGGGTTCTTAATGACGCTCCATTCGAGGTACGGCAGGAGAGTACTGGATACTGTGCTCAAGTCAATTGAGGAGTAGGTGTTGTGTGCAACGCTATAGTACGTTGGCTCCTTCTTATTGAGCAAGCATGCACCAGATGAATAGAGGAAGTTTTCTATCAAGCGCCCTCTTCCATCGCAATGGGAGTCTCCCCATAGAGTGTGATGCGCATTTAGGTCTCCGACAACAATGTATGGCTCAGGAAGTTCATCTATGTAATTTTGGAATTCGGTTTTGTGAAGTTGATAGTTAGGAGAAATGTATACAGAGCTGATTGTAATTAGCTTGTTAGACAACACTGCTTGTACAGCAACTGCCTCTAGGGACGTACGAAGTTTTAGTTCTCGAAAGGCATCACCTCTATCGACAACAATAGCTGTACCGCCGGATGACACGACTGCATCATCACGGTCTTTATGAAAAATAGAATATTCTGGAATGAAATTTGTTTGTGTATGTTTGAGGTGTGTTTCCTGAACACACAGCACCCTGGGACTATATTTGCGGATGAGTTCTAAATTTAACGTCATCAAGATTGTGAATAAGACCCCTGACGTTCCATTGAACTATTTGCGTCCCCTTATTGAAATGATATTTGTGCTGTGTGCTTAGGTGTGCAATACCTTAGACTACAGAGCCCTTCTCAGGCCCCGTTATGCGCAGTTTCTCTTTTTTGGAGCGGTCGAGAGACGCCCGCCGCTCCATAGGCGCTGGATGCGCCGCTTGGCTGGAGGTTGTGTCCATCGCCTCTCCTGAGGCGCTGGGCATCCGCTCTTGCGAGTGGTGTGTTCGTCTTGAGGGTCTCGCCTCAAGAGGTGGGACCCTAGAGGCCACCAGCCCGGAGGTCGATGGCCTCTTGTTCTGAGATGGCGGAGCAGCGCTAGCTGCAGCCGCCGAGGGGGCAGATGGCATCGCTGGCGGCTCACTACGCGTGAGCTGGACAGCAGCCGGTGGCTGTTGTGACGCTGCCCCCTGACGCGCCACTTCAGCAAAGCTGTTCTTTGGCAGATACGACACCCGCCTTCGTGCTTCCTTGAATGATAGATTCTCTTTTACTTTAATCGTCACGATTTCTTTCTCTCTTTTCCAAGACGGGCAGGACCGCGAGTATGCAGCGTGCTCCCCATCGCGGTTTACACAGTGTAGAGCGTTTTCACAGGATTCGGATGGATGTTCGTGGGCACATTTGGCACAGGTGAGGCGGCCACGGCAGTTCTGAGAACTGTGGCAAAATCGTTGGCACTTAAAGCATCGCAGAGGATTTGGGATATAAGGCCTAACCCTGATCTTCATATACCCTGTCTCGATAGTATCGGGCAGGTTGCTTGAACCAAATGTGAGTACTAGGTGTTTGGTATTGATCTCTTTTCCGTCGCGCCTCATTTTAATTCTTTTGACATTGATCACATTCTGATCATTCCAACCCTCTAGAAGTTCGGCTTCAGTCAGTTCCATCAGGTCATCATCGGACACGACACCTCGAATTGTGTTCATAGTACGATGTGGGGTAACTGTCACCGGGATGTTCCCGAATGTCACTAGCTTAGGCAAATTTTCATATTGCTTCTTGTCACGGAGCTCCAGAAGGAGATCACCGCTCGCCATCTTAGATACTTTATAGCCTGCACCAAAGGTTTCCGTCAGGGATTTTGCAACTACGAAAGGTGACATAATTCTTGCTGTCTTTTCTGGTTTCTGGGAATGTATTACATGGTTTCTCGGAAAATTTTCTTTTTGTCGTCCAAAAAACTCGAACACTTCATCGGTGCGCCCCCTTTTCTGGGGGCGATCGGGTAAAGCGGGGAAGGACCAAGCCATAAAAATAATATTCATTCGGCAGGAACGCCAGCCGCCCACCATGGAGCCCAACAAGGGGACGATGTAGGACCTGTAAACACAAGTCCCACAAACGCCAGCTGTACGTTCCCGCTATAACCAAATACGTATAACCAAGGGTGGTTATGACAGACAAGGTTAACCCTCGCCGCCAGGAAAGTTAGAAGTAAATAGAAGAGAAAAGAAGACAGGAAAGATTAAAAGTGAGGGAGAAAGACGAAGATTGAAGAGAAGGACAGGAAAAGGCGACTACCGATTTCCTCTGGGTGGGTCAGTCCAGGGGTGCCGTCTACTTGAAGCGGAGGCCAAAGAGGTGTGTTGCCTCAGCCGAGGGGCCATGAAGGTCCGAGCACCCGGCATCGGCTCAACCCCCAGGATCCTCTTTTCCCCGGACACGGCTAAGCCACGCACGGCTACACGCGGGAGGGTCCAACCCTCGTGTGCTCGGGTACGTGGTGGGGCAACTCACCAAACGCCTGCTCACGCAGACGCCCCTGCGGGGAAAAGAAAGGTCCGAAAAAGTAGTTTGCACGCCTCCTTGTTTGCATCACGTGTGTGTCAGTCTGTGTCAATGCATCACGGTATGTCACGTGTGGTTTGTTATCTGCCGGGTTCACATTGAACAACCATTGACCAAAATAATTGCTTCATGTGAAGAGCCATCACGAGTAGCTTAGGAGTGCATGGTTTGGGTTGGGCGTCCTGAAATTGTTTATCAGGCCAGCTCTTGTCATGTCAGACGGCGACTGAGAATACCACTTTATCGAGCGTTATATTGTTACGTGGAAGCAGAGTAGGCAAACTATTTACAAGGTGTATTTACAAGGGGTAGCATGCACTGGCCAACATGGAAGCCAGCCGACATCAAACACGACACGTCGTCATCTTCAGATCAGCCAGAGACCGGTTATGGGTACGTCCCACGACATCGAAGTTGCAGTAGCACGTAGCAATATTAAGGCGAAACCCATAAGTGGCTAATTGCAATGGGTCATACCCAAAAACGCGTCGTCCGGTCCGAAGGTACACAAATTTCGAGGACGCGTAAGCTTCGCCTTTAAGATAGCATTCGAAGATACCTGACTGCTCCTCACGCTTCCCGGCAACTGCTGCTTACGTAACCGTGATGTTTACCGGGAAACGCTGGCGGCGAACGCTATGCACGAAGGCGAGCTTTCTGGTAGAAACGCGGCCTCTTGCGTGGGCCGATCTTCTCTTATTGTTCCGCATTTCAGTATGAGAATATTTAGCATAAAAGGCATGTGCTGTCGGTGTTTAGTTTTAATGACATTTGTTTGTGGGCTGTCATTCTCAAAATTCAAAGAAAGAACTCTGTAAAGAATGTAAGACTAAGTGTAAGCAACTTTAGTCGTAGAAGACGTATTTAGTGCCATATAGAATATTTTTTGCTCGCAGGAAGCCAAAGCCGGCTACGACACGGGAAGCCGGACGCCGACAGGAGATTTTCTGCGACACGGGGCCCTTAACGCTATAGCGCTAAAAACTATGGTCCATACCCGCATCGTCCCCTTCGATGGTACTAAAGCTATCATCATCAAGAATGGTTCATACGCCGTAAGCAATCACACATGCAATGGCTGAATATGAACGAAGGAAGGAAAGGAAGAACGAAGGAATGAAAGAAAGAAAGAGAGAAAGGCGAAAGAAAGAGAGAACGAAAGAACCCTTACTTATTCATTAGGTGTTCGCATGTGTCGTTGAGGAGGTCGACCTACAGCGCCATATGTTTACTTCTCACTGCGGCTCGTTATGTCTTGCGAGAAGTCTGACCCCTCCGATCGTATAACTTAATGCATTACCACGTGGGCAGCAGGCTTTCGCCTTCACGTGTTACAGGAGTGTAACATGCTGCCGAATTTTTTCAATTGAACAAATTAAACTACCATTACTTCCTTTGGTAAGCCTGCTTATAACCCGCAACCACGTTCGAGCGTTCTTTTATGCAAGTTCCAAAACATTGCCGTACATTTTCAATATTGACTATCCTTCTGTTATGCTTTCCTTGGCTCTCCCCCGATTTTTCGGGTGCTTGCCGGCTGCTGTCTTGCACCTTACAGAGCGCAAACACATGATATAGTGCGAACCGAGGCGTAATACACTTAAGCACGGCCTTGATCTCTGATACCAGCATGAGCACGACGTTGTGCTTATACTATCGTCGCCATCCCGTTGTTATCCTATTGCCCGATTGTCCGATGGTGTTACGCAAACACAACGGTGCCGCACACGATAAGAAGTCGGTCGTGTATACTGCTATCTGAAGGGATCCATTCGCGCTACCGAACTGTGGGACCTTTCTTATATGCCATTCTTGTCATTTCCGACACTAATCTGCTCTAGAAAATCCCGCCGATGCCTTTAGGAAGGAGGCATTGCCAGTCATTGTTATTTCTGTCGTAGTTATTGCAGGTTTTCGTTTTCTTATTATTACAGTGATCAAGTTGTCGCTCGCAAAAGACGCGCAATAACAAAGATTTCTTAGGCGCTGTCGCTTACTATGTAGCGAAAGAGACTTGTCTTACCAGATTGCGGGCTCGTCGTTTATTGTGTCCTTGGTTTGCGAATGTACGCGAGCATTAGCGAATAATCTGGAATGTAGGATAAAAATGTCACAGTTTCGCTCTAAGGGCGAAGCAATGAATGCGATAGCAACACAGCAATGTCATACAAAGTAAGGTGAGCGGCTTTGGTAGCAATATGAATTGTAGTAAACATGAGCTGATTAAGTAAGCAGGTGTGCTGTGGCGTAAGTAGACCGACATGAAGAGAGACTCGATGACCTCGAGAAGGCGCGTGTGAAACGGTGGTGTTGATGAGAAGCGCTTCCCGTGGGCAGCGCGTGCGAAGGGACACACCTGTAGTGCTGCACTGCCGATCCGGGCAGCATTGCATGTGTAGCGTGCGTTGGAAAATGTGGCCCGACTATTACTAACTGAATGAACAAGCGTGGTGTGAGCGCGCACAAACAAACATGAATAGATCCCACTGAATGACTGCAGACAACGACTGTCAAAACGTTGGCAGCGAGCGCATACGCCGCCGCAGGCGAAGGCACGTGCGGTCTATCGCTTCAACGGAAACTGAGCGGCGAATGCACGGCGCATAAAGGTCAGAGCCGTGTGGAGATAAGAGACGGTGCGGGCGAGCGAGCGACGAGCGCGGTTGTTGGCAGAGTAGAAGTGCGCCCCCGCGCTCCCTCCGGCGCTGGCTTCCCGCTTCCTTGCTTGTGCGTGGGTGATTGAGTGCGTTCGCTCTCCGTGATAGCGCGCGTCCCCGCACGCTTCCGCTCGGGCATACGGCGCGCGGCGAAGATTTTATCTATAGACGTTTTCACGAGGGCGCTTCCGACGGTCTGGCGTGGAGAGTATGTGTCAGTGTTGCCTGTTCGGTCTGAACTGTGAGCTTGCCTTGCGCTTGCATTGCGGAGTGGTAGCTTTTCTTCGATGTTTCCGTTTATTTTTGTAACGAATGACTTACGCTCGTAAATAATGACATATATACTCATTAAAAGGCTACAGGCCAGCACTGTGCAGTTTATGGATGCACAAACAACCAGCGGAAAATAACGATTTTGGGGAATAAGCGTGTCCACAACACAGCACTCCGCGAGACCACTGCCGGTGTGATATGTTCAAGTTTCGCCGGTTTCCTGCATCACCTGAGGACTTGGCATTTCAGTCTAATGTGAACCAATGCACACATCAGTAAAATAACACATTTTGGTAAACCTTTTTCGGCACATTTCCCAATAGGTTGCGAGAATTGTCAGCTGCAATATTTTCTCGTATGTAGTGGCAGAGGCTACATTTGTTATTCTTTCAAACACGACTGCATTCCAGTGCCTAATACGGGGGCCACACGGCGCACTTTTGATCGTGATCGAGGCCGATCTGGGTCGAATTTCTTGGTCGCGATTGGCTTCTTTGTTCAATCTGCGGAAGGGAGTCAATCGCGGTCGAACATTCTGATCCAGATCGGTCTCGATCGCTGTCAAAATGGCCGTGTGACACCGGTATAACACAAATTGAAGGACTATGCGAGAGAACTAGTCGGTAAATATACTTCGCAATGATCTGGAAACATCGTGTCCTATGGAAGATGTATGCAGACCCTGTGTCCACCAAAACATTGTCTCTGCGTTCACACGCACCCTGCGCGGCCCTGCCCATAAAGTTAATAACTTCAACAGTGTGGTGCTGCATCGAGCTCACCCATCTTTGAGTGTTGTCTATGTGCTTGGGCAGCAAGAGAATGCAAAAACGAACGTGTCAACCTGATCAGCGCGGCCTAGCGCCAGTGCTAGAGTTCGGGAACCGTAATGCGCTAACTGTGCATGGCGTAGGAACGCGCTAAATGAGCCCGCGCAAGTTATAACGTAAAAAATGGTATTCGCATGGGTACGCGCGGACAATAGCATCATACTTTCAAGAATAACAGTAACGAAAAAAATAAATTATTCGCACAATTGATCAAGTGAAATACTTACGTGCGTGCAGTGACCGCTTCGCTGACCACTAAGCGCTTTTCGCTCACGGCCAGTAGTGGTTTACAGTCATACGCATATGTATTCGAGAATTGTCAAGACTCGACATTACTTCATTATGAACATTGCACAGAAACTAGAGAAAGAGCACAGATGGCCCTAACGCTGCAATATTATTATCTTATTTCGATTCAGAGATAGCGCACATGAACAATTCTTTCCGTACGCGATATCTTCATACAAACTTCGCACATGATCTACGTTAAGGTTCACCGTGAGCGAAGCTTGTTCCAAATTCAGACATTCGAAAGAAAAGCCATTCCAGGTAAACAAACGTAATAAATAGGTAAACAGATATATCTTTATAACAAGTCATGTTATAATCCCTATTGGGATTGACAGTATGTGTAAATAAATAACCACTAAATACTAAATATAAAAATCTAGCACCTGGGCTGTATCAGTTGCGCTGGCATATCTGTGATCACTGTCGCGCGTCGGTTCGCTGCAGGTACCACGCTGCTCGATCGCCACGCTTATGCTTTGACATTTGGTTATAAGTACACTGCACCGCACCAGATCCAATAAATTTTGCATGATTGAGCTGTTCAGTTGCGTCGGAGGCGTATGGAGTAACTACCGCATATCTACCAACCACTGACACGCGTCGTCGGGCCGCCGGCGCCTGGTTCTAAGCATTGCCCGACAGCTACGTACGGGCCTGCTTTCGCTAAATGAGGCAACCCTCAACCGCGACACCTATTGGCGATTAGATTCAATCAACGATACGGTCACGTGTGTCCAGAAATTACAATGAAATATACCGCTGATTAGCACGCCAGGTCTCGACGAAGCAGACGCGGCTGCCGCCGCTACCGACGACGAAACACCACATTCACTGGCTGGGCTTGCTGTTGCCATGGTACACCACACTGAGCGCTCACGCGAGCACGTGAAACATGTAACAAGTCAAGCCGCACAAGACAAGCGAAACGGAAGAAAACAATCGAAATAATGCGCGGCGAAGATCACACAACCGAAGTGCGGCCGGCCTGCTCTCGCAAGGCGCACAGTCCAAAATGGCGGCATAACATGTTCTGACGCTAGACGTCTCCCGCGTCGGCAAATGGCGCTGCTCAAACGTCGGTTTGTGAAAAGGTCTATAGGGAACCTCACGGCGACGGCGACGGCAGGAATCTGGTTGAAGTGTCCATATAATTTCTATCGCAATAAAAGATATATAAACAACGTTCTTATCCCACTATAGCCGTGGGATAAGAATCGCGCACCTTGCTTGCCGCTATCGCTGTGATAGAAGCGCTACTTGCCGTTCGGGGCACCAGTGCGCCCAGTAAATGGATACTTAAGTGACACTTCCGATAGTGATTCTGGATATTCAGTGCGAGAACTTGACGATGCACTTCCAATGCTGCTGCTGCTGACAACGGGTAGTGATTTAATCCGCCATTCGCACATCACCGGGCGTTGCTTTGTGTCACTGCCGTGCGCAGCTATCAAAAATAAAATTGCCAAATAAGTTCATTGGTTGCAACGCATCTTGAAAGAGACACACTGCAAGTTTTATTAACTGAGGTGCCTGCCAGATTATGCATCGACAACATGAGTGCACCCGGCATTTTCTATTCGGAGTCGCTAGGATGGTCCTCTTGCGATGGAGACGAGCTGTCCTCGTTTTGCGGGCTTAGCAATTTCTCTGGCGAAAGGAGGTCGACCAGGTCGCTTGTCTGCCCCATTTTTAGGAGCTCGGTGAGTGGGTTGGTGAGGTCCTTAGGACTCAGCGGGCCATTATCCGCGCGGCATAGGACACCTGCGAAGATAACGAGCCGGTCAATCATACACGTTCGGAAGTTTTCAAATGTTGTCCAATCGCTAGGCTAACGAAGCAATAGCGGGTTGCTGCTCCACAAGATGGAAACCCAAATCCTATACTGCTTATTGACTAGCATTGCCGCACTGCGTGTTTTCGTCTTATCTATACACATGCAGCATCGTTCAGAAATAGTGCACGAATTCAAAGTAGTCAGACTCACGTAATGCATCGCTGCTCGCCTAGTTCAGCATGGTTTCGATTGTAGGGCGAGGCCGAATGGAACACGACAGCTCGTCGTGTTCGAATTAGTAACTCCTTGGAGTTACTAAATCATTTTATCTCTGCAATCTCTTAGCTTTATGGCTAGTCGAGACGGTAGAGTAGCAGCGCCTAAAAGACGTTGGTCCCGGCTTGGATCACCGGGCAGAGGCTGATTTTTGCACAGGTCCAAAGATGCTTTTTTTTTTGAGAAACCCGCGTGGGGTTCTATTGAAGATTCATGCTACTAGCAGGCGTATAGCACGTTTCTTTGCATAAAAATTCACCCAGCTTGCGAATTGAAGCAGAACCTATTTGACAGAAGCAGTAGCATCATTCGGGGTATTAGTGAGCAGAATATCTAAAGGTCGAGGATGCGCAATGACAGAGAAAAGAAATATCGTCACGGGCTGGCGACTGCATGCAGGTAAAAGTGCAACACAATACATTCCAGAAAACTTGCCTTGGCCGAATATTTGCGAACAACATGCAGGGCGTTTTTGCTTCATCTGCAGTTAAAGTTATTTGCAGAAGTGGCGCGGGTCGCGATGGCTTGTAGGCGCGGCCATTCAACACGTATATGCATGGTGCTCGATCCCACTAAATGCCAGAACAACGCCGTGTGTGTTTGTCATTTAGGCGCATAGTAAAAATGGAGCAGCACGCTGATGATAAGGACTTCCAGGCGACAATGCGTGAAGCACAGTAACGCGCACAAAATATAGTTGGTTTACAGCGAATTAAGTGCAGGTTTCTTGGCAAGCGGTTTAATATTGATAACGAGATGCAATTATTTCAGTGCTACACACTACTTCTCCACAGGTCAGTAAAGTGGCGTTGACAATTTTGCTGTTTTCACATTGAGGCTTTTTGACCCAATATGCCTGTTATAAAATGACGTTTATTATTGTGATAAATTGTGGCCCAGAAACAGCGGTAAGATTATCGTACTGCTCATCTGGCTATGGAACGAACAACTTGGGTGGGCAAACAAGAGAGAGTGATGTGAAAAAATGTGAAAAATATTACAAAAAACATCCGACAGGTATGTTTTGTCCGCCACCCGGCCGCGGATCGCGAAACAGCAAAATAGAGGCACGAGGGGTTGTCGGTCAATTGGTTAGAGGAGTTAACCACAAATTGTATTTACGATAAAAAAGTTGCATTGTTAAACTGAAACGCGCCGAAGAGACGAAGGACACAGGCAGAGTTAATAAAATAACGGCTGTTTAAAATGTGCCGTACGATGAGAGAAAGCCTGAGATTGAAGAAGGCACACATGTCTTCTTTCCTCGGTCTTCGTCTAGGCACGCTGTACAATCATAAATCCGCACCAACTAGGCCGTAAACATGCCTAACGATCCCTGCATGTTTCAAGCCATGAAATAGCTTTGTCAAAATCTGCAGTCTTGCTCCATGGTTATGTTGTTGTTGAAATAAGGAGCACCAATACAGGCGGCCAGCCAAAACATTGTTATCGCGAAAAGGTTGCCTATAAACATACAGCGTACAACTCATAGCCCTAAAATGCTTCCGTCAAGAGCTAGGCTACCAAGTGCTTTAGCCCAATGATAGATTTAGCTTGGCTTACGTGTGCGGGAAAAACCTCTGCATTATTAGACTGCCATCTGGCGGCGTCTGTTCATAGCCATTGTCAGAAATTTTAGCATCGAGAAATGCTCTCTCTTTAGATAACGACGTGTTCTTGTTTTGGAGTCCCAAAATTACCATCGCTTACAAGCTCAATCGAAAGATGAAGGCATCGGAAACAACCTCGCCTTGTGTGTGCCTCTTGAGAAACTTAGAACATGATGCTGGTGTGCCCAATATTTTAAGTCAAAGCAGAGATTTATATTAGAAAAAAAGCTTACCTGTGGCGATTGCGACGACAAGGAAAACAACCAGCGACGGCTTCACCATCTTGTCCTGGTAGGAGAGAGAATATTCAGAAGGCTACATGAAGCATATACGTCCTTTTTCGTGTAGTGTGTCAGTTTAGAAACTACACAGAAGTACGTACGCGCACATTTATAAAAGAAGTGTATGCTTCCATACCCAGAATTACACGCACGAGGCCAACAATCGATTGTCTCGCATTCAGTATTCAGTTTATGGGAAGGAACACGCGAATTTCTCCACGGCAACAACTTTTGTATTGAAGACATCAGGAGGTTGGGCTGACATTTGCATGTGTGCGTACTTTTTTTAATACGATATTTAGCCCTCCACAACTACCATGGTCATTCGGAGCTGTAGTACATATAACACACCAATATGCGCGTAAGGGTTAGTTTTCTTTTGAACCTTACTTACATAAATCATGCATACGAATTTACACCGGCACTCTTGAAATTTCGAGTGACCATCCCATACTTTACATTTTGGCGATGTCTTGGGTAATTTCCTAGCAATAAAGATCGCGTGCTGTAGGAAATAGCAAACACATACATGGATTGTCAACTTGTCTTCAGTGGTGATGCTTTAGCTCCAGCAACGATAAATTAAGATGAGATCGTCCTTTGATACAGGCAATGTGCAGGAATGTATAGGAGCGGATGGTTTGTTTATTTCCATCATTGTTTCAGACACAACTTAGTCCTGGATGACAGAGCTAACGGCAGATAATATCCGTCTGACCACGGCCCTGCCACCCGTACATTGCTCACGTAGTAGTGGCACATAAATGCAAACAATATTTTATCCAATTATATACTAACAATTTTGTACAATACTTACATTTACATTGAAATGGTAAAAAAAAAAACTTCCGATTTCACATACGTAACACTAGAAAAATAGTACAATATGCCTGCTTCGAACAGGCAATTTCCTTTTATTTTGTGATACAGCTCAGTAGATAGGACTTTATTACTTCTTTAAACCTGGTAAATGGTTGCTACACAATTTTGATGAAAGTGGGGTGTGCATTTAGATAGTTTGGTGATAAATAATTAAGCTGTCCCGTTTCGTGGTTGGTCCTAGCTGTGTTGTGATATCTTGAAGTGACTATGTCTACGAATACATTATGTATTAATCGAAATGCATGCATCATCGAATTCAAACTCATCTTTTTGCAATTTCATACCTTATTGCCACGAGACAGTGAAGGGGCTGCTACTGTCGGTCGGACGAAGACGACGGCGACGAAGTGGCCAGAGGCGTGACAGCCATGCATCCGTCGCTGCTGCTTGTCCAAACCTTGTATATAGCCATACTCCCTAAATAAACGTTATCCCCGTAACATCTTTGGTGGAAGTGCTGGGTAAACCTGTCAACGTGCCGGGTCCGTCAACCAAGCACGGAACTTCGAAGCGGTCGCCGTCTTCGTTGCTCCGCGATGACCAGTGAAGTGTCGACGGTGCAGCAGCCACCGGCTCCTGTGATTCTTTTGCACCCACAAGACCCGGGAACCTTTTCTGGCACAGATGGCTTGGATGTCGAAGACTGGATCGACATGTACGAACGCGTCAGCAACCGCAACAGGTGGGACCCCACGGTTATGTTAGCCAACGCGATATTCCATCTGAAAGGGACGGCACGCGTCTGGTACCGGACGCACGAAGAAGATCTTACAAGTTGGGATGCTTGCAAGGCGAAGCTGCGTGAGTTGTTCGGCAGATAATTTGACCGACAGCAGGCCGCTAAAAAGGAGTTGGGATCTCGTATCCAGACAACCAATGAATCGTACATTTCGTACATACAGGACGTCCTGGGCCTTTGTCGAAAAGTGGACGCACAAATGGCCGAAGATGACAAGATATCGCATATTTTGAAAGGAATAGCCGACGACGCGTTTAATCTACTGGTGTGTAAGGACTGTACGACGGTCGACGCCATATTAAGGAATGCCAGCGCTTTGAACAAGTGAAGAGTCGCCGCATCACACGCCAGTTCCTTCGGCTACCTAACACTGCCGCCACATCTGTGATGCAGAGTGACTGCAGACGGTTCTTCAATTGGGGGACAACCCCATCAAGGGGAAAGCCCAATCGGGGACAAAGCTTAATAAAACCAGAAACTAAAATTAACCCATAAAAACAAACACACAAAGATACCACGAAAACACGTAGCTGGAACGCTAATGTTATGAGGCAAGTTCGGGCAGGCTGCGGGTGTGCGTATGCACTAGAGTCTCGATGCGGCGAAGCGGAGACGACGATAGAAGCGTTGTTTGTCTCACCAAAAGGTCGCTGTCGGAACGTCGTACAAGCTACCAGAGCGTGGCAGCTCTGGCTCGGTGGAAGAAGACAGGCGGCTCGGCAGCACGGGTTGACGGCGGCGGCGTCCTGGCCGGGCAGCTGGTCGTAGAGCTCGGGCCCGTAGCCCGACAGCTCTCGTTCTGCCCACGGGCGCAGACGCTCACCGGCCTCGGGCAGCAGCAGTTGACAATCGGGCAGGGTGGCGATGCCCGGGAAGGCAGGCGGCTTGGCAGCAGGGGTTGACGGCGGCGGCGTCCTGGCCGGGCAGCTGGTCGTGGAGCTCGGGCCCGTAGCCCGACAGCTCTCGTCCTGCCCACGGGCACAGTCGCTTGCCGGCCTCGGGCAGCTGTTTACGATCAGGAAGAGTGGCGACTCCCAGGAACGGGTTGGCAGGAGGCCCCGGCCGGGTGAAGTCCTGGTGGCTCGGGTCCGGAACCCGACGGCCGTCTTCAGCTCTCGATCCGGTGGCCGACCTTGTCCTGGTGTCGCTTCTGGAACTCCTCTCCCTACTGCCAGCGCGGCTCCTTTTCTTTATCGCCCGGCTTGTTAGCACCTTCAGCCGGGTGCCCCTTCGGCGACAACAAGCAAGACGTCTTGTTCACTGGGCCATCTTTCTTTGTGCAGGCTTTTATATCATGGCCGGGCCTACGGCAATACCCACAATAAGGTTGCCTGGGCTTAGATCGGCATTCGGATGGCCTATGACCCAATTTGCCACATACGAAACATCTTATTGAAGCTCTCTCGGATGAACTTCCGCTTTTCTCCGGAGGGTTAATGCTTTCTGTTCTCTCACGGAACAAAAGCAAGTTGGGCTGTCTTTGAGCCTCTAAGAAATTGTCGGCAGCCTCCGCCATGTCATCAAGCTTACTATAGCTCTTCTCACGCAAGAAAAGCGCTAATCGGTGATGACAGTTATTTAAAAACTGCTCCGCCACCAGTAGGTTGCGAACTGCCAGATACTCTTTTTCGGTCTTGGACATTTCAACCCATCGATCAAAGAAGCTCAATAGCCTAGTCGCGTACTGCTTCCCAGTTTCGCCATCTTGGGGTTTACTCTGTCGGAACTTTTCTCGGTAGCCTTCCGCCGTAAAACGAAAACGTTGGAGCAGCGCCAACTTGGCTTTATCATAGTTGAGGGAATCTTCGGGCGACAGACGTCCAAAAACCTTTAGGGCTTCTCCGCTCAAGCATAAACTTAAAGCCGTGGCCCACTTCTCTCTAGGCCATTCTTGTCCGGTGGCGACACTCTCGAACCTCTTTAAATAGGCATCCAAGTCGTCCCCGGTTTCGTTGAATCCTGGTATTAGACTGTGAGGATTTATGTTGAATGGTGGACTCCATCCAGGCCCTCGGTCCACCGTCCTTGTCTCTCTGGCCGCATCCGTTTCAGCCATTCTAAGACGCAACTGAAGCATTCTTTCTTCCGCTTCCAACTGCCGCTGACTTGCCTCTCCGCGATTGCCCTCAGCTTCCGCAACTTTCAGCCGCAACTGCAGAGTTCTCTCTTCCAATTCAGTCTGCTGCTTTTTTGCTTCGCGTTCTGCAGCCCGCTCTTCTCGCGCTCGCGCCTCCTGCTCGTCGTACCACGCTTTTAACTCCGCCCCTTCAAGCCCCATGCGCTCCGCTAAAGCCAATAACTCTCGTGGGCTAGCCATGGTGTTACGCTCTTAAACTAACAACCCAAAAAAAAAGAAAAAAACAAACGGCTTCGTCCTGTCCAGCGGACGCCAATTTGTGATGAGCAGGTTCTTGTTTGAAGGCAGGTCTCTGAGGTAGAGCCTCAGAGGACCGAATCAAAGGACGAAGCCGTTGGTTTTAAAGAGCAGAACAAGACATTTAATATACACGTTAAGATGGAAAGTAGGAGAAATTAAGGGAAAAGCAGAAGTAATAAATAGAAAGGAGGACACAAGAAAAAAAATCCAAGTTAAACACCACACAGAGTTAGGGCTTGGCATAGGTGATAGCGCGCGTAACACAGTTCCATGTGGAAGGGTGGCGGCAAGGCGACGAAAGAAGGCGGCGTTCGTCTCACCAACGTTTCGGCGTCGCTGAGCGATGGGCAGGAAACCCGAGCGTAGCAGCGCTGGCTTGTAGAAGGCACGCTGGCGGCGTGGCGGCCCGGACAGTTAGTTGGAGGCGGCGTCGTGGCCAGGCAGCTCGGTGCAAACTCAGGCCCGTGGCCCAACTGTTTGCGTTCTGCCTGCGGGCTCACGAGTTCATCGACCTCGGGCAGCCATCCGTGGTCGGGTGGAGTGGCGACGTCTGGGAACTGGCTGGCAGGAGGCCCCGGCCAGGTGAAGTCGTGGAGGCTCGGGTCCGGAACCCGACGGCCTGTCTTCAGCTCCCGGTCCGGTGGTCGTCCTTCGCCCGGCGCCGCTTCTCGAACTCCCCTTCTCTTCGGTCACTGCCTCGTTTTTCTTCCCTCTGGCCCGTGTGTCCCTTTCGGATTGGTCACCTTCGGGCTCCGTGGGCATCGGTCATTGGCCCCCGTGAGCGCCGTGGTTCTTTCCAATTGGATGGCGCTTCGTTTGTTTCTTTGTTTCTTTGTGCCGCGTGTTCACGCGCCGGGCGGTCTTCGGTGTCGTCGTTTTCCAAATTCGCCTCGGCGCGCGCTCTCCTTGTCGTCTGCTCCTTGTCTCCAACCACCGCACCTTGTCGCACACTACAAATATCACCGTCGCGCACCACCGTCGCGCACCACTGCACCGTGTCGCGCACCACACATCACAACATCATCATGCGAAGACCCACCGACGCCTGTACCGGCTACAGCATCAGAAGATGTAACGCGTATTGTCCGCCGCGAACTTGAAGCTCTAGCTCCTATGGCCGTTCTTCCAGACATTCAGTCAGCCAACCTGCCCACCGTGTCACTCATAAAAGCAGTCGTCCGCCAGGAGTTCGCGAACATGGGATTATCATCGGCCGTCTGTTCCATTCGTACATCCGAACGTACCCCTGGAAATGTCACCCAGAACCAGGTCTACCCTTCGCGCTACAGAAACCCGGCTGACTGGAGGACGGCAGACGACCGACCCATATGTTTCAACTGCTCTCGCGTTGGACACATTGCCCGTCACTGCCGCAGTAGCTGGTCGTCGCCTTCAAACTGGAGCACTGGATCTTGGCGCCGTCCTGGAGGCAACATTCGACGGCTTTCCCCTCGCTCTGATCCACATGCTTCCGATGCTTCCGATGCCGCCGCTCCACACTCCAGGTTTAGCCGCTCACCATCCCCACAAGGCCGTCGATCTCGATCGCCCCGACCATACCGGTCATCGTCCCCTGCACGGCCTGGCACCTGCGCTCCGGAAAACTAAGCCGTGCAGCTCCCGGAGGTGACGCTGCATCAGTGACCGGATATAGAAATCCTCTGTTGACTGTACCTACGCGCCGAAACCTTCTGGACATTCAAGTGGAGGACGTCACCGTTATGGCCCTCATAGACACCGGAGCGCAGATTTCAATAATGAGCGCTGCTCTCCGTACTCAGCTCCGCAAAGTGATTACGCCCGCAGTTCACAGCACAGTACGGGTCGCTGATGGCAGCTCGTCTGCCGTTCTTGGTATGTGCACGGCCCGAGTGTGCGTTGCTGGCCATCAGACCATTGGTTTGTTTGCCGTGCTTGCGCAGTGTCCCCACGACGTGATCCTCGGCCTAGACTTTCTCTCGACGCACTCAGCCCTTATCGACTGCTCCACAGGTGTCCTTCAACTGGAGCTCCCTTTTGACACCCACGTACTTTCGGACACTCCCAGCCGCTTATGTTCTGTCGAGTTCCTCCACCTGCCACCGCAAGCCTCCACGTACGTCCCATTAAGTCCCTCTCCTCCTGTGTGCGATGGTGAATACGTTGTTTCCCCGATTCTCGACGTGGTCCGATGCACTCTGCCGTTTTCCCGCACACTGTGGTTACCGTGCGCGACAATAAAACCTACCTGCCGCTTTTGAACTTTGGTCTTTCTACCCACGTGCTACCTGCTGGCATCGCGCTTGCCACCATGTCATCGTTGCAAGAATACGCGATTTCTGTGTTAGCGGTCGACGGCCGTCGAACTGTTTCCGGCTCTCTCACAGCCACCTCGTCGCTATGTGCCAATTTCGAGAAAATGATATCAGCTGACCTCCCGCATACGCAAGCAGAAGATCTTCGCCGGGTCTTGCTGCCGTATTCCGATATCCTTGATCTCGAAAATCGCCCTTTAGGCCAGACAACAGTTGTTCAGCACTCCATCCACACCGGTGATGCTCAACCGGTTCACCGGCGCCCTTATCGCGTTTGCGCTGCGGAACGCGCCATAATCCAAAAGGAAGTCGATAAAATGCTGGCCAAGAACATCATCGAACCGTCCTCGAGTCCTTGGGCCGCTCCTGTTGTGCTGGTCAAGAAAAAGGACAACACTTGGCGATTTTGTGTTGATTATCGACACCTCAACAAGATCACGAAAAAGGACGTCTATCCCTTGCCCCGTATCGACGACGCACTCGACTGTCTTCACGGCGTCCAATATTTCTCATCTATTGACCTTGGCTCAGGTTATTGGCAGATTGCTGTTGACCCACTGGACCGCGAAAAAACCGCATTCGTAACTCCCGATGGCCTCTATCACTTTAAAGTGATGCCTTTCGGCCTTTGCAATGCGCCGGCCACATTCGAGTGCATGATGGATTCGCTTCTTCGTGGCTTGAAATGGTCAACCTGCTTGTGCTACGTTCACGATGTCATTGTGTTTTCGTCAACATTTGACAGCCATCTTCAGCGCCTCTCCACCATTCTCGAGGTATTCCGCAATGCCGGTCTCCAACTCAACGCCTCAAAATGTCGTTTCGGACGCCGTGAAATAACCGTACTTGGCCATCTCGTCAACGCGACAGGTAGCCAGCCCGATCCTGAAAAAGCTTGCGCCGTGAAGAATTTTCCTGTACCTTGTTCGGCCAAAGACGTACGCAGTTTTATAGGATTGTGCTCCTAGTTCCGACGTTTTATTCGTAATTTCGCCGACATTGCGCGTCCCCTTACTGCGCTCCTCAAAACAGACGTTGCTTTTACATGGGGCTCACCCCAAGCTGCTGCCTTTTCGGCGCTTATAGATGCCCTCACGACTTCCCCTATTTTAGCGCATTTTGATCCGACTGCAGCGACGGAGCTTCGCACAGATGCTAGCGGCCATGGAATCGGTGCCGTCCTCGCTCAGCGTCAGAGCCGCCACGGTTGTGTTATCGCGTACGCTAGCCGCCTCCTGTCCGCACCGGAGAAGAATTACTCCATCACGGAACGAGAGTGTTTTGCTCTTGTCTGGGCTGTCACCAAATTTCGTCCCTACCTGTTTGGCCGCACCTTTACCGTCGTAAGTGATCATCACGCCCTCTGTTGGCTTTCTCGCTCAAATACCCTACAGGATGCCTTGGTCGTTGGGCTCTGCGCCTCCAAGAATACTCGTTTTCAGTGGTGCACAAGTCCGGTCAGCTTCATCAAGATGCCGACTGTCTCTGACGGCATCCCGTGGATTCCCCTGACGTCACCGAGCACGACACCGACGCCTGCGTCTTGTCTATCTCGGACATCGTTAATATACGGGACGAACAACGCCGCGACTCGGCTTTACGGTCTATCATCGACACTCTCAACTCCGCCACACCCGACCCTTCCCTCCACTTGTTCTTCCTTCAGTACGGCACCTTATGCCTCCATAATATGCATCCTGAGGGCCCTGAACGCCTCCTTGTCGTGCCTGCCCATCTGCAGTCAGATGTCCTTCGCCAGCTTCACGATGAGCCCACTGCTGGTCACCTTGGTGTCACCCGCACTTATGATCGCGTCAGGCGCCGTTTCTTCTGGCCTGGTCTCTATCGCTCCGTCCAACGATATGTCGCTAGCTGCGACAAATGCCAGCGCCGCAAGAGGCCAGCTATGTTACCTGCCGGTCTGCTTCATCCTATAGACATTCCTGCCGAACCATTCTTTCGTGTTGGGCTCGACCTTCTTGGCCAACCTTGACATTAGGCAACAAGTGGGTCGCCGTCGCGACCGACTACGCGACGTGATACGCCATTACCCGTGCCCGCCCAACCAGTTGCGCAACGGATATCGCCGACTTTCTCCTTCATGACATCATCCTGCATCATGGTGCTCCTCGACAGCTTCTGACCGATCAAGGCCGATACTTTTTGTCTCGCGTCATCGATGACATCCTTCGTTCCTGCTCTACCCACCACAAGCTCACCACTGCTTATCACCCGCAAACGAATGGATTCACAGAGCGCCTGAACCGAACTCTGGCCGATATGCTTTCAATGTAAGTCTCCACCGATCACCGCGATTGGGACGCTACTTTGCCGTACGGTACTTTCGCCTACAACTCGTCCCGACATGACACTACTCGCTACTCCCCGTTTTATCTCCTGTATGGACGCGAACCTTCTCTGCCTCTCGATACTTTACTTCCTGTCTGCTCAACCACCACGTACGTTCGCGACGCCATAGCTCGCGCCGACACCGCTCGCCAGATCGCACGTGAACGGCTCACAGTGTCTCAGGCTTCCCAGAAAGCCCTGTATGATAGTCGCCACAGAGACGTTTCTTACTCCCCAGGCGCTCTCGTGCTACTGTGGTCTCCGTCCCGCCGCATCGGTCTCTCCGAAAAGCTATTGTCCCGCTACGATGGTCCTTACAGGGTGCTACGTCAAGTCACCGACGTTACGTATGAGATCGAGCCAGTCACCGCACCAGCGCCGTCTACGCCCCCACCCTCTGCTATCGTGCACGTTGCGAGACTTAAGCCGTACGTAACTGGACCCTCTGGTCCGTCGTAGCAAGCACCGGGTCGGCGCTCTCGCCCCGAGGGGGTAGTGCCACGAGACAGTGAAGGGGCTGCTACTGTCGGTCGGACGAAGACGACGGCGACGAAGTGGCCAGAGGCGCGACAGCCTTGCATCCGTCGCTGCTGCTTGTCCAAACCTTGTATATAGCCATACTCCCTAAATAAACGTTATCCCCGTAACAATATGTACGACGTTAAGATTTAATAATTGACCCACCATTAAAATAATCTGCGTTAGAAATAATTTCGCCATACGATCTTCGCGATTAAGGTTCTCAATGCACCGCATGGCTGGTTTCTGAAGATTAACCTATCAATGTTTGTTTTGCTTGTTAAACCGAATATAATTATTCGATAATCAAATCAAATAAATTCAAGTGTAAGGAAGATAACGAACGTCGGCGCAGAGTAAGCTGCATCGGCAGCATCAAGCGCGCAGCAGGGCTCGAGCTAGGGGACTGTGCTCGGTGCATCTTACGACAGGCTGTCGCTACCAAGCTCAATAAATCTCCTTTACATCAAGTTTATTTTCGTTCTGTCAAGATACAGAAAGGGCTGTGAAAAAAAAAGTTGTTTTAAAGACAGCTTGACCAGTTCACAGCCCCGTAGAAAAATTTCAAAGTGGTAATAATGCTAGGGTAAGTAAAAAAGGAAAATCAAAGATGAAGATGAGATTTTACGAGCGAGACATAAAACAGCCTTTTCAGCCATGGCAGAAACAGGAATCCAAGCTAAAATTTCTTATTGCTATATCGCTTATTGGTACGTCGCTGTGCACTATGACAGAAGGTATTTTAATGTTTCGATTATGAACAAGTTAATCTTTAAGACAAAATAGGCAACCTTGCGAAGCCCTTAGGAATGGTAAAACTGTGAGAAACATGCGATCCTAAAACCAATAAAAGTTCCCTTTGATGCGTTATTGGCTCGTCACTGGCACTGCCAACTGTGCTCGCTGGAAAAGGCTGTATACGCTTTAATAGAGTATGCAAAGTCGTAATGTGTGACGTGTACCTTGCGCGCTGGTAAGTACGACTACATGAACGCCGTTATTGCCCCTCCCCCCACTTTTCAGCTAATCTGAGATTCACGAACGCAGCGAAGCATCTCAGTGTCAGTGCACCAATGGCCACATATACCGCCTTGAACCCGCGTTATCTACGGCCGTCTGTA
The DNA here is from genome assembly GCF_013339745.2 of Dermacentor silvarum. Classification (NCBI taxonomy): domain Eukaryota; kingdom Metazoa; phylum Arthropoda; class Arachnida; order Ixodida; family Ixodidae; genus Dermacentor; species Dermacentor silvarum. The sequence continues at coordinate 30,073,438 of NC_051155.1, forward strand.
TTGAAGTTTATAAACTTTAGGAGTCCCCGCGTGGGGCCGGCTCCATTGTGCGAGATGATGTAACAGTCCTTCTTCCAAGTGCGGTTTATAGATGCCTACAAGCAGCCCGTGAATGACAGCTGTAAATATACCCACGCGGCGGATAATGTGGGATGCGGAGGAAAAGGTGTTACGCAGTGGAGCGCAAACCTTATGCTCGCGACGCCTTCCCGAGGATAACACGTTTATGTGCTTGATTAGACGTTGGTCCTAGATGCACAATTCTGTAGACGACCTTAAGAAGCAGTGGATAAGGACACTTTCTGAAGCAGTTCGCTGACCTCATGGCAATGCACGCATGGCAGTAGTTCTTCCTTTAACAAGAAGCATTTTTTATTAGGTAGGTAGCAGTCTCGCATCGTTGCGGTCGTCTCCAATAAAAAGAAATTTGGTTGTTTCATCGGGTGATCGAATGTCAGGCTCACACAGCTCAACAACTCCATGCTCAAACCACAAGGGCACGATCGCAAGAATACATCTCTCTTGCCAACGCGAAATACCTCGTTCAGTCATCTAGTTCCAGGGGCACGTCGCATAGCACGAGCGACAGAACCTGCACATGGGCGATTTCCCATTCGGCCACAGACTCGGGATTGAAACGCGCGAGTGATAGTCAATCTCACTGCTGTTTTTCGCCTGTGTAACGTCAAATAACATGTTGCTTAGAAAAGTGAGAGCTTGCCAGTTCCTCCAATTTAACTTTTACACTGCTAAGGGTAAATCTGATTTGCTCCATGGCTGACGCCCTTACGGTGACATACCAATACGCCGAAAAATTTGGTGTTGCGGATACAACTTTAACATATATTACCAAAATTTGGTGTTGCGGATACATCATATATTAGTTGATTTAAATTAGAGTAAAGTGTATACTTTTGAGCTGTAAAAATGTAATATAGGCAGGAAATCACCTTTAGCTTTCATAAAAGCGAGAATACTGTTCGCAGTTAACCACAAGAAACAGGGACTCAGAGCAGCCTAACGGCCGGGGCGCAAAGCGCCGTAGAAGAAAAGTACGACTCCTTCTGCTGGGGACCAAACAAAGACTCACGTTTATTTCAAGAGAGCAAGGGGAACACGGCGAGGTACACTTACAACATTGGGCGTGGCGTGGCGCCAGTGGTCACAACTATTATGAAACCGAAACTGGAATATAGCATCACATCGAGCTCCCTTAAAGAAAGTGCGCCATCTCTCCTTGTTTAAGAAAGATGAGCAAAAAACAATGTCTTGGAGAAGAAAATCAGATCTGTATCAGAACTGTATGCAGTTATACAATAGAAAAATGGTCGTAACGCTAGACAGCTTATGGACCTGTAAATTTATATATTTAGGTGGAGTTCGGCAAATTGGCGATAAATGCAGTGGAAATGCCACATACTGCACGAACCAGTTGGAAAGACCTGACTATATGTCACATTTAAGCACTGTATCACTCGGTGCGTATGAAGGACTAGATTCATCTTTATACATTGAAATTCAAATGACAGTGTCACAACTCGCTAACAGAGTTCTATAGTAAGGGCATCATTATCGAATAGCAAAACACAAAACATTTTTTTAAATGCAGGTACGTCTATATCACAAACATGTTAGTACAAGAGATCCTGTGAATATCTGGTTTTCCACATTTTTTCCTCAAATGTAGAACTCTTAAGAACACAAATGAATGCTCGAAAGAAAGATCACACTACACACCAGTTCACGAAACGTAAGAACTGCGAACTCTGAATACCCGTACTGGGGAAACCAAAGAAGCGAGGCTTGGTCTATGGCATAACATGCAAATTCACGCAACATGATAAGAGAAAGGCAATGTAGACATTCATGTATCCATCTTCGATACAAGGACGTGCGGCTCATTCGCCCTGAGCCTGAGTCAAAGAAGGACAATCCACGACCGTAGTAGACTCGGCAGTGTGCTTACGCACGCTTATGCTGCGGGAAAATGTTCAGAGAAAAAAAAACACCTTTTTATGGAATCCACATTGTCCTAAGAAATGTCATGGGCAAGACATTTTTTCTGGCGTGAACAGTCGAATTCGTACGGTGGTCATGTACCGTAGTCACCTAGCTTGGAGGTGGTCGCACTGCACATTTAAGCTGAAGAAAATACCCCCTTTTGAAGGATACTATGCGACCTATCTGTCATGACAGAAAATACATTTTATTTTTTTTGCATAAGAGAATTCGTATGGGAGGACTAATCCTCCGTAGACCGCAGCAAGAAAAGAGCAACTCATGTACAAATTTCATTAAATGCTGATGCAGCAACGTTAAAATGACATGCTAATTATAGCAACTTGAACGATCTCACCAGTAACACATAAACTGTATAGTTTGAAACGAGCGTTTCCAAGCAAACTAAGGCTGAATTAATTTGGAACATAATGCCGGAGGTTGTCTACTTTGTGCAGACCTTGCCATGCATGAGGTTGTCTATTTCGTGTAGACCTACGGATCACTAATTCGGGTTGTGTACAAGGACTAGAAGAATTATTACTCTATGATGAGGGGGAAAGTTGTATGTCGGAGTCATGAGGTCCTTCAGGAGCCAGATGATGGGACGGAATGTCAGATAGCTTAGCAGATTCTTCTGGAGAGAATGAACTTGGCCGCGGGGGTGAAACAGGAGGCTCAATTGGAGTGTGTGCAGCAGAGTAACCTGTACCAGTAGGAACTGGAAGAAAAGATGGGAGACCATCATGAAAGAATGGGTAATCACTGGAATGACTTCTTTCATTCACGTTTTCAAGAGAATCTTGTCGTGCCTGATAATACACCAGTCTGGAAGCATTCCAACGTTTGCCATTTTCAAGCCGGAAAGTGTTTCGTCCTATCCTGCGGTTTATCTTGAACGAACCAGAATATTTTGAACCAGATTTACGTGAGTTTCGCAGGCGGACAAGATCTCCTGGTTGAAACTGAGCATATTTTGTTGCGTGACGACGATCTACGTGCGTTTGACATTTTCCTGTTTTTTTATAACGCTCATCTTTGCACTTCCTGACGTAACTTAGGAGAAGAAAATTACGGGTGTATAGGAGGTATGTTTGCTACATCAAGTCGAGTCCTCGGTTGACGACTAGAGAGCAACATAGCCCCAGAAACACCTGTAGTCATATGTGGCGTAAACCTGTAAATTGCAAAGTATTCCATGACTGCAAGCCTAAGGCCTCGTTTTTCAAGTATAGCAATCTGTATGAGCTCTTTGAGGACACAGTTGAATCTTTCTACCTTGCGATTTTTCTGAGGGTAGTATTTATTTATTGAAAGGTATACTGCCGTCTTAAATAATACCAAGCAGGTGGGAATTTTAGAGACAGTACAAGTTTTTCCCTGTCCAAAACATGTCATAAATAAAGGCACTCATATAGCACAAGGATGGATGAGCACATTATAACATCAAAGTAGAACATCATGGCAATAAGGTAGAATAGACGCGACACCATTCCTAAAGCGCGGACACAGCATGCTCAAATGCGGTGACAGTATCACATAAGACGACATTGCAGGCCAGGCATTCCACTCCTGGATTGTGCGCGGAAAAAAAAAACTAATGTTTAAATATGTTTGTGCGAGACGAATAGGCAAGTAAGTTGCGAGAATGACGGTAACGAGATGCGCGTGGTGCAACCGCCTGAATGTACATTCGCGTGTCGAGGCGCAATGACCCCTCACGCAGGTTGTACAGGAATTTCAATCGTGCGATTTGTCTTCGATGCTCCAGTGTGGAAATAGTAAATTATGGAGTTTTACGTGCCAAAACCACTATCTGATTATGAGGCACCCCGTAGTGAGGGACTCCGGATTAATTTGGACCACCTGGGGTTCTTTAAGGCGCACCTAAATCTAAGCACACGGGTATTTTCTGCATTTCGCCCCCATCGAAATGCGGCCGCCATGGCCGAGATTCGACCCCGCGACCTTGTGCTCAGCAGCCCAACAACCATAACCACTGAGCAAACGCGACGGGTTCAGTGTGGGAATAGTGTTCACGCGCTTAAGTGTGGATGGCGAATCAGTTGACCTAAATTTATTGAAAATAAAACAAACAGCACGCCTTTGCACTATTTCGAATTTGTGTTTATGTTGTTTTGTAAATAGAAGCCCATGCAATGCTTCCCTATTCTAATTTTGGTAAAATGAAAGTATTGAAAGCCATAAGTTTGAGCTCAGGAGGCGCCGATTTCAACTGATGTCTTAAGAAACCAAACTTACCGGTTGCTGATGCGCAAACGTCATCGATATGCCTCGACCATAAAAGGGTTTTACTTATGGTAACTCCCAAATATTTGTAGTCGCGGACTTCTCTTATCGGAGAACCGTTTATAGTGTAGGTGAAGTGGACGGGATATTTTTTTTGTTTGTTACGCGTAGGAGCACAGTTTTCTCTGAATTTAACTTCATCGATCAATCTGAGCACCATTCGTTAATACCTGCAAGACTGTTACTTAATGTGGCTTGATCTTCCTGACACACCACCCTACGAATTATCACGCAGTCATCTGCGAATAACCTAATCTGAACACTGGGATCTACAGCCGAAGTAATGTCATTGATATACATTAAACACAGAATGGGGCCGAGTACGCTGCCCTGGGGTACGCTTGAGGCAACAGGTAAGAATGTAGAGCACAAGTCACTGACATCCGCGAATTGAGTCCTATCGGCCAAATAAGAGCCTATCCAGTTAATTATAAAATCTGTAAGACCATACGTTCTTAGTTTTCGCATGAGTTTTCCGTGTGGTACACGGTCGAAGGCCTTACTAAAATCAAGCAATAATAGATCAACCAGTCCTGAAGAATCCAAAGACAATGCCAAATCGTGAATAATGGTTGCAAGCTGCGTATCAGTAGATAATCGCTTACGAAAACCGTGCTGGAATTCATAAGTTAGATTGTTAGTTTCAAGAAATTTGTTAATAAAGTGTGCGACAACGTGTTCTAGTATGCATTTTGGAGCAAGTGCAAGTAAGGAAAATGGGTCTGTAGTTTTCTGCGCGCAGACGATCGCCTTTATTGTGAACAGCGATCACCCGCGCCATGCGCCAATCATCGGGTAATACAGCAAAAGTCAGAGTTATACTAAAGATGGTTGTCAAGATGTGAGAGACCGGTTTATTTATTTTATTTATTTACTTGACACCTGCTTCGCCTTTGAAGGCATTACAGCAGGGGGATACATAAAAATAAGCATCATATTTGAGACCAATAACAAAAAAAGCTAATTACACAAAGCGCGGTAAAAATCATCATTAGAAACAATGGATACAATCATAGGCTGAAGAACATTCCACTGTTGTATAGATATAACAAAAATGAATAGAGCAAGACGTCACCTTTAAAGGAAAATTCATTTACTTTGAGACTGTGGTCCCTTCTTTGGGATATATAGGATGGCGCTTGGACGTAGTTATGAATTCCATTTTTGGAACGGTAGACATTCTGAAAAAATTTCAACCTGAGGTTTCGTCTACGATCTTTGAAGCCTTCCCATTTAAGTTTAAAAAATTAAATTATGGGGTTTTACGTGCCAAAATCAGTTCTGATTATGAGGCACGCCGTAGTGGGGGACTCGGGAAATTTGGACCACCTGGGGTTCTTTAACGTGCACCTAAATCTAAGTACACGGGTGTTTTCGCATTTCGCCCCCATTGAAATGCGGACGCCGTGGCCGGAATTCGATCCCGCGACCTGGTGCTCAGCAGCCCAACACCATAGCAACTGAGCAACCACGGCGGGTCCCATTTAAGTTTACTTTTGCTTTCTCTCATATTAAGTTGACTATCCCAATTACCTAAAACGAATCCCACTGCCCTATTCTGTATTTTTTCAAGCGTATTGGCCAGCATTTTGGTCTACGGATCCCAGAAAACACATGCGTACTCTAAGAATGAGCGCACATGAGTGAAATACAGTTGTTATTTTAAGTTAGATGCAAGTTCACTGAAATTTCGTCTTAGAAAACCCAAAACACGTGCAGCCTTAACTTTTATGTGGTGAACGTGCCTAGCCCACCTAAAATCAGTCGTTAAATAAACTCCTACATATTTGTATTCCCTGGCCGTGCTTAAAGCAGTGTTTTTTTTTCTTTCTTTGGGGGGGGCGGGAACTAGTCAAGCTGTCTGTTTCAGCTTTTTTTCCCTTACCTCCCCCATCACGTTGATGGAAGAAAATAAAGGTTATTATTATTTACGGTATACGCATTCAACTGGTATGAACGTTTCCTTGTAAAGGTGACGTCAACACACTTTTTAACACTCAACGGCATTTCTGAATGGGCACACTAGGATGCTATTACATTCAAATCATGCTGCAGGTATTCGGAATCACGTTCATTCTCTATAGTCCTGTAAACTACACAGTCATCCGCAAACGTTCTGAATGAAGATTTTAGACCAATAGTAATATCATTTAATTAGAACAGAAACAAAATAGGACCCAGAACTCAGCGCTGGGGAAATCCTGAGGTCGCGGGAACATATCCGGAAAAACAACCGTTGAGAACGACCAACTGCTGTCTTAGAGAGATACCCGGCTATCGATGCCAGATTCATTCAGTTTATAGCCCCGTAATTTACTTACAAGAAAGTCGTGAGGAACACCATCGAATGCTTTTTTGAAGTCCAAGAAAATACAGTCAACTACTTTACGCTTATCTATGGCTAGAGCCAAATCATGCGTGAACTCAACAAGGTGCGTTCAGCTAGAAAAACCTTTCCGAAATCCGTGTTGACTAGGATGCAGAAGATTATGTTTAACCAAATGTGTTATTATACAGCTATAAAAGACATGTTCAAAATTTTACCTGTTATACCAGTTAAAGACACCGGCCTGTAGTTCTCAACGTTATTGTTTGGTCCATTCTTATGAACAGGTGTAACACGTGCTAATTTCCAATCACGAGGTAGTGCTTTCTCAGCTAAGCACTTCCGAAACAAACAGTGAAAGTACAATGATAACGTTGCCGAACAGTTCCTTATTGCCGTTTCTGGAATATCATCTGGGCCGCACGCTTTAGCTGGTTTGACACTTTCTAACAATTTTCGAATACCAGGGACACTTAAAGTGACCTCAGGCATCACTTCTGCCTCAGTAGAAAAAACCGTGTTAACAGCGCGCGAACAACTCTGACTAAACACGGACGAAAAATAATTGCTAAAGATGGCAGCTTTAGACGCATCATCGTCAACGATTGCGTGAGAATGAATATTTTAGAGGAGGAATAGATGCAGTTTTAATCTTTTTAGCTCACACTTGTTTTGCAAGGAATTATTTTTTTATATTTCCTGTACATTCGCCTTATACGTCGCAGTAGAGTACGCTGTTGAATGTTAAACCATGGTTTGTCTCTAGTGCGTTTAGATGACAAGACTCGAATTGGAACGAAAGTTTCTCGCAGCTGAAAAAGTTTCTTTAAACACGTTCCATAGCTGTTCAGTATTCAGTTCATCTGCTAGTGTATGAAAGGTGGGGAAATAAGTTTCAAATTCCGAATTAATTGCTTCATAATTTGCTCTACTATATGCATACACCTTTGACAACTTTTTTTGGGAACAGTATATTCTCAACATTTACATCAGCCACAACTATATTGTGGTCCCTAACACCGGGTAAAACATGGAAATGGATACAATATTAGGCATATTACAAAGAAGTAAGTCAAGAATATGACCGGTACCGTCATTTCGAGATGCCTCACGGACGTACTGTTTAGATGTGTACACGTCCAGAATATCAAAAAAGTCGCATATAGTCGGCCTCCGGCAGTATACCTTGGGTAACTGCATGACCAATTAATATGTGGAAGGTTAAAGTCACCCCCTATGAAAATATGATCCCCTTTAATCATTTCAAGATACTCGGACAATATGAAAAACTGCTCGAACGTTGTGCTAGGAGGCCTATAATATGAACCAACTACGACACCTTTCCCCATTTCTGCAGCCGAATTCTACAATAAACACATTCAATGTCAGTAGCAGAACAATCCCACAATCCAGGTGTATCGGAACTTACAAGTATAAATACCCCTCCTCCTCTTGCACTTCGGTCGCGACGGAAGCATTGATACCCAGGAGGAAAAACTTCAGAATCCGCAATTTCAGAATCGAGCCACGACTCTGTGCCCAAAATGATTGATGGTCGTATCAATTGAACCACCATGAAGAAATCGTCGATTTTGTTCTTTATGCTCTGACAATTGATAAACATAATGGTAAGCGGCTGCGCAACTCTAGGCGTACAAAGTGGTCATTGTTGGACCACGCCCCTTGTGGCGCTATCTGCTTGATATCCTTTGCCGTCTAAGTGCAGCGTATCGAACTTCAAAGTAACGTTTTCTTGCCGCTTATGCTCCCTTGCAAACTCCCACAATATCTTTCTCTTGTCACGAACGAAACGCGAAAAATCTTCCGATATGCTATAATCTGTTCCCTTTAACTTATGTGCTCGTGACAGCACAGATAGAAGAGCCTTAAAAGAAGAAAATCTAACAATTATTGGACGCGGTATGCCTTCACGATACGGCCCTATTCGATGCGCACCTTCAATGCTGACATCAGCAAGTTCAAGCTTTGAGGTACACAAATTTGCGACAAGTTCCTCAGATTTTAAAGCTGTCTCAGCTGCAACTGCGTCCGTAAACACATAGAATAATAAATTGTTGCGTCCTACCCTATTTTCAAAGTCATCACTCTTTTTGTTAATTGTCGCCAGTGCCTCGTAATCCTGTCGCTGCTGAGCTTCAATAGCTGTTAACGCAGTACTCATACCATCAATTTTTGCAACTTAATGTTCCAAAGAGAGAAAACAAGCTTTCAAGTGTGTTACATCAAGAGTGAGCTTATTCTGTTTTTCTTCCATGGACGTTAGCGTTGCCATGATAGCATTTTTCCATTCAAGCAACTGCACAAGCCCTGGATTTAATTCTATATCCCCTCCACACACTAATAAAAGCAGCAGGTAGAAGGCGGGGCTCCGAAGAAGAACAAATTCCGTTTGATTTGTGCTTTTGTCCGGGCAGTTCCGGATCGTCGAGAACATAGTACGGTAAACAATGTTTGGACTGGAACCGGCAAAAGAAGATACTGCCACTTTAGACAATTAGTGACAGGACTAACCTGCGTAACCAGAAGAAAACTGGTAAGCGTTGCCGCCATGCCGCCGCTTCCACGCCCCGCCGTGCCGCTACGATGAATTTGTAGCCGTTGTTGCGAAGTCCCTAGGTCCGAGCGGCCACGAAGCGTCCATGGGTGGTGCCGTGTCAGGTACTGGGAGAAGGAGAGGCCCAGAGCCACGTCGAAGAGATGGGAAAAGGGGTTTAATATACAAATTTACATGATCTGGTTTTCATGTCCGACACCTCACAACACTCCAGCTCTCCTTTTTATCCCCTCGGTTTCCCTCTTTCACTCGACGAGGGAATACACTTTAGTTCTTTCAGCCAATGACAGTCTTTGAGCAGGGGGCCATATCCCGCACGTGATGTGTCGTCGTTTCCCGCCGAGCCCCGCCTCCAATCTTGCCAGGTCGCCGCCGAACACAGGCAGCGGTTGACACCTTGGGAACCGAACGTTGAGGTCGTTCCCCCGGGATTGCCAGACACGGGCCCCTTTGAAGATTCGCCTCTCCATAACGGTCAGTTCGCGTTCGCGGTGGCTGTCTCGAAAGGGCGCCAGTTGGCACGCCGCAGTCGGCGCCGAGCCTCGTCGTGGTTCGGGCGGCGCTGGTAATTGACGGAGCCGCACCAAAGGGCGACGCCGCCGTTTAACGACGCCTGAGGTAGCCTGGAGACCAACTGCTAATCCCTCAGTCCCAGGTGACAATTCTCAGCCGCGCGAAAGGGTCGCCAGGTGGGCGCGTCTGCGTCGGCGCCGGCCTCCTTTGTCCCGAAGGACCGCCAGACACAACAGCACCCCCGCCGCCAGATGATGCATCGGGAGGTCGAGTTGTTCCGCGCAGCTCGGCCGGTTTGATGCCTGCTTTGCTCAAAGCCATGGGGCCGCCGCTTCCAGGAATGATTATCTTCCCGCCGAAGGCCTCTTGATAGGTGGGCTCTAGTGGACTGCATAAATACAAGATGACAAGCTCCAAGGAGCGACCTTTGTCAGTCACACCCAATGCCGCGAGCGCCACTGCAAGCCACTCTCATCGCCAGACTCTACCAATTCCAATAATTTGACTACCCCCTATCTAAAGAAACCATGAAACGCAAGGTGCGCGTTGATCCGGACAAGTACCAAGAAGCTTCCGATAATGTGTCCTCACAAACAGACACCAACTGGGTGTATGTAATCAAGCTAATTATCAATTAGAGCCTTTACAGGTTCGGAAGACGACTGGAGAACTGTCCCGTTAAGTAATTCATAGCTGTAACACTTAGCCCAAAGTATATACTGATTACTTACTTTCATAAATACAAGATACCCTAAAGACATTTATTTACAACCCTAACACATGGCTAAATTGGCTTAGAAGGCCCGACTTAGGCCGTCAGCGTTCGTGTGCAGACTACCTTTCTTATAGCGCACATCGAAATTGTGCTGTTGTAGGGCTATGCTCCATCTGAGCAAGCGGCCGTTTTTCGGTGACATATTTTGTAACCAGGTTAGCGGAGAGTGATCCGTTTCTATCGTGAACTTGGATCCGGCAACGTAGCATGCTAACCTTTGAACCGCCCAAACGAGGCAGGCGCATTCTTTCTCGGATGTGCTATTAGCTTCTTCTCTGATGGTCAACTTGCGACTCAAAAACAAAACGGGTCGCTCGCATCCACCCCGGTCCTTCTGACATAGCACGGCTCCCAAACCGCGTTCACTCGCATCGCACTGAATAATGAAGGGTTCCGAGAAATCAGGTGCCATTAAAACGGGCTTCTGACTTAACGCCTGCTTCAGCTTCTGAAAGGCAGCCTCCTTACTAGCCTCCCACTCGATGGCCACTGGTTTAGTTTTACGCAGGCTGTCCGTCAAAGGGCTGGCAATCTCAGAATAGTTCGGAACGTAATGTTGGTAGTAACCTGTCAGCCCGAGAAACGCCCTCATTTCGGTCTTTGTGCGGGGACGGCGATAGTCGACCACTGCGGCCACCTTGAGTTCGGAAGGTCTGCGACGCCCGCTTCCTACAATGTGCCCCAAATAGCTTACTTCAGCACAACCCAAGTGACATTTTTCTTGTCTTACCGTAAGACCTGCGGCTTTTAGCCTCTCCAACACTGTTTTTAGGTGGTCAACGTGGTCTTTCCACGTGTCTGAAAAAATTGCGACATCGTCTAAGTAGGGTAGCGCGAACTTCTCTAGCCCGCACAGAACTCGGTTCATCAGACGGGAAAAGCAGTACGGGGCATTTTTTAGCCCAAAACTCATCATCAAAGGACGAAAGGTTCCCATCGGTGAAATAAAAGCCGCGTAGCGGCTTGCGCGCTCTGTCAAGGGAACCTGCCAGTAGCCGCGAACGAGATCCAAAGTCGAAATATACCTAGCCTTGGACACTGTCTCTACCCTCTCTTCAATATTGGGTATTGGGTAAGTCTGGTCGATTGTCACCGAGTTCAAACGGCGGTAATCTACGCACGGCCTTGGATCTTTGCCAGGTACTTCTACCAAAATCAAGGGTGACGTGAAATCACTGTCAGCCTCAATTATAACACCTAGTTCGCACATGCGGCGAATTTCCGCTTCTAGTATCTCCCTTTGTCTGGGCGACACCCGGTAAGGTTTACAGCGGACGGGTTCCTCAACTCTTAACTCAATGTCGTGCTCAATGAGGTCTGTCCTGCCTGGCTTTTCCGAAAACACAGTCGAAAATTGTTGCATCACCTGGTCTAACTCTTTCTTTTGAGATTCATCTAAAGTTTGTCCTGTATCCACCTTGCCTGCCATTGTGCTCTTTACTTCGCTGACGGAAAGACAAGGGATTTCGGTGCTCTCTTCCTCAGGGAGATTTAGTGCTAGGTTTACAACTGCTTCGCGTCGGATGTATGGTTTCATCAGGTTACTGTGGTAAAGTTTGTTGTGCTTCCTACCAAGTTTCACCTCGTAATTAGTGTCCGAAAGCTTTGACACTACTGTCGCCGGTCCCTCCCACTGTACGTCTAGCTTGGTTTTCTTGGAAGAGCGTAACAACATTACTTCGTCGCCTACCTTAAAGACACGTTTCCGAGCTGACTTATCGTAATGGGTTTTGGAACGCGCCTGGGCTGCTCGCATGTTGTTCTCTACAATGTCGCGTGTTTTCCCTAGCCGCTCCAACAATTCGAGCACGTAGGAAACAACGTTGGGATCTTCCCCATGCCCAGTCCACGACTCTCGGACCATGCGCAGCGGACCCCTCAAGTTTCTGCCGTAGACAAGCTCAGCCGGACTAAAACCCGTACTCTCGTGTGGGGCTGACCTCAGGGAAAACATTGCTGCAGGTATACATGCCTCCCAATCCTTCTTATGCTCAAAGCATAGAGCTCGCAAAACGCGTTTCATAACTGAGTGCATCCGCTCAACCGGGTTTGACTGTGGGTGGTGAATAGAGCTATGTACTACCTTTATTCCGCAACGCTCCAAAAATGTAGTCGTAAGGCAGCTTGTGAATACGCTTCCATTATCGCACTGAATTTCGGAGGGAAATCCCACACGGGAGAAAATGGACAACAGCGCATCCACAACGCATGCGGAACTTAGTTCTTTCAATGCAGTCGCTTCCGGAAACTTGGTGGCGACACAAAGGGTGGTAAGGACGTATCGATAACCCGACTGCGACTGCGGTAGCGGCCCCACAATGTCAATGACAAGTCGACGAAATGGTTCAGTAATTATGGGGACCAACCTCATCGGCGCCTTCCACTTGTCGGTCGATTTACCTATTCGTTGACATGTGTCACATGCACGGACAAACGTCTCCACGTCTTTCCAGCAACTGGGCCAATAGAACTCTTGAGCTAATCTCGCTTTCGTCTTCTTTATGCCCAAGTGTCCTGCCCAAGCATTGCCATGTGCTAGGTCGAGGAGTTGCCCCCGGTATTGTTGGGGAACAAGCAGCTGGTTATAAACGCGCCCCTTTGCGTCCCCGTACCTGCGATGCAACAGTTCATCTTGTGTATAGAATGAAACGTTCTTTCGGGAGACACCTTCCTTATTGACGCTATCCAACAGTGCGGATAGAGCGAAATCAGCCTTTTGTTCGGTTATTAGCCTTGCCCTGTCGATGCTCGCGAGTTCATACCAGCTGGCGGACGCAGGTGTCAACAAAGAGCCCGCTATTACCTCACAACTTGCGTCAGCAACCGATACTGTTTCCGTCTGTTTAGTAGCCGCTGTCACCTCAGTTTCGGCCACACGCACATTTGTCTCGTCCTTTCTCACAACTGCCTCGGGTTTCTGGGCCTGGTCCTCTGACTGCTGCTCACTAGACTGCAGGCTGACGTTTGTATCGTCCTTTCTCACAACTGCCTCGGGTTTCTGGACCTGGTCCTCTGACTGCTGCTCACTAGACTGCAGGCTGACGTTTGGCTCGTCCTTTCTCACAACTGCCTCGGGTTTCTTGACCTGGTCCTTTGACTGCTGCTCACCAGACTGCACACAACTCAGCCTCTGGCTCAATTTCCGTGTCTTTGAACGTGTTAGCGCCATAAAAGCTATCTCGTCGAAGAAAGATTCTCCTCGCTCCTTCAGAATTTCCTCCGACCTATTAGAAAATAAATAGGGGAAATTCTCTGGCAGGCTGGTTGAAACTGCCGCCTCCGTACACAGTTGGCCGAAAGGGCCTTCTATCACTACCCTGGCAATTGGGAGGCAAACGCTTTGTTCTTCGGCCACTTGCCGAATCCAAGCGCACTCTCCTGTGAAATCGTCAGGAGACACACAGCTAGGGTGAGCTACATCCATTGTTGCGGCTGAATCACGCAGTACTCTACACTCCCGGCCGTTCACTGAAAGCAGTCGCATATACGGCTTTAACAGCTGCAGGTTCTTATCGGAGTCCTGAATTGTGGCAAATACCACCTGCTTCTCACAGCTCCTGGCCATGTGACCTCTTTCTCCGCAGTTGTAGCAAACAACTCTCTTCCGCGCCTCCAACGCGCGTGCACCGTCCGCGGGCGCCTTTGTTTCTTGTGCTACTTTAGGTGCGTCACCATCTTTCGCCTGATGCGTGCCTGGGGAATTTGAAGTCTCCGGTTTAAAATTCCTACGGAAAGACTTGTTACCCTCTGGCTTCGCGGCACTAAATCCCGCTTTGTCGCTTCTTTCTGATCGTCGCGGCGTACTGCGGAAATTTCGGCGCGTGCAGTAATCCTCGGCGAGTTCTGCCGCTCTCTCTACGTCTAACTCCGTCAGCCGATCTTGTACCCAAAGCCTCACTTCCTCGGGAATTCCTCGAAAAAACTGCTCGAGCACCATGCACTCAATTACCTTGTCAAGGTTGCCGTAGGCCTGTGCGCTTTTAAGCCACTCCACCAAGTTGACTTTCACGTGGTAGGCAAACTCCGGGTGAGATTCATTTCCCCTCCTCGCGTCCCTAAAGCGCTGGCGAAAAGCCTCTGTCGGCAAGCGATATTTACGCAACAATGCAGCCTTTACTTTGTCATAGACCTCAGAGTCCTCCCTACTCAGTCGTGCAATCACATCGGAGACTTCGCATGGTAGCATAGTCACTAACTTTTGCGGCCAAATATCCTTATTAAAGCCTGCCCTTTCACATGCTCTTTCAAAGAGCACGAGGTAAATGGCGATGTCTTCACCTGTTCTGAAGGGGGGCAGAATATCTTTCAACTTTACTTCCCCTTCAGCGAACTGGGAACTTCCCGTACCTACGCGACGAGCATCGCTTTCAATTTGCTTAAGCCTTATCTCATGCTCTCTTTCTCGCTGTTCGCGCTCCCTATCTCGCACGTCTTGCTCCTTCTTCTCCCGTTCTACGCGTTCTCTTTCCCGCTCTTCGCGCTCCCTTTCTCGCGCATCTTGTTCCTTCTTCTCTCGTTCTACGCGTTCCCTTCTTTCCGAAATACTGTTTCTGGCCTCCCCAGCCTCCTCCAAGCTGACTTCCTCCTTCCGCAAAAGCTCCAATAGTTGTTTCTTTCTTTTTACAGGACCAACAGAAATGCCCAGCTCCTCACAAATTTCTAGGAGTTCTTGGACTTTAAACTTGTCCATGCTCACCGCGCACCGTGCGTTTCCTCCCCTTGAGTAATTCAGCCCTCGAGACGCTATATTCTTGGTCTGCGAGGCAAAACCACCAACAGCACCAAACACCACTACCGACTACCTGCGCTAATGAGTCTGGCGAAAAGAGGAGCAAACATGTAGCACTCACCACACCGATGTAGCCAACGCCGGCCGATCCCATAAGCTGCCAGCCACTGTTGCGAAGTCCCTAGGTCCGAGCGGCCACGAAGCGTCCATGGGTGGTGCCGTGTCAGGTACTGGGAGAAGGAGAGGCCCAGAGCCACGTCGAAGAGATGGGAAAAGGGGTTTAATATACAAATTTACATGATCTGGTGTTCATGTCCGACACCTCACAACACTCCAGCTCTCCTTTTTATCCCCTCGGTTTCCCTCTTTCACTCGACGAGGGAATACACTTTAGTTCTTTCAGCCAATGACAGTCTTTGAGCAGGGGGCCATATCCCGCACGTGATGTGTCGTCGTTTCCCGCCGAGCCCCGCCTCCAATCTTGCCAGGTCGCCGCCGAACACAGGCAGCGGTTGACACCTTGGGAACCGAACGTTGAGGTCGTTCCCCCGGGATTGCCAGACACGGGCCCCTTTGAAGATTCGCCTCTCCATAACGGTCAGTTCGCGTTCGCGGTGGCTGTCTCGAAAGGGCGCCAGTTGGCACGCCGCAGTCGGCGCCGAGCCTCGTCGTGGTTCGGGCGGCGCTGGTAATTGACGGAGCCGCACCAAAGGGCGACGCCGCCGTTTAACGACGCCTGAGGTAGCCTGGAGACCAACTGCTAATCCCTCAGTCCCAGGTGACAATTCTCAGCCGCGCGAAAGGGTCGCCAGGTGGGCGCGTCTGCGTCGGCGCCGGCCTCCTTTGTCCCGAAGGACCGCCAGACACAACACCGTAAGTCACCGTCGTTGTTGCCGCCAGGTGCTATCGTAAGCAATATGAAAGGGAACACGCGAACGCGTGGCAAATAGCCTCGAACCTGAGCTAGAGCGATGCGCTACGCGGATGGCGCTATCGAAAACAGAGGGGAAAGGGGGTGCTCTTCCGCTAACTGTTGGCACTCCCACCGCGCGTTTGTGGAAAACGGCAGCTTACGGCGTTTCACTGGCCGCCGAAAGCCGATAAGACGGTTACGTGCCGCAGTGACTTACAGCGAGTCATTTTTTTCATGTTTTTTTAAAGTTTTTTTTTTTGCTCTTTGTGCAACCGTATGACAAACTTTTAGACCTTGGCTCATATTTTCAATAAATTTTTTTATATCAATTGACGCGATCAGTTTCTTACGCGTTAAAATAGTGTGCTACTTTAGGCCACGCTTCGGCGGCAAAGTTACTAGTAACCGCAATACCAAACAGTTATCACTGTGCGCTGGCGAGTAGAAGTTCCGCACTTTGTGTAAACAGACCCATGGTAGGAGTACCAACAGTTATAAGAACAGCGTCCCCCTTTCCACATTGTTTTCGACTGTGGCCGCCGCGTATCGCCATAGCAGGGTTCGAGGCTATATAACACGCGCTCCTGTGTTCCCTTTCATATGGTTCACGATAGTACACGGTGTAGCCCACTTGAAGTAGAAAAAAATTGCGTGTTCGGATGGTACTTGGCACGTCCAGAAATCTTCGCTTGACGTACACTGCGGTTCCTCGGTCACATTTATCAAGCACACCTCGTCATCCAAAGTGGGCACTGAAGGGGCTCCCGCAAACGATACGCTCGATGTGACGACCTGCGTAACCAGAATAAAACTGGTAAGCGTTGCCGCCATGCCGCCGGTTCCACGCCCCCTTTCCAGCGTATCGACGCAGGAAGGCATTAGGAATACCCTCCGGATCCCCAGACAATTTCTCTTGAATGATGAATACCAACGGCAAAACGCCTTCGAAAGATATTAAATCTCGTTCGTCGCATGAGGAGAGAGAAGGCCGTTGCGGCTCAGCATAACATGTGAAAAAATAGAATGAAAATATTCATTCATCTCTTTAGCTATAATCACGGGATCAGTGATTAAAGTATCTTGGTTTATTAACTTATCAATGTGAACACTGGTGAGTTTCATATAAAGCCAAAACCTGTCTGGGTTTGTTTTCATAAATGTGGGTTATGTAACAGAGAAATATCCTTGTCTGGCAGATGATAGCGCGCTTGATAAGCTTGACTGAAGGCTCTGAATTAGCGCTGCGTTTCTTCCCCTTTTTCTTTTTATTCTTTTTAGCCTTCGTTTCATGTGTAAAATATTTCGGTCGATCCAGGCGTTTAAGCGGTTATAACGGATGCGTCGAGCAGGGACGAAGTTATCTATACACCTCTGAACAACTTCTTTGAATTTGTACCATAATGTGGCTGCGTCTACGTTTGGTAGACAATCAACAAAGTTCCAAAGCTCGTCCAAGATTGACTGGTCGTCCGCTTTTAGGAAATATTTCACTGTCTTTAAAGCTGACCTGCAATTTTCAACACAATGTGTAAGCTGGCATGTGAGTAATACTAGCCTGTGGTCAGATATAACGTCTTCTATTGTGATGCCATGGTCCATTTAAGCTCCTACTTACAAAAACAAAATCTAATATATTGGAAGGGGGTTTCTTAACGTCGGACGGCAGGCGGAAGTATTGCACGACGGACAGAAAAACAGTCTTCGCCGGCGTCAGCAGCTCGTGATCTACGCTAGCACCTCCAGCCAAGACAGAGTCCCACTGCAGCGTCCGTTGCTTCATCCCCACTACAGTACCCCGGCGGCGAAGGGAAGCCATCTTAGCCACTCAAGGCGACGTGCGAACAAGGGGGTCATGATATGGCTTTAGGCGGCTCACGTGGACCACCTGGCGGCCCAGACGACGCTTGTCGGAGGTTGGGTTGAGCGGCTCAATCACATAGGTGACGGAAGATAGGCACTCGATGACTAAGGGGTTTGGTACTTGGGGGCAAACTTAGGAGTCAGGCCAGGGGAATGAAACGGTATGCGGAGCCATACGAGGGAGCCGACGGCGAAAGCTTGTTCAGTCAGATTGCGGTCATGGCGGTCTTTCCGGAGAGCTTGGTTGTCCGAAGTAAATGAACGGGCCAGCTGACGACACTCTTCAGTATATTGAGCCATTTCAGAAACTGGGCTGAATTCGGAGACGTCCGGACGATACGGCAAAATGGTGTCGAGAGGGGTGCATGGTTCGCGGCCATATAAAAGAATGGGGAAAAGTCGGTGATCGACTGTGTGGCGGTATTATAGGCGTAAGTGACGAACGGAAGAACGACATTCCAGTTAGAGTGGTCAGAAGCAATGTACATGGACAGCATGTCTCCCAGCAATCGGTTGAAGCGCTCTGTTAGTCCGTTGGTCTGTGGGTAGTAGGCTGTAGACGCGCGGTACAACTGTACGGCATGAACGATGGAGCTCCTGAAGGACATCGGATAAAAACACACACCCTCTGTCGCTCAGTAGCTCGCGTGGTGCACCATGGCGGAGGACGAAATGACGTAATAAGAAGTTCGCAACAACACGAGCACCAGCCGAAGGAAGCGCGGCTGTTTCCGCATACCTAGTTAGGTGGTCCACTGCGACGATGACTCATCTGTTACCAGTGGCAGAGCACGGAAGTGGGCCATAAAGATCCATTCCGACACGGTCGAAGGGTCGTGCAGGAAATGGTAAAGGCTGCAGGAGTCCGGGCGAATGGGGAAATGGTTTCCCTTGTCGACACAATTGGCAAGACCGAATGTATTTTCGGACAAAGGTATATGTCCAGAAATCGGTCCACGCCAATAATAACGTTGGTGGAGCCGCTCATACGTTTCCAGCGCCCCAGCGTGAGAATGTTGTGGGTCAGCATGAAAGTTTGCGCAGACATCGGGCCGCATGTGGGTAGGGATGACAAGCAGCCATTTACGGCCAACAGGGCGATACTTGCGACGATATAATAGTTCGTCCTGTATCGTGAAATGCGTGGCTTGGCGGCGAAGTGCACGTGGGTGTGCAGAAGTTGGCGGTGCGGAAAGAACATTCAGGAGAGAGGCGATCCAGAGGTCTTTTCGCTGTTCAGATGGCATGTCTGTGGCGGTAAGAGCAGCCAAGGGAAAGGCACCAGTTGAATGCGTCTCTTCAGCCGATTTCACGGGAGATCGGGAGAGCACATCAGCGTCAGAGTGTTTTCGCCCCGATGGGTACACCACATGAATGTCAAATTCTTGCAGGCGAAGAGCCCAACGTCCAAGGCGCCCAGAAGTATCCTTCAGGGAAGCCAACCAACACAGCGCGTGATGGTCAGTCACCACGTCGAAAGTGTGGCCCTATAAGTATGGACGAAACTTGCTTATTGCCCACACAATCGCCAGGCACTCTTTTTCGGTTACTGAGTAGTTGGATTCCGCCTTGGTGAGGGCACGGCTAGCATAAGCTACAACATACTCGGAAAATCCTGGTTTGCGTTGCGAGAGTACTGCACCAAGACCGCCACCGCCGGCGTCCGTGTGTACTTCGGTTGGCGCAGTCGGGTCGTAGTGGCGCACAATGGGTGTGAGGTAAGCAGATGCCGTAATGTAGTGAAGGCGTCGTCGCAGGCTTGAGTCCAATTTGATAGGTCACCAGGGCGAGCAAGTAGCTTCGTAGGTGGTGCCATGATGAAGGCAAAGTTCCGGACAAAGCGACGAAAATACGAGCATAAGCCCACAAAGCTGCGCAGTTCTTTTAGGGCAGTCAGCTTAGGAAACTCCGAAACGGCGTGAAGTTTGTCAGGATCAGGAAGAATACCGTGTTTTGACACTACATGACCCAGTGTGGTGAGCTGGCGAGCCCCGAAGTGACACTTCTTCAGGTTGAGTTGAAGGCTTGCGTTGGTAAGGCATTGGAGAATCGTGCGCAGACAAGCGAGATGTGTAGCGAAATCGGGGGCGAACACGACGACGTCATCTAGATAGCAGAGACAGATCTGCCATTTTAGACCGCCTAAAATGCTGTCCATCATTCGCTCGAACGTTGCAGGCGCATTGCAAAGTCCAAATGGCATGACTGTGAATTCGTACAGGCCATCTGGTGTGACGAACGCGATCTTTGGACGGTCACACTCGGCCATCGAGACTTGCCAATAACCCAAACGCAAGTCGAGCGATGAGAAGAATTCGGCGCCTTGTAGACAATCGAGGGCGTCGTCTATGCGAGGAAGAGGGTAAACATCTTTTCTAGTAATTTTGTTGAGACGCCGGTAGTCTACACAAAAACCTAATGGAACTGTCTTCTTGACCAGCACAACGAGGGATGACAAAGGACTACAGGAAGGCTTGATGACTCCACGCTGAAGCATGTCGTTAACTTTTTCCGTAATTATACGACGCTCCGCTGGTGATACGCGGTAAGGGCGCAGGCGCAAAGGGGTGTTGGTTCCGGTGTCAATTCTGTGAACAACGGTGTTCGTTCGACCTAATGATACTTGAGGGAAGTCAAAAGAGCTTCTCAACTCGTTGAGAACGGTAATAAGCTGCGCACGTTGATCCGGAACGAGGTTACTGTCGATGGCAGGGGAAAATACGTCCGAGGACACGTCATCGGATGCAAGGTGAGGTGTCAGCGCGTTCAGCTCAGGGTTCGGATTGGGATCGTAGAAATCAAGAGGCACGATAACATCATCGTCGACTGACTGAACGTGGCCAAGCGTCTCGTTACGGCGCAACGTGACAGGGCATGAGGTAGCGTTGGAAATAAGTATTCCGGAGGCATCCTGGTGAAGTGTTTAGACGGCAAATGGCAACGACGCATGGTGGCGGTGACTGAATACGTCAGACGGCGTGAACAGAACTGTAGTTTCAGTGAGGGCAGCACAGTAAACAGGAACAATGACGGCACTGAGAGGGGGCAGGTCAGTGTCTGCAGCCACGACAAGCTTGTCAACACCAGACTCGGGCATATGAACAGAAGGTACATCGCCAAATACAGACAGTTCAACCTGAGCGTGAGCGCAGTCTACAACAGCGTGATGGCGCGACAAGAAATCCTACCCAAGAATCACATAATGAGAACACGAAGTCAACACAATAAACTCAATGTGGTACAGTACGTCGCCAATGACGACCTTAGCCGTACATGCTGCAATCGGATGGATTCGCTGTGCGCTTGCAGTACCCAGGGAAAATCCTGTACGTGGCGTTGTGACTTTACGAAGTCAGCGGCAAAGTTTCTGACTAATGACAGATATAGTGGCACCGGTATCGACGAGCGCAAGAGTGCGTATACCTTCAACAAAAACTTCGACAACGTTGGCTGGGGACAAGCGAGGACTTACACAGGTCGACAACGACGCAGCTCGTGCCTCTGGAGCTGCGGCAGTCAGTTTTCCGCCTCGGCGGTGGGTCGGCGACGCATAGGTGACAAAGAATGGCGGCGTGGCGAGGATGAGCGACGGGAAGCAAGGGGTTGAAAGTGGGAGTCAGGCTGGGGGTCTCGTGCGTATATCAGGTGGCGCGTCTTGTGGAGTGTAGTACTGGGGCCGGAATGAATAGTCACGGTATCTTGGTGCACCCGAGGCAGCCGCGAAGCGCCTACGACAGAATCGTGCTACGTGACCGGAAATTCCGCAAACGTAACATATCGGTCGATTGTCAGCAGTGCGCCACGGGTTGACGATGTGCTGCTCTGCACCAGGGAATGACGCCGGTGGCTGTCGGAGAGGTTGAGGGGCCAACGATGGCGGTCGACGCGGAGGCATTGCAGCGACAGCTGCATAAGTGAGTGGTGCGGCAACAGGTGTCGGCTGAGAGGCGGACGGCAGCACCTCGGAGACCTGCTCGTGAATAACTTGTCTGAGAGACGGTGCGAGAGTGTGCGTAGGCACTTCTGGGGTCGGCAGATACGATAAACACGAGATCTGCCGTGCCACTTCCTCACGCACATACTCTTTGATTTGCGACAGTAGCGTCTCGTGGTTACCTCCGATGGTTAAGGCGGCGAGGGAATCGTCTGGTGTTGTCGGCCGACGCACTAAGACGCGTTGCTTACGGAGCTCGTCAAAGCTCTGGCACAAGGTCGTAAGCTCAGCTACCGTGCGTGGTTTGCCAGCAGCATTTGAGAGGCATCATCGTCAATGCCTTTCAAGATGTGCTTTATCTTCTCCTGCTCAGGCATAGACAGATTCAGGCGCTTGCAGAAGTCGATGACGTCTTCTATGTAACTGGTGAAATTTTCGCCTTGCTGCTGCGCACGTCGGCGGAGGCGCTGTTCGACGCGGAGCTTGCGCACGGCGGGGCGGTCGAACACGTCTTCGAAGCGTTTCTTGAACGCACTCCATGTAGCGAAGTCGGACTCATGGTTGTGGTACCACAGGCTTGCGACGTCTTTGGATAGAACGACAAATTCTGCAGTTTCAACGGGTCGTCCCACTTATTGTGGCCACTCACCTTTTCGAATGTGGCCAGCCAATCTTCTGCATCGTGGTCATCTGTTCCACTAAAGAACGCAGGCGTCATGCAGGCGCAGCGCGCCGGTTACGACGACCTGCGGAGATGGGCGGTGGCGTGGTGGGTAATTTCGTCAGGCATTGTCGGGGCAGGTGGTAGCGTCCGATTTCGGAGTTCCAGGTTAGCAGACCCCGCACCTCCACCGCTTTGGAAGGGGGTTTATTAACGTCGGACCGCAGGCGGAAGTATTGTATGACGGACAAAACGACAGTCTCAGCCGGCGTCAGCAGCTCGCGATCTACGCTCGCACCTCCAGCCAAGACAGAGTCCCACTGCTGCGTCCGTTGCTTCATCCCCACTACAATATTACAACCTTGACTGCCCTCACGAGTCACGTCACACACTAGTTGTTCTAAGTCACATGCCATCATTATGTCAAGCAGTGGGTTATCCAGTAAACAGATTATACTTTTACAAGGCCAGTTAATTGATGGCAAATTAAAGTCTCCGGCCATAATTATTTTACCGCGTACATGCGATGACATGTGGTCATGTACTTTAAATAAAAACTGCGGAGGGGCAGATGGATGTCACTGCGCACACTGTGAAGACGTGACCCATGCAGTTTACAGTCAAGAAAAGGCTTTCGTGGTCTTCTATTTGTGTCTTGATTATCACGGAGAGCGTGTGTTTTAATATAACTGTTCCAACACCTCCCCGGCACGATATATAGATCACGTATAAATATCCGATGGGATGACGTCACTCGCATCTCATCGCTTACACTATCAAGTAACCATGTTTCGGTTATAATTCTAATGTGAGGATCGTACTTGAAGAGAAGATGCTTAAGCTTATCAGTTTTATTCATTATTGTTCGCGCATTTAAATTGAGCACGTGTAGCTGTTTAAGTCCACCTAGCGCATTCTGTCAAGTAGGAACGTGTGGTACGTTGTCTTCAAATAGGATCGCGAATATTTGCAACATCGTCCCAAGCAAAAAATAAAATTATCAACGTTTAGTTTATCGTATATCAAAGAAACACGTTTGCCGTTCGCTTTTTTGCTTTGAGTAGACTGCCAAAGAAGTTTACGCTTGCGCAGGGCCGATTTGCGGAAATCATTTTGGATAAACACATGGGTGTCCTTAAGCTTTGCCGCATTCCTAAGAACATTTTCTGTTTCTAAGAAGTCTTTAAAATATAAAATGACAGGTAATGAATGGTATCACCTTCCACTCCGGTGAATTCGAGCAACCGAGCGGCATATGTTCAGTTTCTTGTCAAAAATTTCATCAATTACCTTTTTTCTTAAGACTGTTTCTATTTCCTCACGTTCCTCTTCAATTCCATGAATAACCAAGTTGCACCTTCGGCTACGACCTTCAAGATCCGTCATTTTCACGGCTTGTTGTTGAGCTACATTCTCCAATGAAATTATTCTTTTGTCGAGCACCTCAATTTCCGAACATTTCTCGCCTACTTCTTTGAGCGATTGGTCTACTTCCCGCCATTAGCCCGTTAACGTATTCACAGTAGGCTCTGTTGCTGCCGCTCTCTCGCGAATATCGTTAAGTTCTTTTAATATTTGCGATTGGCCCTTATGTAGATTTGCAAACATCTCTTCAACCGTCGGCCCAGGGTTTTGCTCGACGTCCCCGCAAATAAGCAATTTACAGGCATAGAAACAAACATAAGAAGCAAAAGGCACACTTGTGGGCACGGCAGAATCAGCAACATAGGGTCGTCACTACTGTACGTTAAAATATAACCAACCTGTGCAATCAACGAGAATTTGTTGGACAGCGGCATGATCCTTGCGACTCCGCCACGCCCACTGCCGGAGAAGTGTTGCGGAGCGCGTTTTAAGGACCGGTCTTGTGATGTCCCCGTAAATCGGTGTTGTCACATGGTCCTCAGCAAGCGCCTCTTCGCCGTCACCTTCGTTTGCTGCTGGACAAGTTCCTCCATCGATGGTCACTGCGGCCGTCAAAAGCAGGGAAGCCTGTGCAAACAACGAGAATGTGTTGGTCAGCGGCATGATCCCTGCGATTCCGCCGTGCCCACGAGAGAAGAAATGCCTAATGCCTCTTTCCTTCAGGAAGTTCTGAAACTGCAGAAACAAACTGTGGTCTATCGTCGGACACAATTGGATCAGGAAACACTTCTTACTGTATGGAGGAATGAGAGAACGCATGATAGCCTTGGACGTAACTGAAGGCATGAAAGCAACTTCAGGCCACTTGGAATGACAGTCAACGATGACTAAAGCAAAACGTGCATATTGTGGAGCATGATCTAGGGGAGCTATTATGTCTATGGCTAAATTTTCCATGGTCTCAGAGGCCATTCCACCGGTTGTAGTGGAGCGAAAGAACTTTTGGCAGATTTATCGGCTTGTTGACAAACAAGGCAGTTTCTCACAAGTTCCTCTACTTGTCTATCTATGTGAGGCCACCAGTGAGTGCTTCGAAGTCTCAGTTTTGTTTTGGTGATGCTCAAATACCCTTCAGGAGAAAAAGAGAGGAGTTTTTGACGCAAGAAAGCTGGAGGAATAATACAATCTCCTCGGAGTAGAAGACTATCCACGTAGGGTAATTCTGACTGTACTGATGCATATGCCTGTAAATCTGGTGGAAGATTAGAAGCATTTATATACCCACAGATTATTTTATCTCTTAATGTTTGACAAATTGGATCATATCGTGTAGCTGTTTGAAATTCTTCATTTGTAATGTAATACATACTTTCCTCATCTAGTGCTGATTCAGAATCAGGAGGAACAGGAAGGCGTGACAAAGCATCAGCTATGATATCTTGATCCACCTTGAAATACTCAATGTTCAAATTATACTAAACTACTATCACACTCCAACGTGAAATCCTTAATGTACGTTGTCCAGACCCTTTTGAAGACAGTAATGCAACAAGTTGGTCTTGTGGTCCACGACGCAGAGCGGGCAGTAGACACTGCAGGGCTGCCTTCGAATCAGTAAATATACTCCATTTTTATGGTAAATCGTCATGAAGCATGTGAAGGGCGCTGCGAAGTGCAGCAAGCTACGCAACTGTCGATGTTGTCCGGTGACAAGTTTTAAACTGAAAGGTCATGGCTTTTTCGGGTAAGATCACAGCTCCTGTACATCCGTCAAGAGTTGTCGAGCCATCAGTGTAAATGTGAAGGTGGTCCTTGTATGTCTCGTGCAGCATGAGTAGAGATAGCTGCTTGAGAGCTGGTGGCGAGAGTCCTGCTTTCGTTCGGATCCGTGGTACCGAGAGTCGAACTTATGGCTCAGCCAAACACCACGGAGGTGATAGCAGCCTCTCGGCAGGCGTATAATCTCGAGGGAGTGCTTGAAATAAGGCAGATATATCACCAACTGGGAGAAAAAGGACATGATATTACTTTTCAGTGGCTCCCAGGCCACTGCGGCATAATGGGCAACGAACAGGCCGATGAAGCTGCCAGGAAGGCTCACGAAAATGCTGTGAAGGAACCCATTCCACTTTCAAGAGCCGATGCAGCAGCAAAGCTTCGTATACTCGCGCGTGATGCCACTCGATCCATGTGGAACACGCCAGGTTTCCGATATACTCGACTGCACCGCTTGAATCCATCCCTCTGACTACATATCCATCTGGACTTTCCCGAATCGAGCCAACTGCTCTCTGCCGACTGTGGCTTGGAGTATCGTTTACGAATGCGTTTGCTTGCTGCATCGGAATGACTGACAGTGCTACCTGTGATAGTTGCGACAGCGAGGAAACAATCGAACATATCTTGTGTCATTGTCCCCGCTACAGCTCCCAGAGACAGACGCTCGTGACGACGCTGGCGCGCCTCGACGACCGGCCGCTTTCTGAGCAGAAGATCCTAGAGTGCCGGCTGACGCGGTCTTCACACCAGAAGGCGATGAGCGCGCGGCTGAGGTTCCTCCGGACAAGCGACCTGCTCGAACGACTGTGACACTCCTGAGTTCCTTTGTGTGTGTGTGCATGTGTGTGTGTGTTTTTCTGATCTCCCTCTCTTTCTATGTGTGTGCATTTTTCTTTATCTTTTCTGTCTCCCCTTACCCCTTCCCCTGTGCAGGGTAGCAAACTGGATATCCGCCTTCCGGTTAACCTCCCTGCCTTTCCCATCTCATCTCTCTCTCTCTGTAATGCAACAAGAGCTTGGTGATCAGTTCGTAATGTGAACTGCCTACCCCACACGTAAACATGCCAATGTTCACAAACCCGCCGCGATGGCTCAGCCAGCTAAGGCTGAGCCATCGCTGCTGAGCACGAGATCGCGGGATCGAATCCCTGCCGTGGTGCCCGCCGCATTTCGATGGAGGCGAAATGCAAAAACGCTTGTGTGCTTGCGTTGTAGTGCA